>NC_057801.1:34012386-34384506 GCF_018294505.1 Triticum aestivum | reverse complement strand
CCAGAGAGGCCGCATCGATCGGCTTTAGTTAGCAGCAGTAGCGAAGGAATCAATCGATCGGGTTCAATAACGCGTAGCCTGCAGTGCAATCGCTCGGGTTCAGTTAGAGCCCAACGCCTCGCTCGGGTTCAGTTAGAGCCAACGCCTCGCACACATGCGCGTACGTGTATGAGAAAAACGCGCATCGCTCGGCCCCTGACTACCCACCGTAACCTGGAACTCCCCGAAATTTTCCTCGTCGTCACTTCTACCATGGTTTTTTCCGTCATGGACGGCCCAAAGAATGTCATGCAGCTGCGTCTCCGGCCCGCCTAGGACAAAAAGCCAATTTTCTGTCATGATTTTTTGTCATAGAAGTAGGAGCCCACCACATCTATGATGATACCGGGTTTTGTCACAATTATCGTCATAGAAGTGTCATATGTATGACAGAAAAAAGTTTCGTTCAGCCAAAAATGTCACAGATGTGTCTTTTTTTTGTAGTATTTATCACTGTTACCATTACTATCATACTACTTTGCTACTAAATACTTTGCTGCAGATACTAAGTTATCCAGGTGTGGTTGAATTGACAACTCAACTGCTAATACTTAAGAATATTCTTTGGCTCCCCTTGTGTCGAATCAATAAATTTGGGTTGAATACTCTACCTTCGAAAGCTGTTGTGATCCCCTACACTTGTGGGTTATCACGCGCTCGGGGGCGGGGCGGGGCAGGGGCGCGCGGGCGACGGCGACAGGGGCGACAGGTGTGGGCGACGGAGCAGAGGGCGGCGTCGGCGGCGGGAGAATGAGAAATTAAATGAAAATTTACAAGTCCTGGTTATATAGGCACACCTTTGGTCCCGGTTCGTGGCAGCAACAGGGACCAATGCCCACCTTTAGTCCCGGTTGGTGCCACCAACCGGGACCAAATGTCTCTTTTCAGCAGCCCAAAGGGCAGGAAGCAGAGGCATTTGGTCCCGGTTGGTTGCACCAACTAGTACCAAATGAGGGCATTGGTCACGTTGGTACCAACAACCGATACCAATGCACCCCTTTGGTACCGGTTGGTGCGACCAACCGGGACCAAAGGCCTAGTGCTGCCCCTGGCCAGAATTTTAGTCCCACCTCGCTAGTTGAGATGGGATCGCATTGGTTTATTAGCCCCACTGTTGCACCCCTCTTAAGCTCCTCTCGATTGCAGGCTTACGGGCCTAATTATCACTGCTATGCCTGATGGGCCTACTGGGCCTTATGCGGGCCTGAATCCTGGCCCATTGGAGGGTTTCTAGTCGTATTCAGGCCGTATTGGCCTAGTTGGTGGCATTTTTTTTATTTTTCCCAGTTTTTTTCTGTTTTTTGCATTATTCATTTTCTTTTGTTTTTTGATTTATTTTTTATTTCCTTTTTCTTTTAGGTAATAAAAAATATAAACTTTCTGTTAGTGCCATTTGTTTTCCATTTTAAATGGTGTGAATATAAACTTTTTGAAATTTGTGTGAATCACTAGTTTTTGAATAACTTTACTATAAACATAGATTCTTGAGTGATTCTTTTTCCTGCGGTTTAATATTACTATGTTTTATCATTATATACAAAAACAGATTTTGTTATTTTAGTTTCTAACACAAAAAATCTTTATGATAATTCTTTTTGTTATTCAAGTTTCTAACAAAAGAAATTCTTTATGAAAATTCTTTTTGCTTTTAATATTTTGAACATAAATAATTTGATAATTTTGGTTGCATAAATTTTATATAATTTTAGTTTCAACGTTCCGGAAAAAGAGAAGGGCAAGAGGAATATAGCAGCCCAGCAAGTAGTAGTGCAGCTGTTGCAGGCTCTACAAGTGGTTCTAAGCACCCACGAAGCGGACCAAGAGGTCAAGAAACGCCAGCAACGGGAGGTTTGGCAACTCCAGAAAAAGTGTCATCGCCTCTGACAGTGCAAGAGACGATGGAGCAGCCACCGAAAACAGTATGCATGCGACACGTATTGAATCTCTATCCGGAGGAAGGGCTTCAAACAAGTCCGGTGAAGATGAAGAGTAAAGGGAAACGACATTTGCACATCGAGAAACTGGAAAAATTTGAAGACGCAAAGACGGAAGAGTGTTGGCGTCATGCTATGGATGAAGAGTTGGGGTCGATTCGAGACAACGATACATGGGAGCTCGCGGATCTTCCCAACGGACATAATGCCATAGAGCTCAAGTGGGTGTATAAAGTCAAGAAGGATGCCGAAGGGTACTTGGTGAAGCATAAAGCAATGCTCGTGGTTAAACCAAACGTGCAAGAGCAAGATGTGGACTTCAAAGAAGTGTTCGCTCCAGTTGACAAGATGAACTCGGTGAGGCTACTTATAGCTCTCGCGGCTCAAGAATCTTGGAGGCTACATCACATGGATGTGAACTCCGCCTTTTTGACTGGAGAGTTGGAAGAAGAAGTATATGTGAAGCAACCACCAGGGTACATCAAAGAAGGAGAGGAACACAAGGTATTGAAGCTACACGAGGCATTGTACTGGCTACGACAAGCTCCTCAGGCATGGAACATCAAGCTTGACAGTACATTGATTTCTCTTGGATTTGAGAAAGCCCCACTGAAGCATGCAATGTATAAGCGAGGTAAAGGCAATGATCGTCTGTTAGTGGGCATCTATGGGGATGATCTATTGATAACTGGAGCAGACGAAGAGGTGATTGCAAACTTCAAGCTACAAATGAAGGAGCTATTCAAGATGACTGATCTAGGGCTCTTGAGTTACTACCTTGGGATCGAGGTACAACAAAAGCCGGAGGTGATCACAATATGCCAGGAAGCATATGCAAAGACGGTACTTGAAAGCTGTAGCATGGAAGATTGCAATCCAAGTCATGTTCCGATGAAGCCTCATCTTGTTCTAAGCAAGAAGAGTGAAGCACCCGCGGTTGATGCAACGGAGTATAGAAGTGTGGTCCGAAAGCTGAGCTATCTCATGAATACAAGAAAGGACTTGGCCTATTCCGTTGGCATAGTGAGTCGCTTCATGAAAGCACCCACGACGAAACATTGGGCAGCTGTGGAAAACATACTCGGGTACATCAGAGGGACAACAAACTTCGGTTATGTCTATTTGAGAGAGAAGAAGGAGATGGTGGAGCTACTTGGCTACAGTGATAGCGACATGGCAGGAGATGTGGACGACCGTAAAAGCACCTCGGGCGTGGCATATTTTTTGGGAGGAAGCATAGTGAGTTGGCTATCACAAAAGCAGAAGGTGGTCGCATTATCATCTCGTGAAGCGGAGTATATTGCAGCTGCAAGCGCGATGTGTCAAGGCGTGTGCCTTGGAAGGCTACTCGGTGACCTCACACGTAAGGAACCGAAAAGAGTGGTGCTCAACGTTGACGACAAGTCTATAATCTCTCTATGGAAGAATCCAGTGCATCATGGAACACGCCGATACAAGGTATCGTTACATAAGGGAGTGTGTGGAAGAAAGTAAGATTGACATCAACTATGTTTGCACCAGCGACTAGCTTGCTGATATCCTAACCAAGTCTTTGGGACGACAGAAGTTCGTGAAGATGCGACGAAGGATCGGTGTTCAAGCTGTGAAGTGAGGACATCGTGTTTAGGGGGTGATTGTTGGAATTAACCACGATCTGGAAACCTGTACGGAACGGACTAGGTTCACTCACCGAATAGGACTTGTTGTAGCTTAGGTTAGCTCCTTTAAATACCCATGTAACCTCCCCTGTAATTGTACCAACCCAGATCAATACAAAGAAAACAATCGGGAGCGACACGCTCCCGTTGGCCATCAATCTCGTGTTCTCGTACGTGTGTCTCGGCGAGTTGTTGCCTCGATCAATCGACTCAGCAGCTGGTTGTTTTGTACGTGCATGTGTATGTACTAGTACGTCAACAATCAATCCATCACCCTACCTGCCTGCCTGCTTAGACCACTTTGTGTACGTGTGTCTACCACTGTATACTAAGGCGTCTATAGTCTACGTACGCGCGTTGCCGTGGCCAAAACGACCGGCCGGGAACCTCGCTGAGAAAGTACTTCAACGGGTAGCATCGACTTACAGGGACTGTGCCAACAACAACTTCCCAATGAACATCTAGAGCATTTGCTAATTCGTACAACAGATTCGTGTGAATTATTGTTTCGGTCAACTAGGACACTAGTCACTGGCACTGCAGAGTTGGAATCACTCTAGCGCCAGCACTAGTGCCATAGATGCCTACGTGCTGACCCTATAACAGGGTATGGCGAAGACGGTTCGCTGCTCCTTTCCTCTATCCCGCTGTGATTAAGCCCTTATTAGCCTTTGGTTTGACACTAAAACACTCAGGTGAGCCCCCTTTTTTCTTTTTTCTAGCACAACGAATGAAGTGCCTAGGGGATATATCATGATAGGCATCAACATCTTCATCAGATTCTCGATCGGAAAATGGCTGTGCCAGAGACGCTTCCAACGGCGGGAACTCAAGAATCAATTGTGGCCACAATGGAGGCAGATTTGTGCGTGGTAGCGTGGACAACGACAATGATGACAATTCAAAAGTCGTGCTACACCTGTAGCGTACACTTTCATTATCTTCTTCCCCAACAAAACGATGATGATGACTATCTCTCCTCCATCCGGCCACCTTCCGCTCAATGCAACTCGAATTGTATCCCTTTGCACCAGCGACAACAACCTCCTCTACAACAACAACGTAGCAGGCGAAGAACTTGAGAAGCCAGACCTGGAAGCAGCAGAGCTCATCTGTGTCGAATTCCAGAACCACTCTTCTCAAGGAACTCAATGAGCAATCAAATCCACATCAACAATTCAATTTGGGAAGGAAGTCTAAACCCTCACAGCAATTTTCATCTTTGTCAGAATTAATGGAACTGCACGGCCTGAAATCACACAGAACGGCGCTCTGAATAACCGAGTCTGGAACTGTTTCACTGAGATAGTGGAGCCAGCTGAACTTTAGTCGGAGCTCGCGGATCGTGGGGCAACAGCGCAGCAGGTTCACAATGGTGGTAGCTGCAACGGCATGGTTGGTAGGGTAGGCACATGTTAGTTCTTCAATCTCAAGCCGCTCTAGGTTGGGAAATAACATTGGTGTGGCGTCAATGTTGTCGGCAGCTATGTCGGTGATGGAGTAGACGGTGAGTTTGAGAAACCTTATGTGCGGCTGGACAACCAGCACCGAACGGTGCAGCTGCGACGCGCCATGGGAGTGCGTGGCGAGGTGGACTCGTTCCAGATGTGGCGTGGGCAACATGAAGGAAAAGGCAGTGGTGAAACACATGGACTGGGTGTACCGGAGGTGGTACAGTTGTGAAGCGTCAAGCTCCACGATGCACTCGCCAATTCCGCGGGTGTTCTTGCCATCGAACACGTGGAGGTTGGCCATGGCGAGCACCGTGACCACCGGGCAGCGGAGGCAGAACGAGATCTGCGGTAAGATGCCTCTGTCAGTGATGCTAAGGGACTCCATGCGGAGGTCGACCAGTCTGGGTGCAGCGTCGATGACGTTCTGAAGCGTGTTGATGTCGATGCCACAGCGGCGCAGTCGCATCGCTTCCAAACACGGTAAGGCAAAAGCTAAGAGAGCAACAGGGACAGGCAGCGATGGCTCCTGCGACCCCGCGCCCGCCGGCGGCGGCGCCCCATTGATCTCCTTCCTCCGGCCACCATTCCAGCCGGCGAGACCAGATCCGGGATGCTCTCCGCGCCTTCTCTCAGCTGCACTCCTTCTCCCCTCCAGGCTCTCGCTGAGCAGCCCATGGCCCTTGCGTCCGCGTCGTTGTCTCCGGCTCCGTCGGCCGCCACGCTGGCCGCGGCTGCACTTGCCGCCCGCAGGGCCGCCCCGGCAGCTGGTGGCCGTATGTCCCGCGCCGGACTCCCGCCGAGGCCGGATGTGGTAGCTTCTCCGACGGCGCAATCCGGCTTGCGCTCCCTGCCGAGCCCCCAGCCGGCCGGCGTCGCCGCATTGTCCGCCCTTGACGTCGCGCATGCTGCTCCAGATTGTGCCCCTGGCCTGCTGGATGGAGGGCTTGGGTGTCTTCCGTCCCCGGCCTCTACTGACGCTGCTCCTGCCAGCGCCGTGTCGTCAACCCTGTCTGCTGTTGTGGCATCGTCGGCGGCCACTCCAGCACCACCGGCCGCCGCCCTTGCTGCCCTGGCCGTGGTTCCCTCTGCTGGCGCCTCCGCCGGCTTGCTGCTGCCGCCCCCATTGTCGGGCCCTGTTCAGACGGATCTGGTAACAGAAGCTCTGCTGCGCCCCTCCTACGGGCAGCTGCGTGCCCCTGCCCAGATGAATGGCGGGCCGGCTCCTCAGACGCCACCGCTGCCTTCCACGCCGGTCGTGCCGGCGCTTGTGACAGATGAGGCGGCAGGAGTGCAGGGAACTCCCAATGCTATGGCAAAGGCACCAGAGAAGTTGGGCTCTCCTCTGCTTGGTCCATCTTCAGTGTCGGCCTGCAACGGCCTCTCTGCTGCCACCGCCGCTGTTGTAGCCGGGGCGGGCTGGGTGCATGTGGGTCGGGGGCGACGTTCCGGCCGACGCGCTCCCCCCGAGCCGTCAAGGGAAGGTCTCGAGCGTAGCCTCGCCTTCAAGTGTTGGGCTCGAGGAAGGTGCTTTCGTTGCCTCGAGCGCGGCAACCAAGTCGGTGCATACCGTGAGCCATTCAGATGCATTCGCTGTCGTCGCCCTGGTCATCGGGAGAGGTTCTGTCGTGCTCGCTCTCCGGTTGCTTGCGATCGCTCTCCGGTCGCTCGCGGTGGCTCTCCGGTCACTTGTGCTCCTCGTCAGCGGAGCCGTTCCCCGTCCGTCCAGCCTTGTCCTTCGTTGGCCGGAAGTTGGGCTGAGGTTGTGGGCCACTCGTCGCTGTGTGTGTCGGTGCCGCCAAGGTCCCAATCCGGGTGTTGCAAGGATTCCAACGCCTGCACCTCTTTGGTCTCTGCTTTGGAGTCGCAGCTTGCCCTGCTGCGCACGGAGCCCCTTCAGGAGGTTGAGCTGCTCCGCACTGAGCTTCGCGATGCTCTAGACAAGTTTGAGGTTGTGTCGGTTGTGCCTTTGCTGCCTGAGCTCCAGGTTGGTTCCATTGATGAGGATGCTGAATGTTGCTTTGGAGATTTTTCTCCTTGTGCTCTGCATGTGACGCCGCTTGTTCGTGGGAGTGCGGTTATCACCGAGGTCGTAGCTCCAGTTCTGCAGATTATGTCTGAGTTGCAGGAGCTTTGTGGGAAATCATCTATGGTGTTACCGATGGAGTTGAGCGCTTTGGAGTCCTTGGTGGTGGCCATGACACCTTCACTACCACCGTCAGAGTCCTGTCAGCCGCCCGCCATTCTGGGTTGTGGAGACTTGGTTGGTTCCGTCAATGCCTCATCTATGGCCATTGTTCATGTGGCGTCTTTGAGTGGCGAGGTTGATGAGATAGGTGTGTTGGCACCTAACTCTGAGGCTCTATCATGTGAGCAACTGGAGACGCCTGAGTCCGTCGTGTCAGTGGTACCTGTGACTGATGAGGTTGAGGCGGTTGGTGCGTTGGCGCCTGATCCTTCGGAGCCCAACCAGCCGCTCGCCTTGGTGGAGCGTGGAGGTTCCGATGTTGCAGCCACCCACTCGCATGTGACCGTTGGGCAGGTTTCTGTGCGTGACAAGTTCAATGAGATTCTCTTCGAGATAGAGCTCCACAGCTTGCTCAAACGTTTGGAGAGGGTGAGCCCTGGATCTGGCAAGGCGATTGTGGAGGAGGCTCTCAGGAGAAAAGGAAAGAAGAGTGACGCCACAGGAAAGGCGTCCGCAGCTGCTTGATGGATGGTTACCAGTCTCTTGGGTTGTCCTTATGGTCTGGCTTGTCTTCGTGAATTTGGTGGTGCCCGTGGTCTTCGGCTGAGTTACTCTCGTTGGGGTGTCTTTGTGATGTAGCAGTGCTCGGGTTGGTGGACGTTAGGTGTTGGGTATGATGGTCACTCTGTAAGTAGTGCACGCGTGGTTGGTCTGTATCGGTTTTCGCCTGGTTTTCCGTGAATTAACTGGGCAATTCTTTTCTGCTTAATTAATCGACGAGGCAAATCTTTTGCCTCCGTTTCGAAAAAAAAACACGGTAAGGCGTTAGCGGGTTTCGGCCTGGGAGGGTCGTCGTACCAGCGCGGCAGCCAATAATCCACTTGCTCCCAGCCCCAGCTGACGTAGTAGCCTGTGAGGTCAAGGACACGAAGAGACGTTAGCGGCAGCGTCTCCAAATACACTTTGAAGTCGCACCACGGAGTCGACGGCGGAGGCGCGGCATACGTGTATGTGTATTGCAGGCAGCCGCCATCCTGGCATTCTATGCGGAGCTGCTCCACGCCGGCCTCAATAGCCGAGGTCAGGGCGACGTTGGGAATATCCTCGTCGCCAATGAGGACGGTCATCTTCTTGATGACACGGCCGCACGAACGGCCCAAGTGGAGCTCATTGTGAGCGCTAGCGCAGGAGACGTAGTCGAGGTTGAGGGCGACGGTGTGGCGCCAGAGTTGGCCGCGCCATCGGCGGGAGAGGGCAGTGGTGCTGGCGGCTTCACGGGATGGAGCGAAGGAGAGGATGTGGATAAGCAGGTCGTCCGGGAGATCGGAGAGCCGGTCCGCCGATGCTGCGGCGGCGGCCATTGATGCGTCGATCGGATTGACCTTGCACGCACGGCGTCGGCTTCGTTACCTATATCAATCGGACTTCGCTACCTATATGGATGGACTACGGGATTTATTTATTTCTGAGAATCCCATGCAAACTGATCAAAAAGTCCATTGGGCTAAGAAGCCCAATTGATTGCTTGCTTGTCAAAAGAGAAAATACTATGTGACACAAAAACATAATACGTACATAGAACTCACACACGTAGAAAATCAAGGAAAATCAAGAAACTCTCACAGTACACTATGTAGAAAATCGAGGAAAAATCTTAAGTTGTCTACGACGGGCTCGCACGCGTGTGTAGGGAGTGTAGCTGACGTAGTTTGCTAATTACACAGTATAGAATTGTTTTAATTAGCAGGCTATGAAAAATAGCATTGGTCCTATAAATCAGCCATAGCGGTACGTACAAAGAACTCATATGTACACTATGTAAAAAATCAAGGAAAAAGCGAATCAACCTGTAGTTGAGTTGATTAGGTGGACAGTGGTATCCCCAACCCATCAGGATTTAAATCCTGGTGCTCGCATTATTCCTGAATTTATTTCAGGATTTCCGGCAATGCGTATAACGGTTCATTTAGCAGTACCATACTCAAATCTCCATAGCGGTTCTACCTTCCGGCTAATCTTTCCTTTTTTTTATCTTTAATTTCGTGTTGGTCCTGATGAAAACATGTAGAATCCATGGATCGGCAGCACATAGCTTCCCATAGTTTCGCAATAATTTAGCAACAGACTGACACAGCAACACACACCACCAAAAACTACTTCACTTCTTCCTAATTCGGCCTAGGCCTGGGTTATCTTGTTAATTGTGTTAGTTAATGTCAATACGTCTGGGGGTAGGCTCACAAACCATACCTAGCAAGAGCGGCCCCCTCCCTCCCTTCCTCCCTCCCTCCCCCGCCGCCACCCGCGAGGCGCCGGGGAGGGCTCCAGATCCCCGCCGCCGCACCCCCTCTTCCTCCCTCCTCCTCCCTCGCCGCCGCCAAGGGGCGCGGCCGGGCGAAGCCCGGGCGTCGCCGGCGGCGGCGGGGCTCCTTCGGCCCCCGCTTGTGAGGTATGGCGCGGGCCAGATCTCGTAGCTGGGCGTGGCGCTCGGTGCTGGGCGTGGCGGCGCGGCGGCGCCCCGGAGCAGGCCGGCGATGGTGGCGTTCGACGTGCGGCGGGCGGCATGGTGGTGGTGCGGGCCGGTGGTGAAGTCGGCGGCGGTGCTTCCGGCAGTGCTTCGGCTTCGCCTCCGGCGTCACGGGTCGCGGTTGACCGGGTCGTGGGCGGCCCTCTCGCCGTGGTACTCTGGTGGGGGGGCGGCGCGGCAGCGGAGGTGGTGGGTTGCTCCCACCTAGTCGGGCCCTCGCGGCTGGGTGGTGGCGCTCGGCTCGGGTGGATCCCCTGGTGGCGTCTTCAGGCGGCGACGGCGACGGCTCCGCAACCCTCCCTCTCTGGCTTCTGGCGACGGCTGATGCCTCCTGATGCTCCGGGCCTTCGAAGCGGGGGCGAAACTCGATTTCGGGGGGAAGTTGGAGCCGACACGGGTGTCGGTCGTGGCCATGTGCCACTTCTCCGTCTTCCCCTTCCTCCGATCGATGTGGTCGCGGCCCTTCTCGAGGCAGCTTGGCCGGCGGCGGTTCTGGAGGTGGTCGGGGTTGTGGATCTTGACAAAGGCGTGGCCTTTGGGGGCCTCGGGGAGGTCTCATGGCGGGGCGGCGGCCCTGGCGGTGGGAGTCGCGTTGGTCGTGGGCGGATCGCACGACTCGAGTGCGGGCAGGCAACCATGGCCGCTCGGGCGGCATGGTTGTGGGCGTTGGTGGACCGGGGTGGCGGCGGAGGAGCTGAAGCACCGGGGTTCATCACCTACCCAGTCCCGTTCTGGTCGACGGTGACGGCGTCCGTGGACGTCGTGTTCCTCCTTGCAGGCTCCGTCGTGGTGCTTCTTCTCCCTCCATCTTACTCCGGGTGAAAACTTGATCTTCGGAACAGACGGTGGCGGCGTTCTTCGTCGTGCCCTTCCTGGAGGCACCGTCTTGGAGTCCTCGGTCCGGCGTGTCCGTCGCGCATCCTCCCGGACGATCGCTCCTTGGTGGTGGTCTCGGTCGACTCTTAGCGGATCTTTTTTTGCTTATCTTTTAGATGCTTTGTGTCGTTGAGGTTGCGTGTCGGTGTCCGGCACTCATGTATCTTTCCTTGGATCAGTGTGGCGTGTGTTTGTATCGGATGCTCGTTGTTGTGATTGTGGTTGTGCTTTATAATATAAAGCGGGGGAAACCCTTTTTCGTTAATTGTGTTAGTTAATCCGAACCAACCTATGTTTGAATTAGCATGACAGTGTTACTGCTAGGCCACCAGGGTTTAATTCCTAGATTTAACAGGTGTGTTGGCGTGGCCAACGATTTCTGCATATGAAGCAAAATGTATGCTTTGGACTCTTCCTCCTGTAAGTTGTGCCTAGACCTTCACATTTAGTCCTCACAATCGAATTGGGTACTGTAAAAACATTCTTTTGTTTTTCCTTTTCTTAAGTTGTCTGAAATCTTTCATGGCGCCGGTGGATTTCCATAGGTAGAAAAGGGGACGGGGCGTGCAGCTCCGTAGCTGACATGGGCACGCGGCTGGCCGCAGCATAGTTAGGCTATGGGCAACCCGGACATTAGGGAGCCGATGACGATGAGGTGTGTACCGACATTGCATATAGAGGCGAGATGGAGGTTTGCCATGTGTGGATGAGGTGGGAGCAGGTGTTTGACTGTCCGGGACTCGTGGGAGGTGAGCTTGAGTTCTTGCTGGGGTATATGCACTAGTAGAAAAAGGGTCTTTTGTCCCGGTTCGTAAGGGCCTTCTGTCCCGGTTTAGGAACCGGGACTAGAAGGTCGTTACTAATGCCCTTGACCTTTAGTCCCGGTTCTTACACAAACCGGGACAGATGGGCCTCCACGTGGCCGGTGCCACCAACCGGGACAGATGGGCCTTCACGTGGCCACTGCCACCAAGCGGGATCAATAGGCATCCACGCGTCAGCATTTCAGGTGCTGGTTTTTTTTGAAGGGGGGGGGGAGTTAATTTAGGTGTTCCATATATTGTGTTAGCTAGCTAATTAATAGAGAGAAATGTCCTCTCTTATATCTGTGCTTGGTCGACGCTATGTACTATACATATAGAGAGGACTAGACACACTAGATAGTAAGCAAATGAAGAAAACAGAAGATCGTCATGAACATATGCATATAGAGAGAAGTGATATCGACCACCTCTCCTCCTCTGAGAGATTGGTCGAACAACAAGTTCTCGTATATCTATCCGACGCTACTGGCTACATATATACAATATAATTATCTCTTACAATATAATCTCCTAATTAAAAACCAACTGATTAGGGTCCACATGGTATTCTCCGTCTTTAGCGATCACGTGGTCAATAAAGAATGCCGCCAATTCCTCTTGAATTCCTCACATACGATCTGGTGGTAGGAGTTCATCCCGCATCCGACATATCTAATTTGAAGAAGGGGGTCAATACATATATATGAATAAATGAAACTGGACACAAATGATGGTAATAAAATAAAATTGTGAATATTATTATTTACGCTCTCCATCATCTCCGGAAGAAGATCCCCCGAGGACGAAGATCGTTGAGGAAGGCTATAGGCCGAACTGCAAAACATGCGTTTCAAATAATACCCTCACAAAAAGGAAAAGAACTGGGTATGCTTATAAAACACCTTTGTTCACTTACGATTGAACACCTGATCCTCTCCGCCTTCTTTATCTAGCCCTAGCCGAGCATGGTTTTCTCAGAATATTGTTATGAGAAACTTAACTAAAATGTGTTCGGAGGTTGAGTGCTTACCGGGGAATCTGGGTGGTTGCAGTCGAGGCCTGCATTCTCTGTGGTGTCCGGACACCTTTTTCGTGATCCGAATAATAATTTATACATCCCTTCGAGCGTCGTGCCGAAGAAGTGTTGAATGGTTCGCGGTCCTTCCGGATTGAACTCCAACATGCGGAGAGGTCGTGGCTGGCATGGCAGGACCCAACGGACTAGCATAACTTGGATTACCTTGATGATACCGATGTCCTTCTTAATAAGGTCTCAAATGCGGCTTTGCAGTATCTGCACTTCATTAAGCGATCCCCAATCCAGCCCCTTGTTGATCCACGATGCAAGTTGTGGCGGAGGCCCATATCGGAAGGCAGGTGAAGCCGCCCACTTTGTACCACAGGGTTCCGTGATATAAAACCACTCCCGTTGCCATAGGTCAGAAGCTTCAGTGAAGGAACCCTTTGGCCAAGAAATATCAGCCAATTTGCTTACTATAGCACCTCCGCACTCCGCGTGTCCCCCATCAACTATCTTCGGCTTCACATTAAAGGTCTGGAGCCATAAGTCGAAGTGTGGGGAAATACGGAGGAAGGCCTCACACACGATAATGAATGACGAGATGTGAAGGAAGGAGTCCAGAGCTAGATCATGGAAATCTAGTCCGTAGTAAAACATGAGTCCTCGAACAAAGGGATGAAGAGCGAAACCTAGTCCTCGGAGGAAGTGAGGGATAAATACAACCCTCTCATCGTGTCTATGAGTAGGGATAACCTGCCCTTGAGCAGGAAGCCTTTGAAGGATCTCCGCGGTGAAATACCTCGCCTCCCTGAGCTTCGTAATATCCTCCTCTGTGATAGAAGAGGCCGTCCACTGGCCTTGAAAGCTGGATCCGGACATGACCTGAGGTTCAAAGTGACTGGGTTCAGCCTTGGGTGTTGGAACTTGAGGTGGGAGGGAGAGTGGATTAGCGTGGAGGAAAAAGATAGGTCTCGGCCTCCTTATAAAGACGACAAATATCAAACGTCCCCTACGTGGCCTTAAAACATGCCTATTCCCAAGGAATCATACCAACGGGACGGTTGAGTTACCCACGCCCGTGCTGATGAGAATCCCGCAATAAGGGGACACGATCTCCGCTTCGATAAGACATGCCAATAAAACTGCCTCGCGAAGCGTGGAGCGGCAGGCTGGAAAAATGATTTGAAATAATGGCCGGACGATGACGTAACGTCATGTTACAAAAATTGTCAGCGGATTGGACTCTGAGAATATTATGCTCTCCACGGTGGTATATGGAATTTGTTTTGCAGAGCCGGACATGATTCTTATGTTGAAGATCTGGTTTGGAGTATTTGGAGAAGGAACTCGCCTTGCAATGCCGAAGACAATCTACGCACCGGACTCATCGTCATTGAAGCCTGGTTCAGGGGCTACTGAGGGATTCCTGGATTAAGGGGCACTAGTAGAAAAGGAGGCATCGGTCCCGGTTCGTAAGGGCCTTTAGTCCCGGTTCTTGAACCGAGACTAAAGGGTCGTGACTAATGCCTCCCCCTTTAGTCCCGGTTCTAACACGAACTGGGACAGATGTGCCTCCACGTGGCCGGTGCGCCGAGCCCAGGCAGGAGGGCCTTTGGTCCCGGTTGGTGGCACCAACCGGGACCAAAAGGCATCCACGCGTCAGCATTTCAGTGGCCGTGGTTTTTTTTTGAAAGGGGGGGGGGTTGGGGGGTTAATTTAGGTGTTTCATATATTGTGTTAGCTAGCTAATTAATAGAGAGAAGTGTCCTCTCTTATGTCCGTGCTTGGTCGACGCTATGTACTATACATAGAGAGGCCCTCGACACGCTAGCTAGTAAAAAAATGAAGGGAACCATTAAGTACAGAAGTTCGTCATGCATACCGAAAGAAGTGATCGATCGACCTCTCCTTCTCCGAGAGATTGGTCGAACAACAAGTTTTCGTATTACCTATCCGACGCTACTGGCTACATACATATACAATATGTAAGATCTCTTAATTACAATCCCCTAGCAATTGAAATCAACTTGCACATGGTATTTTTCGGCTTTATTGATGACGTGGTCAAGAAAGAATCCCGCCAATTCCTCTTGAATTGTTTTCATGCGATCTGGTTTTAGAAGTTCATTCCGCATCTGTCACGTCTAATTTGAAGAAGGGGGTTCTAATCCGACCTCAGTTAACGCACCAATCAAGTGGGAGGGAAGCGGTCCGTCATATGCGGCCGCCGGTTCCTCCTCCTCAGTTTCGGGATAAGGCAGTGGGCTTGAGCACTTAGGAGAAACCTTTACTCAGTCTATCTCCACTAGTACTTCTGCAACGGGTGCTGCAGATAGCTCCTTGCTGCGCCCCGCGGCCGGACCAAGCGGAACCACCATAGTCGGAGCACGACGATGTGCAGATTGCTGTAGCATGCAGGACTCGGCGAAGTCCCAGGCGCGCATTGCAAGTACCAGGCGTGCATTGCAAGTACGAGTGTGGACAACCCCGTCTAGCCTCACCGGTGGCAGCTACACGGGCTGGGTGTGTAGCACTACCTGTGCTTGCATGCATGTAAGTGAAAGTCTTGTCCATGCAAGCATACAGGTCCAAGCCATCGGTATGTGCTGCCGAAGTTGTCGCTGCTGTGCATGAACCGCCAGAGAGCCGACCAAGATCCCGACGGAGGCAGTGGTGGCAACCCCACAGAATGTGGCAGCTCGGACAGAGGCGCGGCAAGTGATGTAGAACCTGAGTTTGGACAAAGATTCAAAACCACCGAGCTTCCATTCTATGTTTTTTTTATTAGCATCATCATCCTTTTTGTTGAGTATAATGTTTATTAAGAAAGACGAGATAGACTAGGATTTGTTCTGACTTGTCTTGTACTCCAAGTAGATCATTGTACTCCTATATATATGCCCACGAGGCTCAAGCAATACAACAACTATTCCACCGAATCCTTCTCTCCCTTCTAACATGGTATCTATCGCAAGTCGATCCTAAACCCTAGCCGCCGCCGCTTCCGCACCAGCGCGCCGCCCCCGGGGCGGTCGGCCTTCATGACCGCCGCCGGGGGCTGTGCCGCCCGTACCTAGGGTTCGTCCGCCGGCCGTGTTAGCCGGCTGCCCTAGAGAGTCTTTTCCCCGAGCCCTTGCTCCAGGGTTTTCTCTCTCCCGCCGGTCATCTTGATCGTCGGTTTCTTTTTGGTTTTCCGATCTAATCTTGATCGGTTTGCGTCGCCCACCGCCGCCGTCGACCCCATGCACCTCTACTCCAACCCCGGCGCGATCGGCCGGCTTCTTCATCGACCCGGCAGCCTCGCGCGTCGTCCGCACATCTGCCCGACGGTCGCCCCGACCCGGCGGCCTCGCGCGTCGTCCGCGCGTCTGCCCGTCGGTTGCTCCGATCCGGCGGCTTCGCGTCATGCGGCGGTCCTTCGCCGCCGCCGTTCGCGCGCCGGCCGGCTCGTCGATCTACGCCGGCCGTCACCGCCCTGCTCCGACCGGGACTCCTGCATCACCCGACCCAGTGGCCTCGCGCCATGCGGCGGCCAATCATAGCCGCCCTGCCGCCCGCCGTCGCCGGCTTCATCTCGGACTCCGCCGCCACCCCGTCTCCATCGAGCAGCGTCCCCGACCTCGTGCGCGATCGGATTGATCACCCGCCCGCCACCGCGATCCGTCTCATCTACGCCGCGCGACCGACCTGGCCCGTCAGTTACGCGCGCCTCCGCAGGTCCTGTGAAGATCGTCTCCGAGTTCAGCGCGCCCCTCCGCCGATCGAGCAACGGGCTGCCACTGCGTCGCCCCGTCAGGCCGCAGCGCCGCCGTCCCGTGGTTCTTCTCCCGGCTGCACCGACCCGCGTCACCGCTGCGTCGCCCCTTCGGGCCGTAGAGCCGTGGCCCGCGGTCTACCGCCGCCCCGAGGCCGTCCGCTCCAGGTCGTCCCCGTGGCTGCACCGACCCTCGCGCCACCGCTGCGTCGCCCCGTCGGGCCGTAGCGAGCGTGGCACGCGGTCCACGCCGCCGTCTCGAGGCCGTCCATGCGGTTGCACCACCCCGCGCTCCGCCGCTGCGCTGCCCCTTCGGGCTGTAGCACCGCGGCCCGCGGTCCATGCGACCGTCCCGAGGTCTTTCGTCGTCGCCCCGACCTGCCCACCGCCGCTGCGTCGCCTCTTCGAGCCGTAGCGCCGCGGCCCACGGTCCACCGCCGTCCCCGCGCGTCGACTTCCCGTGGCATGCACCGCACCACCTCCTTTGGCGCGAGAATGCCACTGTCCGCGCCGGTCTTCGTCACGCTGTTGGGCTCTTCGCCTACTTCGAGCACCGCCGCCGCGCTCCTAACCTAGTCGCCGCCACCGCCGTCAGGCCGCCGCCGCCGATCTACTTTGGCCGCCGCCGCCGCTACCCCCGTAGCCGCCGCAGCCGCCCGTCCACCTCCTTCGTTTTCGTCCAGCACCAGCCCATCGCCAGCGTCGCCGTCATCTACCTCGACCGCTTCATCTACTCCGACAACCGCGGGCGACATTGGCCCCGTGCTGATTGGCGCCGCAACCGTCGTCGAGTCCTTCTCTGCTGGCCTCTCCGACTTCTTCGACATGGCGTACATCTCGTGCAGGTCTCAGTCTACGCATGCCTGGTGCTGGCAACACCGCCGCGTGCCTTTGTCCACGACGTGTCCCCGGGCCCGGCAAGCCTGGTGCGGTGCTTCGTCAACTTCGTCTTCATCCGTCTACGCATGCCCGGTGCTGGCAACACCAACGCGTGCCTTTGTCTATGATGTGTCCCCGGGGTTGGCAACCCCGGCGCGCTGCGTTGTCAACATCATCTACTTCCTAGCGCACCACTACTTCGACACCACTGCGCCCACGACTAACTCGGCGCCTCCTTGCGCCCGCGGCTCCATGGCAACTTCCTCGACACCGGCTACCCGACTCGACATCGACCACAGCGTTCTTCGCACGGCTACCTCGACCACGGCTCCACCACCCACGCTCTCGGCTACATCGACAAACGGCACAAAGGGCTATCGCCTTGCTTGAGCAACCTCGTCGGTTGCCACTCCAGCCACGAGTCCGTGATGCATCGACCGTTACGACTGTGGGAGGGTGTCCGTCGGCTTGCCTTCGGATTCTTCTCCAGTCTCACCGTCTGCGTCGCTACCGTTGTGACTGCGGGGGATGTTGAGTATAATGTTTATTAGAAAAGACGAGATAGACTAGGATTTGTTCTGGCTTGTCTTGTACCCCAAGTACATCATTGTACTTCTATGTATATGCCCACGAGGCTCAAGCAATACAACAACTATTCCACCAAATCTCTCTCTCCCTTCTAACACTTTTCTTCGGCATCATGGTCATGACCTCTGTCCGGGCCATCATCATGGTGTTTCCACACAATAGGAATAAAATTCGCATCTGGTATGTAGTCTTCTTTTTCAACCTGATAGCGAAAGCAATATCCGTCCAGCTTAACAAACGCCTCAGCTAATGTGGACTCCCCTCCCGATATATCATCAGAGGAGAAAATATCCATGGAGCGCTCCGCAACCTGAATGCGAACAATACCATGACGACGCAAGGCATAAAGATCGACGTCTTGAGTGGCTCCGATGACCAACCCAACAGCCCAAAGTCCAAGAAAATGCCGCGGCGAGTGGGGGGACTCCAAAAACATTAACCAAAACAGTTTCGAGAGAAACATAAGATGGGACATCTTCCACGAAGGAAACCTCAACATTGTGCGACTTGACCCAAACCTCTAGGTCCGCCATTCGATGCAGGTGGAGGTTGAGATCGATCTGGTGATATTTTGTCTCGTGGTGATATATTGTGTCCTGTCCATGAACTTCTGCTACTTTCTTTCCGTCTTGTGGTGCATTTCCTCGTCAGTCACAATAACATTGTTGTTTTTCTAGTGCTCCCTCTTTCCTCCAACACCTCAATGTTGACATTAAAAATCGTATCAAAATCCTGAAAATGATTAGCAGAAATTATACTTGGCGATGGAGGGAAATGCATATAGTCAGATGAATTCAAGAAGGTAGCAGAAACATCAATGGCCTCCATTAATGTCTACTGATACATCCATCGTCTAATTTATTGAAACTGATGCTTTACGAGCATCAACGTTTGCTGTTCACGCAACCAAATTTATTGAAACCTCAAAACAAAAAGAATAATTTACAAGAAGATTAAGCAATAGTTTTCAAACAGGAAATTGTATTGAACGAGTAAATAATCACAGCAAAGCAATGCATGTTTACCGAGCTAGGTACTGCACAAAAGACATCAACGAGACCAAGCCTACACGCTGGATTGTCTGGTCTTTGTTGCAGCACCACATGTTACCCAAGCCAGAACTTCAACTAGATTGAGACGAAGCTTGGAATGTAGGGAAGTGCGCTAAAATATATGGTAGATTGGCAATGCATGTAGGGAAGCACAGCTTGGATATTCAACAACTGTGCCCTCACCAACATCAACAAGTGTGTCCTCGTCGACATCGGAATATCTCACGTCAATCATACGAATTGTATGGTTGACTGAAACACTTTTTCAGGTTCATAAGTGCAGCGGTGCAGATAATTGCCAAAGGATCGGCACACGAGTACCCCATCACTCAACATGGCAATCGGACAAAGAGGCCGGGACCAATCACTAAGGATGTTGTACTGCTTCTCCCATCGTGACTAGTCCAAGTCGGTGTATACCCACATTTCAATGACTCCGTTTACGAGCCCTGTGCTAATCACCAAGCACAGCTCCTCCCGCAACTCAGACAAGGTGGATGTCTCCTATTTATCCCACGACCAGCAAGGAGGTGGTGGAATAAGGCTGAATGTTTCATCATCCAATATCATTGGGAGAAAACCCAAGGTCGAAGAGTAGCGATGCTTGCAATCACCGATGATCAAGATCAAGGAACCGTTAAAGAAGGTCGCCGTCTCTCGTGCCATGACGGTGCAAGGGGGTTGTGCCGTCTCGTGCCAGCACCTACCAGCGCTTTGGAATGTATACACCCCCAGACAGGATGTATGAATGTACCCGGCCACAGAGTAATGCTTTGTTCGATAGTAGAAGCGGGTGACCTTGTAGGTGTTCGAGTGAGGGTTATGCCCAAGCCCGAAAGCGGCTAAGCATTGCCCGGATGCGGCGTGTAGTGGGGTAGAGCACCCACGCTTCCGAATTGGTGCCCACCAGCACCAGCCCATCACTATGCGCGAATTCCGGCATGATCATGAGAGCCTTAGCGGCGCCATGGGGGTGGTCCTACTCCCAATGGTACAGGCTGGCGGCGGCGCCGTCAAGGAAAGGCTTGTCGGTATCATGGATCCACGGGGCGATGCGGAGGCTCGGATCAGTCCTGTGGCGGAGGAGGTGCGTATGCTGGAAAGAAGGGTCATTGGAGATGGTGTGGCGCCAAGCCCTGTAGACATTCCTGATTTGTAGAAGCATACTGATGGACATCCGGAGGAAGATCTCTGTGACGACCTCATGCTAGATGTATTGCATCGGGCGTGACGACCTCATAAAGAAATATAAAATAACTACTTTATTATTGCCTATAGGGCATATTTCCTGCAGTATCCCACTTTCACTAAAGTCAATAATCTAGATTACATTGTAATGAATCTAACACCCATGGACTCTTGGTGATGATCATGTTTTGCTCGCAGAAGAGGCTTAGTCAATGGGTCTGCCACATTCAGATATGTATGTACTTTGCATATTTTTATGTATCCATCTTTGACCATTTCATGAATGGAGTTGAAGCATCTTTTGATGTTTTTGGTTCTTTTGTGAAATATGGAATCCTTCGTTAAGGCTATTGTTCTACTGTTGTCACAAAAGATTGTCATTGGACTCGATGCACTGGGTATTAATCCTAGATCGGATATGATCTCCTTCATCCAGACTCCTTCATGCGCTGCTTCTGAAGTAGCTATGTACTCCGCTTCACACGTAGATCCTGCCACGACGCTTTGTTTGAAACTGCACCAACTGACAGCTCCACCATCCAATATAGATATGTATCCAGTTTGTGACTTGGAGTCATCCGGATCAGTGTCGAAGCTAGCATCAGCATAACTCTTTACTACGAGCTCTTCGTCACCTCCATATACGAGAAACATATCCTTGATCCTTTTCAGGTACTTGAGGATGTTCTTAACCGCTGTCCAATGATCCACTCCTCGATTACTTTGGTACCTCCCAGCCAAACTTATGGCAAGGCACACATCTAGTTTGGTACACAGCATAGCATACATGATAGAACCTTGGGCTCAGGCATACAGAATGACTTCCATTCTATCTCTATCCTCTGCAATGGTCGGATTTTGAGTCTGACTCAATTTCACACCTTGTAACACAGGCAAGAACCATTTCTTTAACTGGTTCATTTTGAACTTCTTCAAAACTTTGTCAAGGTATGTGATTTGTGGAAGTCCTATTAAGCGTCTTGACATATCCCCATAGATCTCGATGCCCAATATATAAGCAGGTTCACCATGGTCTTTCATTGAAAAATTCTTATTCAAGTATCCTTTTATGCTATCCAAAAATTCTATATCATTTCCAATCAACAATATGTCATCCACATATAACATCAGAAATGCTATAGAGCTCCCACTCACTTTCTTGAAAATACAGGTCTCACCGTAAGTCTGTATAAAATCATATGCTTTGATCACCTCATCAAAGTGTATATTCGAACTCTGAGATGCTTGCATCAGTCCATAGATGGATCGCTGGAGCTTGCACACTTTGTCAACACCTTTAGGATCGACCAAACCTTCTGGTTGCATTATATCCAAATCTAACTTTAAGATATCCATTAAGGAATGCAGTTTCGACGTCCATTTGCCAGATTTCATAATCATAAAATCTGGCAATTGCCTACATGATTCGGAGAGATTTAAGAATCACTACGATGAGAAAGTCTCGTCGTAGTGAACTCCTTGAACTTGTCGAAAACATTTTGCGACAAGTCGAGATTTGTCCTTAGACGCTGAGATCGGATCCAAGCTCAAAGCCATATCTGAGATAGAGGCCAACCCGTAGATGGGATCTTGGAGGAGGTCAAAAGTTGAGGCTTCGGGACTACTGGCTCCTTAGGTAAAGCTGAGAACCCAATGAAGATGAGATCGCCCCAAGCGTCGGGGACGAACTCCAGGTTGGCGAACCAGATTTCCTACTCGGGAGCCTATCGATCTGGTCAAGGTGAGCGGTTGGGTTGGAGTGTAGAACGATGCTTCCAAGCGCGAAGAGTTGGCCGGGCACGAAGACGTCCCCGCTGCGGATGACATCTCCACTTACTAAGCGAGCCATCGATGACGATCCTACAGCGGAACCTTCAATGAAAGCACCAAAATGTCGGCGTCAAACCCGGTAGGGGTCCCAAGTGGTGAATCCTGGATTGATGGGTAACAGGGAATGTAGAGACAGCGTTTACCCAGGTTCGGGCCCTCTCGAGGAGGTAAAACCCTACGTCCTGCTTGATTGTGTTGATGTGTTTGTATTAAAATTGCAGAGTTGATCTACCACGAGATTGAATGAACTAAACCCTAGGTGGGTATGGCGATAATGGTTCTCCCACCTATGGGCTAAACCCTCTGGTTTATATAGACACCAGGGGTACCTAGGGATACCCATGGTTGGTCTCCATGAGGGGATATGTATCTAGTTTCGCTACCAGATGTGGAGGATACGCCAAGTCTTCGGAGGTTTCCTCCCAGCACGGGGTCGCCTGTAGTCCAGCCTTCCTTTAATGAATCAAGAGCGCCCACCAGTCCGGCCCATGAGAGATAGGCCGGCGGTCCGAGGACCCCTTAGTCCATGACACCCTCACCGGTCCACCCACATATCAAATTATCAAAGTAGCCAACACGAATATACTAAGCATCATGAAAGTGACTAGATGGTAATTCCCATGTCTTCAAGAACGTTTTGCTTATTATAGAACTTTCCGATTTGTCCTTTATTACAAAAAGGATTGGGTCACCTTAATGCACCTTTGTTACTAGCGCTACTTGTTACTTGTTAAGAATTGTCCTGTTACTAAACAATCTGTTGCCTCTATTTTCAGTACTTGCAGAGGATGAGGGTGATGAAAACATCTTCGGTCAACAGTTTGATTTTTATGGTGAAAATATTGAGTTGAGTTGAGCAAGCCCATTAACGTTTGCAAAGTTCACCCAATTTCATACGGAAATGCGTGATTAAGCAACTCACTTCCAACTTCAAAATAATTTGATACTCATATTGTCAACCAATAGGTATACCAGCTCTTTTTCTATCAATGTGCTTGTGACAATTAAAATTTATCTGTTTGTAAGCTATGAGAATTTTATTTGGTTGTAAACTATTTATTATTACGATGTAAAATCTATGTGATTTATTTTGTTTCAACAATCTGCAATATTCTCTTTTTAATTGGATTTATATGCATGAAAGTCTAAACAGGTTGGCCAATTGGGCGCACTGGCTAGATTTGGGCAGACGCTGCCTGACGGAGCGTCTCCAACCGTTCCAAACGGACAAATGGCGGACCAAATCTATGTCCATTTAGATTGGCGCGTTCGAATTGGCCTTTTGCATGAATGACTCGGCCTACAATGATGTAAGGAACCAGGCAAAGCGAGCAGACAATTTTCATTGGCTGCGATATAAAATCCGGCAAAATACCAAAGTAGAGTATTACAACTTCGTAATCTCACTTTATTAAAACAGTTCATATATATAAAAAATAAGTACATGTAGTATTCATCATGGTGTCAAACTCTGTATGCCGGCAAAAAAAAAACTCTTTATGCCGGCCGTGGTCTCTTATTTGGCCAGGTCGTGCTTGTTGTCGTCCTCCTTTCCGTAGGCGGAGACAGGGAAGGTCCTTCCCAGTCCGGTGGGCGTCTTGAAACTGATCCTTTGAGCGGTCGTTCTTGTCGATGTACATGTCGCAGACGGTGACCCAGATGAGGAGCTCCTTGCTCTTGACCCCCGTGATCCGCTTCATCTTGCGGTCCTCGAAGAAGGCCGTCACCTCGGTGGCGTACGAGACCAGCCTCCCGATCTGCTTGAAGGTGTGCGTGAGCGCCTTCTTCTGGCGCAGGCACACGAAGCTCGTGGAGCAGTTGTAGCCGACCTCCTCGATGTCCGCCAGCGGCAGCAGGCCCAGCGGCATGTTGGTCTCGGCCAGCAGCTCCGTCGCCTTCTCTGCGCACAACGCCGCACCATGGTACACCTCCGCGCCCTCCCTGTTCACCTCGATCACCTGCGACACCATCTCGATGGGTTAAATTTAATCTCTCGAAGCAAACTCTGGCTCAACTCAGCGCTCGGGAGATGTAGGGGGGCTTAATGTTGTAGCTATCATAGTTCTGCTTCGAGATCCTACACAGAAGGATATAATTAATGCCATGGAACATATTCGGACAGATGCAAACATTAAATTACGACATATTAGGTGTTGGGGAACGTAGTATTTCAAAAAAATGCATACGATCACACAAGATCTATCTATGTGATGCATAGTAACCAGAGGGGAGAGTGTGTCCATGTACCCCCGTAGACCAAAAGCGGAAGCGTTTAGTAACACGGTTGATGTAGTCGAACTTCTTCGCGATCCAACCAATCAAGTACCGAACGTACGGCACCTCCGCGTTCAGCAAACGTTCAGCTCGATGACGTCCCTCGTGCTCTTGATCCAGTTGAGGATGAGGGTGAGTTCCGTCAGCACGCGTGGCGACAGTGATGATGCTACCGGCGCAGGGCTTCGCCTAAGCACTACAACGGTATGATCGAGGTGTGTAACTGTAGAGGGGGCACTGCATACGGTTGGGAGAGAAACTTGTGTGTTTTAGGGTACCCCCTACCCCCGTATATAAAGGAGGGAGGGGGAGGCCCGCCGGCCCCTGTAGGCGCGCCGGGAGAGAGGTGTCCTACTAGGACTCCAAGTCCTAGTAGGAGTCCACCTCCCGAGAGAGGGGAAAAGAAGGGAGAGGGAGAGGGGCGCTGCCCCCCTTCCCTTGTCCAATTCAAACTGCTAGGGGGGCGCGGCCTGCCCTAACCGCCCTCCTCTCTCTCCACTAAGGCCCATCATGGCTCATTAGTTCCCCTGGGGGGTTCTGGTAACCCCTCCGGCACTCCAGTTTTTACCCGAACTTCACCGGAACCTTTCTGATGTCCTAATATAGCCGTCCAATATATCAATCTTTATGTTTCAACCATTTCAAGACTTCTCGTCGCGTCCGTGATATCATCCGGTACTCCGAACAAATTTCGGTCATCAAAACACATAACTCACAATACATATCGTCATCGAACGTTAAGAGTACGGACCCTACGGGTTCGAGAACTATGTAGACATGATCGAGACACCTCTCCGATCAATAACCAATAGCGGAACCTGGATACTCATACTGGCTCCCACATATTCTACGAATATCTTTATCGGTCAAACCGCATAACAACATATGTTGTTTCCTTTGTCATCGGTACGTTACTTGCCCGAGGTTCGATCGTTGGTATCTTCATACCTAGTTCAATCTTGTTACCGGCAATTCTCTTTACTCGTTCCATAATGCGTCAACCCGCAACTAACTCATTAGTCACATTGCTTGCAAGGCTTATAGTGATGAGCATTACTGAGAGGGCCCAGAGATACCTCTCTGATACACAGAGTGACAAATCCTAATCTTGATATATGCCAATTCAACAAACACCTTCGGAGACACCTCTAGAGCATCTTTATAATCACGCATTTACGTAGCACTCAATGTGTTCCTTCGGTATTCGCGAGTTACATAATCTCATAGTCAGAGGAACATTTATAAGTCATGAAGAAAGAAGAAGCAATAAACTTCATCGATCATTATGCTAAGCTAATGGATGGGTCATGTCCATCACATCATTCTCCAGTGATGTGATCCCGTTCATCAAATGACAAACACATGTCTATGGTCAGGAAACATAACCATCTTTGATTAACGAGCTAGTCTAGTAGAGGCATATTAGGGACCATATGTTTTGTCTATGTATTCGCACATGTACTAAGTTTCTGGTTAATACAATTCTAGAATAAATAATAAACATTTATCATGATATAAGGAAACATAAATAACAATTTTATTATTGCCTCTAGGGCATATTTCCTTCAGTATAAGTGATGAAGAAAGCAGTAGCAGTAAACTTCAACAATCATTATGCTAAGCTAACAGATGCTAACGGATGGGTCATGTCCATCACATCATTCTCCAATGATGTGATCACGTTCATCAAATGACAACACATGTCTATGGTCAGGAAACATAACCATCTTTGATTAACGAGCTAGTCTAGTAGAGGCATACTAGGGACCATATGTTTTGTCTATGTATTCACATATTTACTAAGTTTCCGGTTAATACAATTCTAGCTTGAATAATAAACAATTATCATGATATAAGGAAATATAAATAACAACTTTACTATTGCCTCTAGGGCATATTCCTTCATTAGGTACCTCTATCAATTTGACGCACATACGTCGATTATGACCATCTGCCTCATGACAATAGCTACATCTACCCTGTGATCTTGTCTTCTTCATCTTTGCATGTAGCCTTTTCTTCGGAGCACCTCGACCTGGCACGTGCACGAGATCCAGAGCCTTATTGAAACCTTCACCATCAAGGTTAGCCGATTGTGGCATCAACGGCCCAAACCTAATGTTGTTACCCTAAGCATTAGTTGATCCCTTGCTATCAGCTTGTTGACTTGTTGATCCCTTGCAAACATCTTGTCCTTCCAAAACCCTTTTTAGATGCTGAAATGCCTCATCAGAGTGGCATGCCTTGAAACATGTTGCGTGACTAAAATTCCTTAACTTACGATACCTTTGTAGGGTTGCAGAGTATTCATACATCTCGCTCTTTCTGGTCGGTGTGAATGCACATTTTGCACTCATTGTCAACCTAGTGGGAACACAACACCTGGGCAGTGTTTCTTCTTTTAAAATTCCCAATATGTAAAATATGTGGGAACATGGTGTGCCTGCGCATTCCAATTTGTGGCAAGAACAACTAATACTGCGAAGCAGACCATCCTTTGACTCCGTGCGCACTTTGATATTTTTATCCATTCTTTCCTTCTTAGACACGATGTATGTGGTAACTTCTGTTGAATCAAGTACCTCTCTGAACTCACATTTTCTTACAGCATTTATGCTCCATAATACCAACTTAAAAACAGCAGGAGTGAAAACCTTTGCGGCGTTTTTCTCAAGACTTGAAGCATTGTCTTCAGTGAACAGAACGGACTTCAAGGCTTCGATGTCTTGGAGAGCCTCGTTCAAACGTCGCGATGCAAGGCAGCGCTCATAGTGCTCTAGCATTTGAAACAATGTCATCTTAACCTCAAGACTCGTATGTAGTACCGAGTTTAAACTCTCACTCCACTGATTGCTGCCCAATTCTAGGAAACAACGCCCCTCAAGATATGGAGCACACCACAATTTTCTCATCTTATACATCTGATGCAGCCAGGAGTCCTCACTTGTTACTTTATTCCGTTGTAAGAACTGTAAACATTTTCTCTCATGCTCTTCAATGGAAGATGTATCATATATGAAAGATCTGAATTCCTCCTTTACCTCGTCATCATGCAGATGACGTACAATGTTCTGCTGAATGTGCCATATACAGAGCCTATGGTTTGAGTCAGGCCACACCACCCTGATTGCTCTCTGCATTGCAAGGTCCCCATCGGTGATCACAGATATAGGATACTTCTGTCCCATTGCATCAGAAAAGGTTCGTAACATCCACGCATATGTCTGGCTTGTTTCATGTGAAATGATACCACATGCAAAAATAACAGTGTTGCGATGGTGATTCAACTCAACAAATGGCACAAATGGCAGATTGTACTTATTGGTTCTGTATGTGCTATCAAAAACAATAGCGTCTCCAAAAGCCTTGTAGTCAATGCGGGATTGACTATCACACCAGAACAGTCCCTTCAGATGGCCAGCTTCATCAACCAAGTACCTGATGAAAAAAAATCGGAATCTAGCTCTTGCCTCGCCACCATGTGATTGATCACCGTTTGAGCATCCACAGAAGCAATTGATTCCTGCTTGTTAGCCTGGCAGAAATTGTAAATGTCCCTCATAATGCATCCAACCTCATCGTATCCACCGTATTGCATGCACATAATATCCATTATGGTGTTTTCTGATCCCTAATTTTTCCATGTCTGCAATGTCCGCTTTCTACTCATCACTAATTCTTCTGTGTGAACGCAAAAGACACGACATATCACGTGGGGCTATAGGATGGTTGTGTTCATCGATAAAATCCTTCACAAACCACTGACATGTTTCCTCCTGTCTTGCAATCACCAATTTAGCTTTACAGCCTACACGAGTTATACTCCGTGGCCTTTTCTTTCTATCTTCCATCTTCCTCTTCATGTGCTTCTCTTCGCGAACCCCTTCACGTCAGCGCACAAATTTCCTTAAATTATATGGCCGTTGGATCCATTCAACTCGACATAGCTTCTCCGGACACTAAAACCTTTCTCAAGATCATATTTGTTATAGAATGTATAACCTTCATCCTCACTATTAAACATCTTGTTGGCAATATGATAGTACTCCAGCATTGACTCATGACTTACATCCGCCATGTCTTCCTGCATCACCATTCAGATGAATAAAAATCTGAAAGCACAAACAAAAATGCATGCAAAACCCAGTACGGAATCTTGCATGAAATTTTAAACTTTGCTCCTTATACATGTTATGGCAAGCGATCACAAATGTCCATAAACTAGGTCCCCCATAAACTAGTGAGGTGACCATGGATGATGAAAAATTCTAAATTAAATTGCATGCACTAGGAAACCTAATCGATGATGAGTAAACAAATCTAAGTAGGAAGTGAAGGCTACGAATCAAAGTAAGTTGAGATTCGGGCGATTCATGCCTTAGGATGCAAGTCCGAAAGCGATGGGATCGGTGGGTGGCGAGTTCCTATAGCGCCGCCGGCGTCGCTGCCGGCACTGCCGCCGCAGATGTCAGGACTTATTCTTCTTCCTGCCGTCGGGCACGTCTTTTATAGTGAAGGGGACGAGGAGGAGGATGAGGACGATGCCGACAATGGTGAATTGGTTCCTCTCGCCGGGCTTGTTGGACAGAAGGAAGGGGACGAGAACGAGGACTTGACCTACTGGATCTAGATGTGGTTCTGGTCGTGGACGTTATTAAACTAATTAGGTTTATTCATTTTTAATCCCCACCAGATCAAACGGCTAATAAAAATCGGAGGGGCAAGTACTCGAAAGTACTCCTAGTACTATTCCAATCACCGTAAAGGAGCTCTGTCTGCAAATCTTCTTCTCTGATTGTTCCCAGCTGCTGATGGTTCCTCGCCTTCGCCTCGGTTTGGTGGCCGCCGCTGGTGCTCGTGGCGGCTTAGGAGCAGCAAAGCGTAGGCTGCTCGGCAAAGTGCGGCGACGTCACCGTCTCGGACCCATTCTGGCTCACTGATTGGGAGACGGGGAGATCATGTGGTTCGCCTGGAGCCCCGGACTTCGAGCTGACATGCGTTAACAGCAGTCATCCAGTTCTACGTAGCTTCGTGCCCTTCATCCCCGGCTTTTCAATCTCCAACATCTCGTGCAAGGAACAAAGCTTACACGTCGTTGATCTGGGCAAGCTGGAACTATTGCACGACGCCTCCAACACATGCCTACCGATCTAGAACACCTCTGTCAAACTGGGCCGCCCGTTTCGGATCGACCCCATCAACCTCAACCTCATCTTCTACAACTGCATGGCGCCACGTCGAGACAGAGGGCTGGTGCACGTGACCACGATGAGGTGCCTGAACGCGAGCAACGCGTTTGTTCGCGCGGGGGTGCGTTACGACCCAACCGGGAACTACTCTGCCTATGCTTTGGAGGGCTGCAATGCTATCGTCCTCCTGATGCGGCGCTCGTCGTCGGGTGAGACGTTCACAAACGCGACCGACTACGAGCAGCTCATCAAAGATGGCTTCCGCTTGACATGGGATCCGCCACAACCTCCCCCTACGCCTGTACCTGCAGGTAAGTTCACCGTCGAATCATCTTTTAGTCAAGTTCCTAGCTAAGCTAGGACGTGCAGTGCCCCTATTGCGTAGAACGTGACGTGACAGAAACTTTGGTTGTGACGTAGCCGTGTGCATCGTTAGAAGCTCTCGTTAGTCAAGTCGAACTGGGGGTGTGGTACAGAAGAAGAAGTGGCTTCTATGGCCAAGACCTACTCCGTCTGAACTGTGAACTTCTCAATCCTGCCTAGTCTGAACTCTGAATTTCTCAAGTCTGCACTACGGTCCATTGACAGCCCAGTGGCAAAAAGACTTTATGAAACTCGGACTGTGGGCCTATATTTATTTTTCTGGGGTAATTTCGGCCTAATCACGGTGCTTTGCTCATTATTTTTATTTTTTTAGCAATACTAGTTAGAGGGCCTATGTGTGGTACCAATAATATTAGTATTTCCTTCAACCGAACAACCAATAATACTAGTACTTCTTTTCCTTCTCAATATTCCTACCTCTGGGCGCTCATTTCAGTTGCTCTTGGAGGCAAACTGTTCCTGCATCTTGCTCTTTCCAAAGTAAGGATTTTCAATGTTACCCCTAGATATAGGAAATAACTATGATATTAATGTACTCCCTCCGTCCCAAAATTTTTGTCTTAGATTTGTCTAAATACGGATGTATCAAGTCACGTTTTAGTATTATGTACATCCGTATCTAGACAAATTTAAGACAAGAATTTTGGGACGGAGGGAGTATGTCTTAGTGAATGACCATATATCTGGATTTTCACACAAGATAATATCCATTAATAAGTGTGCAGTAGAAAACAAGAGCGGTTTTCATTCACAACATACCCTGTAGGTTGGTTTACTTCCACTGCAGAGACATCATCAACCTCCATTTCGCCGCTGCCCTCCAGTGTTTTTGTAGCATGCGATTCAAATTCATTAAATTTGTCACTTAGATATGCTACGCAATATGCACGGGTTTTGGTGGAAATCTCTATGGACTTTGAAGAAGCAAGCCTTGCATTGTCCAACAAAGACTGAGTCTCCTTGATGATACCCTACAGATCATTGGTTTTGCAGTTGATGTAAACAAAAAAACAAAAATAAATTGAAAAAACCCTTTACATATGTACACTACAGTTCTCTTTGGAGAAAGGACGGCATACACGTACCAGAAGGAGCGCGTCAAGATGGATAGACCAATCCCCTTCGAACATTGCAAGTTCCAGGGCACACTCCCGAATTTCGTAGCATGTGGTGTACTCTTCATAGGGAACAGAGGACCCCTCCCTCAGCCACTCAATCATCAACTCAGCCTCCTTCGTAATACACTTGAAGCGATCCATCCATTATTTTAGCAAATAGTTGACAAAAAGAAACTCGTGAGGCTCTTTCATCTATGACAATCAATTTGTTAAAGTTGAACAGTGAAAAAAATGAATGAATACTAAATGGCCACTTGTTAATTCCGATTCTTAGAGATAGCTACATACAGCAGCAGCATATGTGGCAAAAGGGCGTCTTGATTCACTTCCTGCATCGTCCACAATGTCAGACATGCATTTCTGGACGCAATTGCTCCAAGACTCATCAAAAGATATGGCTTTGGCCCTCTTAATCTTCCACTCAGAGCACAGGTCTCTCTCCTTCTCTAAACACTTTAAAAGAAGGGAACAGTGGTTACATGTGCAGATAGGGAAGAATAAGAATGTTAAAAAATTCAAATAAGATAAATAATACTCCAAGGTGTATGTTGTATTGAATTTAAAAGAACCCTTGAGGGATTTTGTCTAAGTGTACCCTTAAATTTGACTTGGGTTTGTTGTTGCTGTAAAGCTGCCATTGAGATGAAAGTATGTAGGACCTCATGAACATCGGAACAAGGTCAAAAGAGTACATAGGGTTGCACACTTGTGAAAACAATGACATGTACATATCCCTGGTAATTAATTGACTATTGTCTACTGTTTGTACCAGTGACATGATTTATCCAAACTGAACTGCTCTGACAGTTTTATAAATTCGTTGGGTTCCTTTGTAAATTCATGACAAGACACAAATGAGAAGATGCAGCTTTAAGTGTAGCTCTACAAAATGTCTTGAAATTTAGTAAAGTATGAAACCTCCATTCAATTAATGAGGAAAACTCTGCGCTTGTATTGCACAGCAGAAGATCTAAGAATATATTGCAGAGCCATTATACCCTTCGCAGTAGTTTATTTCAACAACAGAAATTGCATACGGATTTCGAGAGAACACAAGCCAGGTTGAGGCAGGCAGGCAGGCAGGCAGTGACTTTAATTACCTTCAAGGCAGCGTCGGCAGCTGCTTTGCTGTTATAATGATCAGAAGGAGCACCACTATTCAAGTTTTAAAACTGCTCCAGGTAGGACTCGTACATGGGCAAGTCAGATGGATCCTCTAAAACCAAATCATAAGGAAGTGGCCTGTCCCATCCCCACAGTTCCTCGAAGACAACTGATGTAGCCAAAGAGCCATCCGGCCGTTGAGGAACCAAGAGATTTGAAGATGATAGGAGGAAATAAAAGTAAATTAGAGGACAACTCAACTAAACGATGGAAAGAAGATTATGTGCAAGACCAAACGGATCCGAGTTTAATATAAGCTATAAATCAATTACCAGGGAATTTGAGAATTTTAACCGGCGGAATCCCCTCTATATCAATCCACCCACGAAATTCCTCCCATTCGGATGCTTCCAAAGGGGCATCGTGGACACTCTTGCAGCGGACGGCGCCGCCGGAGATGCTGGTGCAACCTTATGGCAAGGTGGCCCAAACGGCTGGCCTCGATTTGGACCCCAAGCTCCTTCGACATTGCCGTAGATTCGAACTTGCTCTTGGTTTAGGGTTTGGTGGTTGCGGTGCTGCGTGTGCGGGTTTTTTTTGGGTGGGGGGGAGGATGAGGAACGCTCGCGACTAAGATATTCATGACCAAGGATCCAAAAAAAAAGGATCCCGTGGACCACCCGCAGGCCGCAAGCCCAGGCGCCCAGCCCACCGACCCGCCACTTCACAAGTAGTAGTAGAACGCCCGTGCGTTGCCACGGGCTTTTAATTTATTCTTTTTGATTCGCATATAACATACAACCTCCGTCTAGAAAAAATTGTCGGAGAAATAGATAAAATTGGATGTATGCAGAATTAAAATACGTCTAGATACATCAATTTCTCTGACAAGTATTTTTGAACAGAAAAATTATGTCATATTTCGCATGCATAAAAATGATAGCGTATAACAATTGGAAAATAACTAAAATCCACTTCACCTACAAGGTAACTTGATGATATACACAGAGAGACATGATGCACTTAAGATATTATATATTACAAACTAAGATTTACTTACAAGGTAGAAATGTTGTCTTTAGGTTCATGTGCACGGTACTTCGACAAGTATAATAAAAATCTATTATATAATTAAGACAGGCAAACAAGCCATCACATTCATCCACACAGATTGAATTATCTTGACCGTAAACTTTAATTTTCATATAGGGTTTACGGGCACCCAGGAGCTCCTATGTATTTTACCTCCACAACTTCCATAGTAGCCTAGTACGTCAGGCACTTGCAGATTTGAAAGGCTGGCAAGCTGAAAGCTACATGCATCACAAAAGAAACATCAGAAACTTCTTACAGAGATAACAAGAGTGTCCAAAGGAATGAAGTTAAGGTTGAGATGCATCTTTGCTGCTTCACAGTCAGATTAAGCAGTTGTACATATGTCCTGGCCCGGCTCTATCTCTCCATGTGTGTCACTCCCATTTCTCTCTGACAAAATTAAAAAGAACTTGTCATATCTATCCTTCTTTCTCTAAAGAACGTCTAGTACAGTATTGAAGGCTACATCCCTTGAAGGAGAGATAACACTCACAATATTGTAGGCTACATATATTTCATGATAAAGAGCCCCTTCGTTGCAAGGGGATAATAAAATTGCGGCCTTCAAATCAAGACCCTGAGAGCATAATAAATATATAATGTTTTGTGTAATGTACATCCCACCATCTTAATTCAAATCAAATAAAAGTGATTGCTCATTCGACTTATGACTACATGACACAATATTAAGAGGGCACAATTTATTCTACAAACCTTAGTTTAAATTTAGCGATTGAAACATCCATTATCCAACATGTAAATACAAACTGTGACTCTATTTTGGTTTGAAATTTTCATTTTAGACATAACAATACATGCAAGCACAACACTAACTTAGAAATTGTTTTTCTGAAATTAATATGGCATGTGACTGTTCCGGCAGAATATTCAAACCATTTTAATTTAAATAAAACAATGAAAACTTACCAATATAAGTGAGGTGCTTAGCCATGCTATCTACAATCTGCCATGAACTGCATTGCAAATAGCCACTCCCCATATCCTGAAAGAAAGCATCATCAATAAACTTTACAGTAATGATAAAAGCATATTTCAAGTTATTACTATTGAAAAGATACAGAATAGCAGATCCTAATATATACAGGTGGTGAAAAATCAATAAATGCCTAAAAATTAGTGTACCAAGAGAATCCAAGTATGCACTTATTTGAAGATGGTGGCAGAAGCATTGGTTAGAGTAAGTATCTTCATGGCAAATTAAGAGAGACTCGGTTGTTGTTGGCACAGTAACATAAGCAGTGGAGTGCTAAACCACATGGAAAAAAACACAACACCGTGCCATCAGCCATCCATGATCCATCAAATGCATCTACGAAGTGCTAAAACTATAAAGCATTGTAGTGGGTATCCAGTTAACTTAAAAAAATGCCAATCTGGCCAGTGGAGAATTTACCTAGGTAAATGGTATTGTGCACATACCGTAGGGACATCCTTATCTTCCTATATCTATATCTATATCTATATCTATATCTATATCTATACCTACTATTAAAAGGAGGTGATATTCTTGGTTTCGTCATGCTTTGTTTTGTCCCGCTTCAATAATTTTCATGTAAGCTATTTTGATTCCGTGGCCCATATGTTGCCGGCCCATATAGGTGCAAAGGACGCACGTAAACATATTTTTGTTTGGATTTGATGAAAACAAACTAGCATATAAAATCTTTAATGCGTATGGCTGTGTCACGTACGATACCTTTCTACAAGCCCGTTGTCTCTCTAGGTTATGGGATGCGACCCGCCGCCGCCGCCAGCGCCGTCCCGGCGGCCGCCGCAAGTCTCCTAGGTTGATGTAGCCGTAGTCCGTGCTCCTAGCTCGACAATCTCCAGCCAACCACCGTCCGTCCGTGCCGGCCCCAGCGTTGCGGCCGCCCCAGATCGATGACGTATGCAGCGGTCCACCATGCCGCCCACTGGATCCCCTGCCTCCCGGTCATGCCACGTTGCTGCCGGCCAATTCTTCACCGGCCCGCACCGCTGCCCCAAGCTCCATGATCTACTTGCCGAGGGAGTGGCCTGCGTTCACAATCTCGGCCAGGGCGTCGTCGAGTCCAACCTTGAGTTCGACGCCCCTTCTCTTAATCCCGAAAGCTCTACCGCCCCGGAAGAGCTAACACGATGTGAAGTAATTGATTCATCCAGTCGTGTTTTCTTAAATCTAGCACAAGGAGCCTTTTGATTTCCCGGCGAGATAACATCCGGTTTACTACACGTTGGTCGCCCTCGATTCTGTCTTATGCCCAGCGCCTGACTAACGATAGCGCTACACATCCGTCGCACTCTATCCTGTCAACTCGGTGGCGTCCGCGTCCATCATGACAAGCTGCGGACGCGGCCTCATCAGTGCACGCCGCAAGTCAGCAGCAAGCATGCACGCGCACACTCGGCCAGCGGCAGCACGCAAGCAGCAAGCTGCACCGGCGGCAAGCAGGAAGCAGTAGCACGCATCAAACTAGCTAGCAGCCGCAAGGTAGCTCGAGCTCACAAGCAAGACCCCCAGGCAACGCACGTACGCATGTCGCACCGTCCGTGACGAGCTCGGCTCTGTTAGAGTAGAAGTAGAACACGGCTTGATGTACTGGTACGGTTACGGGTACGATTAGGATTGATCACCGAATCCTACTTTGTTAACTTTGTACTATGCGGTTGCATCTGGCCAGCAGAAGCTACGTTGTCGGGTCATTCGTTGTTGATCGTTGCCGTCGTTAGACAGAACTCGGGTCAGGTTGAGTATAGGGAACGAGAGAAAGTAATGAGTCGGCTGCTTCGCCTATTTTTTTTACATAAGCCCTACTTGCGTACTTGACAGTTTTGTTGACATGGCGATGCCCAATCAACAGTAGACACGGTCAAAACCGCTTCAGCTGGTCAATTCCGAGGGCAGTGTTGATTCTTGCATGAATTTGAGAGTTCGGGGTTGTTTCCTAGACTTCAGTGACAATTCAGGATTGTAATATGGACTTCTCTAAATGTGAGTCGGCATCCATCAGCGTGCACTGCGAGGAAGATGCCCACGATGCTGGCATCAACACGCGCTGATTGCAGAGGCCGACGTCACCATGGTCATTGCCCGCCGGTTCATTCTTGAACACCAAGCGGCTCAACGAGGACACCGGCAACGTTTCCAGTGAGCAACAATCAATCTCGCACTTATATGCTTATTCCTCCATTGTGAATCATGATGTGCTACAATAGAAAAATTGGACTAGGAAATAAGTATGTTTTTTTAATGATCCATAGTACTTTTGAGTACTCTCAATATTGTTTTGCTATTTGTAAAGTTGTTTAGTGGTAAATTATTTTTCAGATTTAGACCTGAACAGAAAAATAACTACAGAGACAAACATGAAAAGATAGGAAAAAATTAGGATCCAATAATGCTTAACCTGTCATTCTGTTTTTATCGTATCATGATTGAATCGGCCAAATTGCAACCGCATCTCATTGTGAATCATGATGCGGTTGCAATTTGGCTGATTCAATCTAGAGATTTTTCTGTTTTTGTTGTATAAAATTAGCTGGTCATGGGTCTGCTTCTTATTTTGTGCAGTTTATGGTAAACTTCAGTTTCAGCTTCTTGTGAGTCTACATTAACCATAATGATAATCTGAAAGAAACTGAAACCTGAATTTTGTTATCTCCGTCAAAAATCCTTTAGAAAGCAACGATAATATCACATTTGATTTTCTGGAGGGCAAGCTTGTCGATCAAAATTTCAGCAGAAGCATTATTGTGTCAGGTTTATGAATTGTTTGGCTATAGATGTTGAGTAAAAATATCTTACTCTACACTTTTTTTCTCTTTCATGTTGCTATACTTATTCTAGCTTTGTTTGAAGTTTTGTAAAGAGGTGCATGGATTTGTGTATGATCTTTTGTGTTCTTTTTTGCGTATGACCTTTTGTTTATTTTTAAAACCCAAGGCTTATTTTGTATGTGATCTTTTATATGTACTATCAAAGAAATTATTTTCTCCCGGTGCAACGCACATGCATATTTCCTAGTTGCATCTTAAAATGATACGCGAGATGCAGGTAACCGATGTTGCTGACCTCGTTGTGCATTGTACTCCCTCCGTCCGGAAATACTTGTCATCAAAATGAATAAAAATGGATGTATCTAGATGTATTTTAGTTCTAGATACACTCCTTTTTGTTCATTTTGATGACAAGTTTTTTCGGACGGAGAAAGTAAATAACATCCTCAACCATTGCCTCCACCCCCACATGCCCAAGGCGCTGTTGCACGCCCAAGCAGTCGGACATGCACAACAACCAAGCGGGCAAATGTCAAGCATCAACCCAAGTAGCTTCCCGACCATGAAGAATCCAAACTCATACGGCACCCCACCCAGCAGTAGCCGCTCGAGGACCTCCTTGTCCTGGAGCCTGACAAGGACGCCGACGTCAGCCCCATCGGTACGCCATGGCGGGTCCCTTCTCCTCGCGGCGGCGGAGGAGCGTCACAGCCTATTCGCCCTCTATACTGTCCTGCCGCTCCTCTCGCAGTCGAATTAGCCCATGGACTTCTGCCCCCATGCCGGCCCATTCCCCCGCGACCGTGGCCGCCATGCCATCGCCACCGGCACCGCCCCTGACAGTTGCGCCTGGAGAGTGTCTTCTCCGGTGCCGATCTTCTAGCGCCATAGGCTGTGACTCCTGCCTCCCGTCTGGCGCCGCCCGCCGACGATGCCGTAGCAGCCAGAGCCGGAGATGCTCCCCTCGCTGCCCGCGTCTTCTTCAAGCGAAACGCCGGCCGAGGGCTCTACTCCGGCTCGGCGTGCGCGTACGACCAGTGGGAGCTGCCGAAGCACCAGTGCCACTAGAAGGTGGTGACGCCCAATATGACGGTGGCCATGGCGTTAGGCCTTCTGGCCGTGCGGCGATACGGCCCAGACATGACGCTGCGGGAGGCGCTCGACGGCCGCGATGACCTCTACCGGACGCTCCTCCGAGAGGCCACGGCGGCGCTCCTCAATGCCTACTACAACGCGTCGGGGGCGCCCTTCCTGTACCCGACCACCGCCAGTGTCATCGACCACCTCATCGATGTGGCTGACGTCGGCATCCATGTGCGGGCGGCGCTTTGCGCGTGAGGATGGTGTGGGAGGGGGCGTAGGCGTCGAGGCCGTAAAGGCGGACGCGCAGGCTGGCGGTGGCGGTGGTGAAGGCGAGGGGGCGGCGGCCGGGTGCAGATGATGGAGCTGGCGGTGGAGGAGGGATGTGGATCTTTATCGGGAGATTAGGAAGGGAAAACGAGAGATGGGGCCGGGACTCGGGGTGAGATTGACTTCCTTCGACGGTGGGGGATTTCCTTTCGATCGAATCGCGGCTTCGATCAATGTAGGTAAACGAAACGACTACGGACTGTTTCATTAGGAGTAGACTAGCAAAAGAGCCCGTGCGTTGCAACGGGTACAAAATGAACTTGACAATTCATATGGTATTTGACAGTTTACCTCCCATGGTGCAGTATTGAACTATAGCACCCAATCAGTCGGCTTCTGCCTCGACTTATCTTTCCTTTGGTGTAAAATTGTTGGGCATTCGGTTCGTGGAACCAACCAGGACTAACGGGTTAGACCTTTAGTCCCGGTTTGTGCCACGAACCGGTACTAATGGGGTTTGAGGCATTAGTACCGGTTCATGGCACGAACCGGTACTAAAGGTCCCATTTTTAAACTCTACCCCCCCGGATCGTCTTTTCAGTTTTCAAAAATATAAAAAAAATAATGAAAATGTCAAAAAAATAAAAGAAAATAAGTTTCCCATGTGATATGTGGTCTAGTTGTTGGGAAAATTTGCAAATGTGAATTTTGACTTTATTTGCAAAATCTCTCTAGAATTTAGTAAAATGGGCATAACTTTTCATACTAACTCGGATGAAAAAGTTTTTTATATGAAAAATCATCTACTCGAAAAGTCACATCCAAATTTAACGGGGGAACCACGTTAAAGATTTTTAAAATCCTCAAAAACCTAACAGAAAAAAAGTTACGGGGCTTTTAAGATCTAGAGTGGAAAAAATCGAAAAAATTTCAAACTGTGTGGTGAAACTGTGGTCAAACAATGGTATAACTAATTATTCTAGAATATTAGTGTTACTAAATAATTATTTCAGTTATTTTGAATTTTGGTCAAATCTGGTCAAACTATGGTCAAACAATGGTCAAACTAATTATTCAAGAAAAATTAGTGTTACTAAATAATTATTGTTTTTTAAAACAATAATTTCAAACTCAAACAGTGACATAAATATTTTTCCAGTTACTGGTAAAGATAAGATAGGTCTAACAAGCATAAGCAGACCATAAAAATATCAAACTTAGACCTTGTCCAGCAAACTGCATCATCAATGACATAAATATTTTCCAAAGATTAAACAGACAAGATCATACAAGAGATGAAGAGGGCGAGAAGCTTACCTATGCGGGGGTGCGTCTTTGGTGTTGGTGTAGGTTAGGCGGCGATTGTCAGACAGCTGGTCAGCAGTACAGCTGTGATGGAAATTCTGAAAAGAAGAGAACAAAATCGCATATTGTTTCTCAGTCGTTACAACATGATCGTACTACCCTAACAATCAATTTTTCTCTCAACCAACATGGACATGTATATCGTCCTATATTTCCCAAGGGGCATGATCGGTTTGCCAATAGAACAATACATTCCATAGTAATAGGACTACATGATGATCAACAGTACACTACAGTAATCTTTTAAAAACTATAGGATAATTAAACTGGACATGTAGGATCTAAAAATATGTGCAGTGTGTTAGCATCTTAATCTTGTACTGAAACTGTGAACACAGATATACGCATAACCAGGGACGGAGCCAGGAAATGGGGATGAGGGGGGCGAGAATTTTAAGCATAAAAATCTAAGAAAATATAGTCATATATTACAGTAAGCATCCTTAGGTCCGTATCTATTAATTTAAAATCGATCCAGTGGCCACCATGATAGAAAAATCTACATAATTTCAATCCTAAAAAAAACTACATTATTTCTATAATACAAAACCTCGCTGGTAGTTTTGTTCTCTTAATGTCCACAGGCACAAGTGAACGATTGAACACTTGCCAATAGAATTTTGCCGTTTGTAGTTTCGATACAAGCTAACTTAATGTTGGATGATCATCCAAGGACTAACTAAAACACGACCAAAATCCAAGAGGAGAGTGGACTAACTTTTCTTCTTCGTTGCCTCCTCCCTGCTCATCTTGATCAAGCGGCCGGCCGGCCGGGCGTGCACCCGTGCAGCCTTGCATGACCGCCCTCTTCTCACCATCTATCTTCGATCTGCAATGGAAACCAAGCCTGATCTAAATAGCCCTCGGCGGCGGCGGCGGCGGCGGCAGTGGCGAACAGGAGCACAAACGAAACAGGTGTGGCGAACAGGATCTGTGTAACCGCGTGTGTGCTGCCACCATGGTTTCCACTTTCCAAGTCCCAGGCCGGCTGGCCCAATCCACATGTGTGTTGCTGGTTTCCAACTGATCTATATGGGCTTCTGTCTGCAGTTGATGGGTTGGGGCCTGAGAGTTTGAGAGTTTTCAGGTGACGTTGCGTTTCACAGGGGGGGGCAGAACCGCAGAATTAGTCACGCAGATGCTAAATTAGTCAACCAACCAACCGCTATTAAGGGGAGGAAAAAATCGTTAGGGGGGGTCTAGCCCCCCCTCGTCCCCCCTTGGATTCGTCCCTGCGCATAACTCTCCAGCTGGTGAATTTTTGCAACATGAATCAGCTAATGGAGTATTCAGTAAAGGGATCCTTGACCATTCTTGCTTATCTCTCCCTTCATGAATCAACTACAGGGTAAATGGATCTTGAATATTTGGTGACTCGGGAGCTGACAGAGAAGAGGATGACACTTACAGCTAAGGCGTGCTGCTGCCGGAGCTGGTCATGATCACGAGGCAGCGAGCAATCCAGAACAAGAAGAATCTGACGAAGCACGGCGCCCCGGCCGCCCGGCCCACACCGTCGGAGATGCCTCTCGCCGTCTCCCGGATCCTCCGGGGAGCCTCCTGCACGTGAACACCTCCCGCTCCTTCGGCTGAACCCCGAGACTCCTTGCTGGGCCCACCACCTTCATGCCTTATAAAATCAATCATAGGACATATGTTAGTGATCCTAAAAGATTAACGTCATGGCCCTCAAGCAAGTTAGTTATCAATCATGTGTCAGGCGTATAACACATTATTTCCTCGAGGTCGCTAGAACTGAATTTAACAGTATGAATAGCAAAGATATGTAGGTTGTTTCTGATGATCATCATAATACAACCAACCAAACAAATAGAACATCTCTCTGATTAAGAAATTACAGGAAATTAGTAGTATGATTCTATCTACATCAATCTACCTGAAGCCATAGGTTACAGCAAGCAACTGCAGAATATTCAAAATCATATCAAAATCATGCTCTTTACAAAATTCAATTAAAAATGGAAACATAACAGACATGTTGCATTTATCTTCACATGTGAACGCAAATTGTACAACGGCGTACCCCAGGTGGAGCGCCGGTGGTCGGCATTCCAGCCATGTTGGTAGAAAAGCAAGATTGGATGCTTTCGGTAAGATGATTTCAATCACCGAAGTTTGCAACTCAGATGTGGCTTCCGTAGAGGGGTTCAAGGCCTTTTATGTGGCAAAGGAAGGCAATTCAGGTGGAGTTCATGTCCGGCACAACTTGATGTCATGCTCGAGTAGTTCTTCTGATCTTAGTCTGCACGGGGTGGTCGCCACACCCCACCTATCCCCCAAAACGTGCTTCTCTCGCACGCGCCACCGCCCCTCGGCATCTCACCATCGTTACCACCCACCACCTAACCACGAAACTCCGCCGCCATGTAAAATTGTCGATTCGCCCCATCCGAGACGCTCTTCCAACTTGGTGAATATATTCGTCAATTGAATTTGACATTTCAAGCAAAAACCTGATGTAGTTTCAGAAGATCCATTCCACATCCCAAGACCCGTGTACAAACAACAACAGATACTTCTCCAGTGAGAAACCGTCTCAATCTTTCTCTTCTCTCTTTCATTGTTTTCTCACCCTGAATGGAAAATACTCAAACCCAGTTGCAGCAGTAATTGCTTCAAACAAGAGATAACCAACTCTGGAGCTCACAAATACAACAGCAGGAGGTTTGAAGTACTGCTTACTCTTCATTATCTCAAAAATCTTCTGCTTCTTCTGCTTAGACTCCACCCAAATTACCACTTCTCTAATTGATTTGTTTGGTTTACTTAGGTTCCCACAAGAAATACTCCATGTATCAATCATGGTGTAAGACAGAGTTTGACAATTTCTGAATATACTGTTGCTGAAAACATCATGACCTGTGGACATGAAAGATCTGCATGGCCTAATCTCTGAATCCTCTCTCTAGCAAGCAGTCCACTTCATCCAAAACAAACACAGAACATCTGTAATTAGGTAAAGTTCCTTCGTAGCGCGAGCTACACGGTACTGCTTATCTGGACCGTTGGTTTTCCTCATGATTCGAGAAGAAAAAGGAGCTGCAGCTGCTCGCTGCAGAGTCATTAGCAGGTGTTGTCATTTCTAGGTAAGCTATAGGCCTGCCTGCTAGCCCTTGTGGGCCCCTTTATTTCTGGCAAGCTGTTTGACTCGTGCGGTCAGTGACGCTTCCGGCTCGCACACATTTACTACGGCCACCCCGTTTCTGGTTTGGTAAAAAACAAAATGTTTCACGGCCACACACAGGTTCGATTCTTTAGAGTCTCGTGCCAAACATCTGGTTGTCTACTGCTCCCATTGTGTGGCGGGCAGCCGCGTGAGCCACACACAACAAGCAGTGCATACAAAGTCAGGTCCGTTCTCTGAAACTTTCTACCGATGACCTTGTCTGCGAAGAATCAAAATACCAAACAAATACGTGCCTGACAGCTTGATTAGCGGTAGAACCATGTGGCGTTGCACTTTTCGATTGGGAAGGAAAATAGGCATCATTGAGATTTGCAAGGAGCCCACATGGAAACAATAGTAGGCTGTCACCAAGACCTTGCGTGTCGAGACCGCCAAATGCGCAAGATGCGCGCCTAAGGCTAGTAGGCTGTCACCCCTATATACAACAGTAGTAGTGATTTTGACTGATGAAGGGGCTCTCCTTTGGAGCCAGCATCCTGTCACATCTCAGCTGCCGCTGCTCAGCAAAACAGCCTAATGGACAAGCAGATGGGAACAAAGGAGAAAGAAGATGCTAGTGTATTACGCCTTGATTGTCCTGGCAGAGCTGTCCTTTTTAAATCTGTGAATGTATCTCGATGTCACTTGATCCCTTCTGTATGGCCCTGATAGAGGGTACCAGGGAGCTCGGGCTACACAAAACCGTTCTCTGTAATTAAGGTCGACATTGTATGCAGAGGTCGGGGCTTCCCTGCCGCTGGTTCCCCGTCCTCCGCGACCAACACCACCACAGCAGCCAGGCCGCCGAGCTGCGCTACACCCCGGTGCATGAGCACAGCAGCCCACTGTCCGCCGCGGCGTTCGGGTCGACCAGGGGCGGCGGTGACGGGGAATTCAACCAAGCTGGTGGTCCTGGACTCAGGGGAAAGGAGGGAGAGGCGCTGGGGAGCTGGAGTCTGGAGAGAGGAAGGCGCACCCGTGGTGGTCGTCGGTGGTAGGGGCTGCCGGAGTGGCGGCGCAAAGGGCGGCGGCGCGGGAGGGAGTCAGGGTCGTAGGCATTGTGGTTTGTCTTCGTGGCACCATAGTAGCATGAGCGGGGGAGCTTCCAACGGCCGCGGCGTCGGTGGCAGCACGGGCGACGGGGGAGGGTGGCGGCGCGGGCGACGGGGGAGGGTGGCGGCGCGCTGGAGGCTGGAGGTCGAGATGGGATCGGGAGGTAGGGTGATTTTTTTCTTTTACCTCGTCCATATACCGGTTCGGTTGACTTATTGACTTATATACGGACGGTGGGTTGAATACCGTAAATCACAGGGGCTATTGTGCAAAAAGGGCGCGCGACGGTGAACCCGGAGACCCAATCCGTGCTTTATTATTAGGGAGATTAGGAAGATTATGAGTAGAGATAGCCTTTCAAGTAATTTAAATTTATTACCATATAATTACCATATTCAAAATTTCATGGCCTTACCATACCTGGATTGATAACCTTTGGGGCAATTCAAATTTATTACCATATAATTACCATATTTAAAATTTACTGAGTCATGGCCTTACCATATCTAGATTGATTTAGTACTATAATTATCATCTCTACTCCTAATGAAGTAGTTGGTAATCTCCGCCGGTCAATTTTTGTCCCACCAAAGACGAATTTTTTTCATCCAAGATCCCACCTCCCGCGTCCCAGCGATTCCCCTCGGACCCGCGCACCCACAAGGTCCAAACCTCTGGTCGATCCTGAAAAAACGGTGTAAAAAAATCTACTAAAATTAACCAGTCCCTCACACGTACTAGCTATTCCTCCTGCCCTCGAAGCACTCGCACCCACGGGTCGTTCGTCGCCGCCCCGTCTCTGTTCTCCCTGCCGCCGCCCCGTCTCCGATCTCCCTTCGCCGCCGCCCTCGCACATCAAGCCGCTGCCGATCCATGTGCTACCTTGACGGGAGCCATCAATCTTCTTCAGGAGACGCCGCCGATCCCATTGATGAGCCGCCGCCGATCTCCCTGCCGCCGCCCCGTCTCCGACACCGATCCCCTGAGCCGCTGGCGCTGGCCAGGCTACAGACCGATGGACACACCTACTCAATCTTGAAGATTTATTCACGCGCTCAGCAGATTTATTCACGCGCTCACGCGCTCAGCAGATTTGAAGATGAATCTACTCAGAGCAGCAACGCAACCAGCAAGCCTACGTATGTCCTTGACTCGTCTTGGTGCCTCAATCTGCTCAATCGCCTTGATCTTCTCAGGATTTGCTTCAATTTCACGTTGAGACACAAAGAACCCGACAGGTTTGCTGGATGAGACACCGAACACACACTTCTCAGGGTTGAACTTAAGATTGATCTTGCGCAAATTTTGCAAATGTTTTTTTCAGATCTTGTACGAGTATTGCCTTGTCCTTGATTTTGACCACTATGTCATCCATATAAGTTTCCATATTTCTACGTAGCTGGGGCTCAAAACCAATTTGAACTGCTCGGGCAAACGTTGAACCAGCGCTTTTCAACCCGAAAGGCATCCGTGTAAAACAATGCATACCACATGGGGTGATAAACATGGTCTTCTCTTCATCTTCCTTTGTCATGAAGATTTGGTGGTATCCTGAGTAGGCGTCGAGGAACGACAACAGATCGCACCCGACAGTAGAGTCTACGATCTGGTCAATATGCGGCAAAGGGAAATGATTCTTTTGGCAGGCTTTATTGATATCTGTATAATCAATGCACAACCTTCATTTACCATTTGCCTTGCGCATCACCACTGAATTGGCCAACCATTTCGGGTGGAGCACTCCTCTGACCAAGCCTGCCGCTTCCAACTTCCTGATCTCTTCAATAATGAACTCTTGCCGCTCCTAAAGCTTACTTCCTGACCTTCTGCTTGACGGGCCGCGCATGAGAACAGACATCAAGGTGGTGCTCAATAACCTCCCGTGGAACACCGAGGATGTCAGATACTTGCATGCAAACACATCGACATTCGCCTGCAGGAAGGCGACGAGCGTGCTTTCCTATTTGCTGTCAAGGGTGGAGCTTATAGTAAAAGCTTCTCCCGTGCCGTTCTCTTTGACGGGCACCTTCTTGGTCATAGGATTCGTCCATATATATCTTTGTTCAGCCACCATATCTTGTTGTACATCTTCCCACCACCCCACTGCCAAATCTGCTACTCTAATGGCTATTAGTAACGGCTGGTTCTTGGTGTTTGTCTGGGTATGGTCGCTGCTACTGCACTCGCCGGAGCTGAGGATCTCACCATCTCCCACCCATTCTGGCTCCCTGAACTGGAGACGGAAAGATCGTGTGGTCAATTGGATTTTGAGGTCACTTGCTTCAACGACACTCCAGTTCTCCGCAGCTCTGGATTCAGGGCTTTGCGATCATGGACATCTCCTACGAATTTCTTGTACTAATTTCTATCAGGTGGCTGTCACTAATTTCCTGCCTCTTGCTTTCCCAAGATGTGGGTAGGCGTACTTCACCCTAGCCTATATATACTAGTCAAATTGACACGTGCTGCCGGACGTGCTTGTTTGAGTTGGATTTTCTCCGGATATCTTTGCGGCACGATGGTGGCATATTAGCCTTGCTCTAGTTACAGCAGTCTCATTTCTCCCTTCCAAGGCAGAGTACTCTTGCTGGGAAACTATTGCGCATTGCTAGAAGTTTGTTTAACAAGTTGAACTGGTTTGTACAAAGATCAGAATCTACTCCTTATTATAGTTAGCAAACAAGAGTACAAAGTGACAAGGCTAAGCATCCTGCCTCCTGTCACATCACGGGCTCATGGAGGTCATGGTCATGGGTTAGTTCGTCAAAGGGGTATTAGTCTAAAATTTTACTAGTCATTGCTTACTAGTCCGTGGAGGATGATCTCTTGGCCCAAATTTCCAGTCAAATATTCCGGCTCGCTTGCCGTCGTCCCCATATATGGTTCGAGCTTCGACCACTCTATTCTCTCTTACGTGTAGCCTATCTCCCATAGCTCAGGACAACCGATCCAGTCACCCCATTTGTTGTCCACTGCAATCTTTCCAAGTCTGCTGATCCGATGTCTGCAAGCTGCTGGTTCTTCCGGGCCCTGTGGCTACCACTCATGCTCGCCGCCGCAGCGACCGAGGACCAAGGGGGAGACTGCTCGGCCAAGAGGTGCAGCAACCTCACCATTTCCGACCCTTTCTGGCTCTCTGACAAGGAGGCGCCAAGATCGTGTGGTTCCCAAGACTTCGAGGTCGCTTGCCATGATAACAGATTTCCAGGTCTACGGAGCTCCATACTTGGGAGCTTCGGCTTTGCAATCATCGATATCACTTACAAGGAAAACAGTTTGCACGTCGTTGATCGAGGCAATCTGGAATTACTGCAAGCCTCCAACAGCTGCCAAGGGATGATATTAAACATCTCCGTCAAATTGGCCCAACCGTTTAAGATCGACCCCGCCGGCCTGAACCTCATCTTGTACAACTGCACGGAGGAGGCCGCGGCGGCGGCTGTGGCACGCCGGGACAGAGAGCTGGTGCAGATGAGCCTGAGGTGTGGGAACAAGAGCAAGATGTTTGTCCGCACAGGAGTGCGTTACGACGTGACCGGGAACTACGGCCGCTACGCTTTGGAGGGCTGCGACGCTGTGGTCACGCCGATGTTGGGCTCGTTGTCGGGTGAGACGAACGCGAGCGACTATGAGCAGTTCATTAACGATGGCTTCCTCTTGACATGGGATCTAGGTAAGTTCACCCGCCAAATCATCTTTTAATCAAGTTTCTAGCTAGTGCGGTGCCAAATTTTCTAGGATTTGTCTATCGAACTAAGCAACTAAGCATGCCACTCACTAACTCAGGATAAATCTAAGGTTTATTATGCATAATCGTGCGGACGTTCATCGTATAGTCGGGGAGTGCCTAAGAGCATCTCTACCCGATCCCTTATAATTTAACTCATTATATGCTTTATCAAACTTGACTCCTTAAGATGTGAGAAGTTAAATTATGGTCGGACCCCGAGCCCTCAACTTTAACTTGTCAAATGAATTGATCCCGTATGAAAGTCTCTCTCTCTCTCTCTCCATCTTCCTTCCGACGACTAGCCTGGGCGGGGACAATGGTGGCTCTCTCCCGAGGCTTGGGAAAGCGAGGGAAGGCTAGACGCACACATGCAAAAGCAGCACAAATGCGCGTGTGCGCGGGCACATACGCAGCGATGGAGGCAGAGTACTATGTGGCCCATGGCGTGGAGGGCTAGTCGACGCAGGTGTGCGCCCCTGCGCCGCCTCTTCACGCTTTCGTGGCGCCTGGAGGGTGGGAGTGTCCGCGTGTGGTAGGACGCTCATGTTTAGGATTGACGGCTATGACAACGACATCTGCTTGACGTTCTAGTCCACTGCCATGAGCACCAGCACAAGTAGTGTGCCATCGAGGCGGCCCGACTTGTGAATCGCCCAAGTTCGTCCAAATAGCCCATGACCAAGGCTTGTGATTCTGCCAAGCCCTTTCTATTTTTGGAATCTTGAAACGTATGCACATAGATAATGAATATCAAGGCATATTGTTTACTACAGTGAAAACACATGGAGAAGTGCTAGAATTTTTTTTAGTTACACCACGTGGACGTATAATTTTCTTTCAATCAAATTTTTTAGCAGATGGTTGCATGGATCAATTGATGCAAAGTTCTATGGGATGGTTTAACCTCCTTTTCGATGAAAACCATTAAATTTTAACAAGACAACTCAACAGAAGTTTGCTTTGGAATTGGGCACAAGGTGGCTGGTAGAAAACATTCTTGGAATTCTAACACTAAGATTCAAAAATGTTTTACAGAAAGAACTCTAAATACTAAATTGCATGTTTTATAGGAAGAATTGCAAGCACTTGCATTTTTGTATGTTTGAGTTTATTTTTTAGAAAATGGTGTTGGATACCGTTAATTACATGCCAAGTGTGAAGGCTGTACCGAGATTAGAATCTACTAGCTTGCTAGCAGACAAGAGCACAAAGTAGCCGGCCGGGACCAAAATAATCGGGCCAAGCATCCCGGTTCCAGTCACATCACGGGCTCACGAAGGTCATGGTCATGGCTTGCCCCTTCAAAGTCGTTATATAAAGCCATGGCTTACCAGTCCAGCGGTCAACTGGGGAATTTCGTGGGGGATGATCGCTAGGCTGAATTTTCCAGTCAAATATTCCGGCCAATGGGTTGCATATATGGTTGGAGCTTCAACCATGCTATTCCCTCTTACGTGTAGTCCATGTTCCCATAGCCCATGTCCACCGCACCGATCCAGTCATCCTCTTTGGCTACGTTGTGCGGATACTTCAGAAAGTATGTATCCAGCCGGATACTGTCCCGATACGGTCCGATGCATATCCCGTAAGTATCCTTCGATTTTTTTATTTTAAGAAAAAAAATATTATTTGATACTCCTGGGATACTTCCGTGATACTTTTTGGATACCTCAAACCCCTTGTTCGATGTGAAATCCCCTCAATAGTACAGGTGCACCTTTTGAAGATTCCCAAGATGGGCGTGAGTTCATGTCAAAACATGACTTGGCAACATTCTTATTCAATTGAATGGTGAGCAAGAGAGAGTCGATGCACTGATTGAAACAACAAACCTTAGAAAATCCGAGTGCCAACAGATGAAAGTGGATCAAGTGCAAGAAAAGAAAGGGGATACTCCTATTGAGGCATGCTTTGACCTGGAAGCTCCTTATTTTTCCCATATTTTTAATAATTAATATATGTAATATCTATATATAAACATATCCCCGTACCCATGTTTTTAGAAAATTGGCGTATCGAGCATATCTCCGTATCGCATATCCGATACGTATCCAAGTATCCATGAACGTAGCTCTTTTTTTTTTGCGAGAGAAATTTCCAATCTATTCATCAATCATGGCAGTACAGAGAACACAAGAGGTAATAAAAATTACAACTAGGTCTATGGACCACCTAGCGACGACTACAAGCACTGGAGCGAGCCGAAGGCGCGCCACCGTCATCACCCCTCCATCACCGGAGCCGGGCAAACCTTGTTGTAGTAGACAGTCGGGAAGTCGTCGTGCTAAGGCCCCAAAGGACCAACACACCGGAGCAGCAACCATCGCCGATGAAGAGAGTTGTAGATTGGAAAGATCAAACCTGGAACCACACGAACGAAGACAAACAAAAACTGGATCCAAAGAGATCCACCGAAGACCAGCACCGACCGAATCCCATGAGATCCGACGGAGACACACCTCCACACATCCTCCGACAACGCTATTCGCACCATCGGGACGGAGATAGGACGTGGGAGACATTATTGCTACGGAGGGACATCGCCGCCGCCAAACAGCGCCAACCAAGACGTTCAACCTAGCAAAAACAAGAACGGGGTCCCTCCCGCCAGCGGGGGGGCGAGATCCTCCGCACCTCCATAGGCCAAAGGCCATCGGAGGCGGGGCGGATCTGCGGCGGCGCCGACGGGAGGAGGAAGGAGACGTTTCTTGTGGAGGAGGAAAGGGTTCTCTAGTCAAGCCGTTTGGATACGACAATGGTCCACCTGGACTTTTAATTATTGTGCCTCATGAACGTAGCTCTTTGGTGCTCAATCTTTCGAAATCTTCTTCTTCGATGGCTCCCAGCTGCTGCTGGCTCCTTGCCTTCGCCTGGGTTTGGTGGCTGCCACTGCTGCTCGTAGCGGCCGAGGAGGCTCGAGGGGAAGGCTGCTCGGCCAAATGCGGCAACGTCACCATCTCCCACCCGTTCTGGCTCACTGACATAGAGGCGGGAAGATCATGTGCCCCTCCAGACTTCGAGGTTACTTGCTTCAACAACAGTTCTCCAGTTCTGCGGAGCTCTATACCCTTCAGTTTTCGTTTTGCAATCATCAACATCTCCTACGAGGAAGACAGATTGCATGTCGTTGATGAAGGGAAAATGCAAATACTGCCAACCTCCAATAGCTGCCAAGTACCTCCGTCAAACTGGGCCACCCCTTTCGGGTCGACCCGGGCAGCCTGAACCTCACCTTGCACAATTGCACGGAGGCCCAGTAGCAAAATGACTTTATGAAACTCAGACTAGTGGGCCTTTTATATTTTTGGGGCAATTCCGGCCTTCTTTGCTTGTTAGTTTTTTTTTTTTGAGAATTGGCGCTTTACTCGTTAGTGTTTTTTAATTATATTCTGAGTTAACGCTGGCTGGCGGGCCTGCCACTTGTGCAACCCACTAATGCATTCTTTTGTATTCTTAAAAATATGATATACCTATTTATTTAAATAAATATGACCGTTTTAATGAAATAAGTGTAGTTAGATGTTTATTAACACCAGTGAAAGTGGGTACACAACAAGTGGCTTTTGCATAGTTAGTCTGAACTCTGAGCTTCTGAAGTCTGCACTATGGCCAAAATAGTGTATATTCACCTGTTCAGGTCTATAATCCAGTGAGAGCCCAGTCAGAATTAAACTTTTAGACATATGATTGTTTTGAAACTTTTGGCCGAATGCCAGTGCCTTGGACCAAAATGGTGGGTGTTCCTGTTCATCGCTTTATGCGATGGATAGTCGGTACAACGCGCTATGGTCTCACGCTGAAGTTGGGACAGGCCCATCACACTTGGTACCATGTGATTTAGCGACAATCTGTCGCAACGAGTGATGAATACGAATTTCCCACAATGACGAAGTCCGGTTTGGGTAGCCCGCGGACCGTGTTATGAACCTTGGCTGTGATCTTCCAATGCCTCTGACTAAAAAAGATTGTCAAATCTAAACCACATATCTATCTAAATAAAATTTGTTCCCTAAAACAATCTGAATAAAATGTGTGTACTCTAGCTTTGAACTGGAATTCTCCCATGCAAAAACAGAAATTTGGATGCAATAAAAAAAAGCAACCCAGTTAACGATCATGCTATAGAACCTTCTTTTCTATTGGATACTGTAACCAGTAACCGTGTCATCCCTAAAAAAAACAGTAGCCTGCCAAGTGTAAGAAAGATTTGCATTTGGCTGTTATTTCAGCGGCTAGATTGCTGTTAGTCTCTGTTTTGCAAGGCAGAGTACTCTCGCCTCTGTTTGCTCCTTTTTGGACCCTGTAACTTCGTGTTAAGTTGTGGCTGTTTACCTAAACATGACACCTGGTTTTCACCAAGAAAAAAAAGACTCCTGATAGCTTTTTTACCTGTATCCGTAGATGTTTTATCGCTTTCAGTTCAGAGCCCGGGTGCTTTGTGCTCCTGTCTGTAAACAAAGAGTACAAGTGGGCAGAGTTTTATATTAGTAGCACCGGGTGGGTGCTCATGAATTGGTAGTCCTAGAATTAGCGTAGGGCCGACGACTGGATCAGCCTAGTTTGAACTCTGAACCCTGAAGCCTAGCTTGGTACTAGTAGTCTAGTACCCACACTGATGGACAATGTCTGATCATAGCATCAATTTTGGTGCCATTTGGTGTCAATCGGTACTACTCCCTCCGTCCCATAATATAAGTGCGTTGTTGAAGTGCTCTTATATCACGGGACAGAGGGAGTATATTTTTACATTTTATAGTTAGTGAGACACACTCGTATTGTCGTAGGTGTACATACGTTCGCTTGCATTGACCAGCACGCATGGGGTTTACTAGTCCGTGCATACATTTCACGGGTTCACTCGTGAAATTAATCATTTTGTATCGACTTCCTAGGAACCAAACAATCTAGCCTCATATTCCGCTTCTGCCGGACCATGCAAAGTTAATGGCGGGTTGGCAAGCCGTCGCCGTCCCCGTCGGCATCGCCATGGCGGCCGCTCCACGCCGCCGCCGCAGCATCCCCGAAAAGAATTTCCAAACGAAATAGAGCATTGACTCTGACCGGTCAAGCCGCTCTGGCCTCCGTCATTTTTTTCCCAAGTCGCACATCCCACCCTCCGTTCTGTCCCGTTGCTTTGCTCCTCCTTGTTAACTACTAGTCATCTCGCCCGCTCCGGTTGGTCAGCCGCTCCGCTTTCCATCCCCAACTATCCCAATCCATGCCGCCGTTCCAGCCCCTCCTCCTCCTTCTGTTTCTCTCTTCTTTTCTCCGGCTGCCGCCGCCGGCGGGTGCGGCATGCTCGCCCAAGAGATGCGGCGACCTGAACATCAGTTACCCGTTCTGGCTGGAGGAGAACGGCCAGACACCGTGCGGGTCCCCGTCCTTCCAGCTCAACTGCAACGGCAGTCAGGCTCTCCTCAGCCGGTCCATGTTCGGGGGCTACCAGGTCGTCCAGGTCTTCCCCGAGAACTCCTCCTTCGTCGCCGTCGACAACAACCTCCCGCTCGACGACGGCTGCCCCAAGTGGTGGTTCAACATCTCTGTTGGCATTGGGCTGGGTCCGTTCGTCATCAGCAAGAAGAACATGGAGCTGCTCGTACTCGACAACTGCACGGAGCAGCAGGTGACGCCGCCGGGGTTCAGCCGCACGCGTTGCGCCGACGAGTCCTTCTACCGCCTTGGCGGGGAGTACGGCACCCATCTTGACTATCGGGGGGATCTGCCCCCGGCCTGCCGTCTCTCCGTCGTGCCGGTTCTTGGTTTTCCGGGCGGCGACGGTTACGTCCCGAGCATGAGGCAAGGGTTCCTGCTTGAGTGGACGGTGCCGTCGGACGATTGCCCCAAGTGCGAGGCAAGCGGCGGACAGTGCAGGTATGCCAACGACGGCACCGGATTTTCCTGCCATTGCTCCGGCGACGTGTACCCTGAGAAGTGCGGTGAGTTGACGAAAATTAACTGACTGCGCCACCATGATTTTGCCTAGTCAATCACTAGTTCTTTGATCAAGTAATCCGTTGCTGACATTCCTCTCAAAACTTCAAGTGCTAGTGACCGATTCAGTAACTCCAAAAATGCCTGACGTAGGTAGCAATTTGATACTGCATCTGATATAGAATTGTTCTCAAGAGTAAATTTTCTGCGTTTTCGGTCGCTGTTGCTAGGAGGATTAGAGAACACCGATTGGACACGGATATTGTTGTTCTTTCAACTCTTGAGTGCTTCCTTGGTTTCTTGGGGCTATTACTGTATTTTGTTTTTGGTAGTTAGTGATAAAGTCAGTCCATTGATTGAGAGATTGGAGCCTATCGATTCCTAGTCAAAATGCATTTGTCGAATTAGTCAACAACGCTATTCAACAAAGATGCCGTGCCGGCGGTAACGTGCTCCTGGTTTTGTTCCAAGTAGACTATTCCCAAATCGCCGATCAATGCTCTTACTTTTATGTGCCCCGGTCTGTATTTAAAACATGTGGAAGTCAATGCTATTGCAACTGTTTGTTGTGGAATTAGGGGTGTAAAGTTGAATTGGGCACCGGGGTTAGTTTCAGTGGATACTTAGATACAGATGTATATAGACATAGACTTTAGAGTGTAGACTCACTCATTTTGCTTCCTATGTAGTCAGCATTGGAATCTCTAAGAAGACTTATATTTAGGAACGGAGGGAGTAGGATACATTGCCACCATCAATTGAGAGTCTGAAATTTAACTGTTGCTGGATTTTCCTAATGAACCAGTCATAAAAGGGAGTTCGACTTTACGAGAAGCTGCCAAAGTTAGCAATGCAATACCGATTCGGCATGAATAAAGTTATTCTCATTTGTCAAGTGACTACTACATTTCTTGTTTGTTACTTCATAAACCGCAAAAACATTTACAGACACTTTTTATGCAGGGGACAGTGGAAAGACAAGTATAAAGTTCATAATAGGTGAGTGTAATCAACTGTCAAGCTGCTCGGCCCATCCATTCCTTCGGTTCTTGTTTCCTTGCTCCAAATTGTAACATAGTATGGAGAATATGGGGGTGAAATCTCATGATGAAGAATTAATCAGATCATTTGTTTGCTTCATGTTGCTAATGTGTGATATTGTTGTGAACAGTTGGAGCGGTAGCCGGTTTTGCTGCATTCTTGGCATTTGTCTTATTTGCTTTATACCAACGAAAGAAGAGCATACAAGCTGTAGCTTCAAATGAGTTCACGCGAAGTGGATCTTCAATGACGGCATACAGTAAAGACCTTGAGCTGGGTGGTTCACCTCATATTTTCTCTTTCGAGGAACTCGAAGTGGCTACTGATGGATTTAGTGCTTCAAGGGAGCTTGGTGATGGTGGCTTTGGAACTGTTTATAAAGGTAAAACACATGTTTGCCGAACGCGCTTGTCAATCTTAACTTGTCAAATTGCATATGCTAGGAGCTCTGTTCTCAAGTCTCAATTGTACTCTTTGATAAAGTTATCAACTTAGACAATGACAACTCTGACATTTTTGTCATTCAGGAAAACTCAAAGATGGGAGAGTAGTTGCAGTAAAACGCCTCTATAAGAACAACTACAGACGGGTTGAGCAGTTCCTGAACGAGGTAGATATCCTGTCCCGCCTGCTCCACCAAAACCTTGTCATCCTTTATGGCTGCACGTCTCGGATGAGTCGTGACCTTATCCTGGTGTACGAGTTCATCGCAAATGGGACGGTCGCGGACCATCTTCACGGATCCCTTTCGGCAAAACGAGGCCTCACATGGCCTCTGAGGTTGAACATTGCCATAGAAACGGCTGAAGCACTGACCTACCTCCATGCGGTCGAGATCATACATCGTGATGTCAAGACGACCAACATATTGCTTGACAACAACTTCCATGTCAAAGTTGCAGACTTTGGGTTGTCGCGCTTGTTCCCACTGGAGGTCACCCATGTCTCCACTGTTCCACAGGGCACACCGGGCTATGTCGACCCGGTGTACCACCAGTGCTACAAGCTGACCGACAAGAGTGATGTGTACAGTTTCGGTGTCGTGCTGGTGGAGCTGATATCCTCAAAGCCTGCTGTGGACATGAGCAGGAGCCACAGTGAGATCAACCTTGCCAACATGGCTCTCAACAGGATTCAGAACCATGAAGTCGTTCAGTTGGTTGATTCGGAGCTCGACTACGACACCGACCCCGAAACAAAGAGAACAATTGACCTAGTGGCCGAGGTGGCCTTCCAGTGCCTGCAGATGGAGAGGGATCTGAGGCCGTCGATCAAGGAGGTGGTGGAGATTCTGACTTGCGTCAGGGACGGAGACTGTCGGGCTAAGAGCATGAAGAAGAAGGCGTCTCAGAAAGAGGATGCGCACTTGCTCATGGATGACCCGCAGTTTTCGCCTGACTCGGTCATCCATAGATTCCATAGCCAGTCAACTAATAACTCGGTAGCATCGAATGCTAGCGGGTTATGATGTGCTTCGTATTGATTCTGAAGAAATAAGGCCACCCTATCAATCGGATGAGTTTTATATAGCATAGAGTTTGCTAATGAGGTGGTTCATCTGACCAATAAGTACAGGCTCATGGTTGCATTAACTCTGCATTTCTAAGCTTGGCAATGATTCAAATGGTAGGTGTATGTACTAGGACAAAATTCCAGGATATAAGCACTGTAATATACGAAAAGATTGAATTCCGAAGTTGACGAAAAGATTGAATTCAGAAGTTGAACTGATCAACATGCATATTATAAGTAATCACACGGTACTTATATATAGGAGTAATATACAGTTATTTGAGATACTTACGGCAGATACATCATGTGAGTTTGCTGGTCTGTTTGGCAGTTGTCGTATATTGAAATTTCTTTCCGAAATTTGGAATTCAAGCCAATGTATTGTACCACCAGTTTTGCTTGGTGTCAGCACGGCAGGTACATTTTCTCCTAAAATCTGCATAAGGACATAAGAGGCTCTAATCTGGGACCAAGGCCCAGCTAATGCTGTAGAATGTCGGTCGTGCTGCACGGTTGCTGCAAAATGTCGCTCTAGTGACCTTTTGGTATCAGAGGCTATCACTCACCCGCCTCAGGCTGGACGTAGCGAGCGGGCCAAAAAGCCCGCTCGTGGACCGGCCCGCACCGGACCGAAATTGGAGGCCCGACAGAAAATAACAGTCGGTCCGGTCTGTAAAAAGAGGCCCGAAAGAGGTCCGGTCCGGTCCTGTTTTGGCCCGGTCCGCTTGGTCGGACCGAAAGGAATTTTTTTTTCATTATCTGAATAATAGTGACGAGGCCCAGCCCATTTAGCGCTCCTGGTATGACCTAATCCATCCCAGGCACGCACATCTCACTCCAACGCTCACATGATGCGGCCGTCCTCCTCCACCACGCAACAGCCGCCGCGACGGCATGGCCGGCAGCAGCAGGGCACGGCCAGCACGGCCAGCCACGTCCACGTGCACGTGCAGAGTCAGCAGCAGCAGGTCATGGCCGGCAGCCCCAGGCAACGTTTTGCTCAAATAAATGCACGCACGCACGCACCTGCGCCGCCACCACCGCCGTCCAGCGCACAGCCTCTTGCCTCGCGGCCACCAGCCTCCCTACGACTTACCACCATGTCCAGGAGCTTCGCAACCGTGAGATCTCCTTCCCCACGCAATGAATCGACCGGATTCGCCCCGAAGCTGTCGCCATCGTCCTCCTTCCCCAACTCCTGCCGCCGTCGTTCGTCGTCCATTACATCGCTGTCGCTGCTTCCTCAGTCTCCCCGACCCCTCCATGGAGTTCACCGTGAGCCACCCTCCCTTTCCATTATGTTATTCCCTCCGATTAGCGCCTGGAGCTGTCTCTCGCCGCCGCGGTGATCACCACCTCGCCTCCGCCTCGGTCCTACGGTCTGGCCCGAGCTTTTCGGCCACCGGTCCAGTGCCTGAAAAGGGGACCATGGAGCTGCTCGGTCCGGTCCGCCGGCGGCCGGTCCAAACGACGGCTCGGTCAGGGCCCGGACCGGCCCGGACCGCCGTCCACCCTAACACTCGCCCCACAAAAAAAGCCCCATGCTCATTTCCTTGTTTTGATAGAGAAGATCCGATGTGGTAGAAGGATCGTAGTGGAAAGTTAAATGTTTGATGTTTCACATGATAGCTTGGCAAATTATGCCACTTTGCACTTCATGGAGTAGCTACATCTTTGTTACATGTCTCAAGACTTCGGAAAAGTTACCATATAAGAGGACCGACAAGGAAAATGCGGACATCTATGCTGCCCAAGTGAGAGACCATTTTACACGGAAACCTCCACCTCCGAAGGAAACGTTAGATCGGTGAAACTGAAGCGCACTCTGCATGCCCTTAAGCGACCACCACCTCCTCCGCCGCAATCCAACTATGAGCGCATTATTGAAAGGACATAGAAGGAAGCGCAGCGGTCGGGAAGTACTTCCAGTGATGCAAGATTAGCACAACGAAGACGTGGGAAAACAATTCCACAGCTCGGCGAACAAGCGAAGCAATCGTGCCCCCCGCTCAGGGTGTCTAGCGATATCAGGGGGACTAAAGGACCACATTAGGTCCCGGTTTCACACACAAACTGGGACCAATGAGCCTCGCTCCTGACCCACAACCTTTAGTCCCGGTTCGTGGCTGGAACCGGGAACAAATGTGGTCCTTTAGTCCCGGTTCCAACCACGAACCGGGACCAATGATATGCCTATATATACCCCCTTGCCCACGAGCAGAGCAGTGGAGTGCTCTGTTTTTTTGGCCGACCGTGGGAGAGCTTTGTGGTATTCTAGCTCACCTCCTATGCACGTGAGGTGCTCGATGAAATACCCGAGCCACACTTAAGCTTTCTCCTCTTGAAGCTCCTTGTCCAAAGTCCATTTTCCTCTAGATTTGTCTAGGTTTGGCGGTCCGTCCTATTTCGTCCAGGTCCTCACCACCGCCGATCTCCCGCGCCGATCTCATCGCTGGCACCACCGTGGTGAGCCTCTTGATCTTATCTTCTTTGTAAAAGAAAAAAGTTCTTACTTGTATGATGTAGATAGATACTTGTGTAATTTTTTTACTTTTATTATTGTTTGTTATTATATAGTGTGATGATTTTGGTATTCGCCTTCGTCGGCCCTCGTCCTATCTATGATTCGGATGTGGTATATATTATCTTTTATAAATATTTGGTTCATTTAGTGTTTATGACAATTGTACCGACCAACGTGGCATAGATTTTTTTATCTAGGAGGTATGTGAACCGATAATTCCGACCGACCCCATTGTCGAGAGGTTAAATTTAGTTGAAGAAGAAAATAATTATTTGAAGAAAAAAATAAAAAAAATTAAGGAGGAGAAGATGATATTGGAGTTGCATGTTGCGGATGTCGTCGATGATCACAAGATCAAGATGGATGCAATGCACTTGAAAATTAGAAAGATTAGAAAATATGCCATTCATACTGAGACTTAGTATCATTAAGTCACTAGATCAATTGTTACGTTAGTTGCGATTATGATCGCATTTGTTGTCGCATTGAAATGTTTTACGTAGTTTCAATGTATGGTTTAATTAGATGCTCTGAAGAACTATATGTTGTTCAATGAGAACTATGTATGTACTTTGGTTTTAATGTGATGATGAATTTCTATTAATTTGGTCACTTATCTATTAATGATGTACGCAGATGAACCGACAATGGATGTACGATAATAGACGCACCTCCGAGTACATTAAGGGCGTGAATAATTTTCTTGCAGTGGCTGAGGCAAACAAGCAGAATGGTTTTATGTGTTGTCCATGCCCTATATGTGGGAATAGAAGGTCTTACTCTGACTCGAAAACCCTTCACACCAACTTCTTTAAAAGGGTTTCATGCCATACTATAATGTTTGGACCAAGCACGGAGAAAGAGGGGTTATGATGGAAGACAGCGAAGAAGAAGAGAATGATGACAACTATATGCCCCCTGAATACGGTGATGCTGCAACGGGGAAAGCTGAAGATACTACAATGGGGAAAGCTGAAGATCAAGAGGAACCAGAGGATGTGCCCGATGATGATCTTCACCGGGTCATTATTAATGCAAAGAGACAGTGCGAAAGTGTAAATGAGAAGCTGAAGTTCGATCGCATGTTAGAGGATCACAAAAAAAGGTTGTACCCTAATTACAAAGATGGAAACACAAAGCTCGGTACCATACGGAAATTGCTGCAGTGGAAGGCAGAGAATGGTGTACCTGACAAAGTATTTGAGAAGTTACTGAAAATATTGAAGAAGAAGCTTCCAAAGAACAACGAATTGCCCGACAGTACGTACGCAAAAAGAAGGTTGTATGCCCTCTAGGATTGGAAGTGCAGAAGATACATGCGTGCCCTAATGATTGCATCCTCTACCGCGGTGCGTAGGAAGATTTGAACGCATGCCTGGTATGCGGTACATTGCGGTATAAGATTAGACGAGATGACCCTGGTGATGTTGATGTCGAGTGTCGGTGTCAAAATCGGCAGATCTCGGGTAGGGGCCCCCAAGTTATATGTCCGAGGATCGGTGGTAACTATGATCAAAAGGACACTGTGTTTACCCAGATTCGGGCCCTCTTAATGGAGGTAAAACCCTACTCCTGCTTGATTATATTCGAAGGGTATAGGGGTTACACGAGTTGATCTACCACGAGATCGTATTGGCTAACCCTAGTTTGGCTAGCTTAGTAATGTTGTGATCCTGCCTCCGATCTAACCCTCCGGTTTATATAGACACTCGAGGGGCTTAGGGTTGTACAAAGTTGGTTTAACAGAAAGGAAATAACATATCCGGACACCTAAACTTGCCATCCATGTATACGGGAGTCCCTTCCGGACACGAGAGGTGATCTTCTGTCTTGTATCTTGACGGCCCATCAGTCCGACCCATGTCCAACAGATCGGACACCCGAGGACCCCCTAGTCCAGGACTCCCACAGTAGCCCCTGAACCAGTTTTCAATGACGGCGTGTTCGGCGCGCGGATTATCTTCGGCATTGCGAGGCGGGTTCCTTGAATAATACACATCAGTTTTCCTCCGTAAAAGAATTGTATCCGGCTTTGCATAGTTAACACAACCCTTAGCCGCGAAGGCAGGATATATAAAAAATAAGAATAGTGTCTTTTACTAACAAATTTTTTTGGCCAAGCGTCAGACTTGACCCTTTGATGTTTTGAACCTTTTTTACACCCCGTGTTCTGTGTTTCGAGGCCAAGCCCCATTGGCCCGTCCTGTCAAAACAGATATCGTGCCCACTTAATACGGGATTGCTCATCAATAAAATTTTGGTAATCCAACCGTTTACGGCACACGCTTTTATTGGGAATAGGCGAGCTTTAAGGCGCAAGTGGGGGGACAATTGGAATTTTTACCGCCTATAAGAGGGCAATAGATTCCTCTTTTCTTCCCCACGCCTTCCAGTCTCCTCTACCTTCCAATCTCCCAAGTTCTCAGCGCCCGAAAAGTCTCTGCCTTTCTCACCACCACCACCACCTCCTCCGACCATGGCCGGATCCGGTTCCAAAGGCAAGTGGGAGTCCTCCTCCGTCACGGAGAAGGAGATAAAGGACCTCCGGAGTGTGGGATACCTCGCCGCCACCATCGCGCACAGGCTCCCCCAAGGGAAAGATCATTCCCACTCCGGAGCCCGGCGAACGGGTCGTCTTCCTTCCTCATTTCCTTAGAGGGTTAGGTTTTCCACTCCACCCATTCGCCCGTGGACTTATGTTTTACTATGGGCTAGATTTCCATGATCTAGCCCCAAACTCTTTCCTCCACATCTCGGTGTTTATCATCGTGTGTGAGGCTCTTCTCCGCATCCACCCACACTTCGTCCTGTGGCTGAAGGTCTTCAATGTGAAGCCAAAGGTGGCGACGGGCAGCACGCGGACTATGACGGAGCTATGATCAGCAATCTGCCCAACACCACGTGGCCCAAGGGGGCCTTCATGGAGAATGTTAAGATCTGGAAACAGGAGTGGTTTTATATCACTGAGCCGCACCGCACTAAGTGGGCGGCGATCCCAGAATTCAGATCCGGACCCCCCACGAGGCTCATCTCCTGGACGGCAAAGGGCCACAACTAGGGGTCTCATACGGAGGTGCAGACGCTACAAATGCGTATCACCAACGTGCTGAGCAAAAGCGTTGGTCTAACCAACATAGTGCAAATTATGCTCTTCCGCCGCATCCTCCCCTGCCAGCGCCGGACTTCCCCCATGTGTGAGTTCAATCCGGAGGAGCCGCGGACTCTGCAACATTTCTTCAGCACAACGCACGAGGGAATGTGGAAGCTGCTCTTCAAGGCACAGAAGAGCTGGCCCATGGACACTGAAGACTTCGGCCTCAACGCCAAGAATCCGGCCACTCCGGTAAGTATTTAACTTTCCGAAGACATACCTAGTTTATATATTCGATCGATACAAAACTCATCAGCCCATATTTTTTGCAGGGCTGGACCAAGAAGTCGGAGCGGCTTAAGAGTCCGGCTCTGTTGACCCAAGACCCAGTCACTCCTCAGCTAGAGGAGATGCTGGTCCCGGCACCTTATCAGGCACTGGAGAATAAAATCAAGAAGGGCAAGGGGCCCAAGGACGGGCCCCGCCGCAAAGGCCCTTCGGACGCAGTGTCCGGAGAGACCGAGACCGTCTCCTCTCATGAGGAAGACGAGGACGAAGAGGAGGAGGAGGAGGAGGAAGTGGACAGCAACTCCCCACTCAAGACAAGGAGGGGAAAGAGGACAACCTTCGAGAACCTAGAGGGAGTGACGTCGAAGAAGGGGAGGGTAGTCCTCTCGGATAGTTCGGACTTAGAGTCTGAACACAGCCCGAAGAGGATCCAAAGAGAGAAGCCCTTGGCCGAAACGTAAGTATGAAAAACTTACTTGTTAAGTTATCGCTTAATCTGCCTTTGTTATATGAATCAAATCTTTTCTTTGCTTTTCAGCCCTCTGCGTGAGGTCCCGATTCCCTCTTCTTCGGAGGGGAACTCTCTGGAACCTGAAGAGGTGGAGAGTGACAGACCGTTGCATGCCTTCTCCCCCTGCCATGGAGGATACCGAGGTGTCATCCCAAAGGAGATCACCTGGCTGAGGGGGAGCGGATGAGGCCGTCAAGAAGGCGCCCGAGGATAACACCTCGGACGCTGTAGAGCGGGGCATGGATACCCCCATGACCACCGAGGGTGGGAAGCCTCAACAGTTCGGGCCCTCGCCGAACACCGTCCCGGAGACCAATACAGCTCCGGGTTCGGACCAACAGCCCCCTTCGACAGAGGGGGGAGGAGCAGCAGCTCCATCGGCGACCTCTGTCAATCCGGAGGGAAGTGACACTCTGCAGGAAGCACTACAACATGCGTCCATCATGGAGGAACACTGCACCCTGATGGGTGCGGTTATGGAAAAGGTTCGGTCCACAAAGAGCGGACTAACACACACACACACACACATAAGGCTAAACCCATGTATAGACAGTAGCCCCTGAGACTCTTTTCGGATTAGAACAATCCGGATAGAGGATAAAAAACAAATTGATAATGTATCGTACTATGTTGTTGGACAGGCTTCTATGCTGGCGGCTACTACCCAGGGCGCAGAGATTGCCGAGCTCAATCGGAAGCTTTGGATATCCGATGAGGAACTCGGCCGCATCAACAAGCGGTTTAACGGAACCCAAGGTACGTGGCACTACTACATACCCCGAAAGTTATATGTGTGTTAATCTTTTAAACTGACTAAATGTTATGACTATACACTACTAGGGAAAACCCTAGTAGTAGCGCGGGTTTTGTGCCCACTAGTAGGGCGGGAAACCGCGCTACTAATAAGGCGCTACAGCTATTACTTAGCAGTAACGCGTGCTTACACGTGCTACTGCTAGGAAAAATAGCTGCAACGTGTGTTCTCTCCCACGCTACTGCTAATCTAGCTAGTGGCAGCGTGTTTACTATCCATCGCTACTCGTATTCTTTTTTTATTTTTTTATTTTGAGTGTATTTATATGCCGTTATAGAAATATTGGTACAATACCAGTTATGAGGTTTATATCATTATGTCCATAACAATGTGTCAAATGAAGGTGGATTAGGTTCAAGTGGAGGCAATATGTGGTGCATGTCAAAAGTATACTACTAATCCAAACTTGATCTAGTTTGGACTAGTAGTACTTTCGATGTGCACCACATGTTGCCTCCACTTGAATCTAATCCGCCAACACAAGCTATTTAATCATCATCATAGTCATAACACCAACAATAGTTATTTAATCATCATAGTCATAGTGTAGCACATCATCATATTCGAACTCATTCTAGCTAGCTAATCACCACCAACACTAGCTGCAGTAGCTATCTAATCACCACCAACACTAGCTAATAATAATCATCATAGTCATTACCACCAACACTAGCTATTTAATCATAATAGTCATAGTGTAGCACATCATCATTTTCAAACTCATTTGTAGCTAGCTAATCACTCCTGCTGCTCTCTCTCAGGTAAAATAACATAAAACATGTGTAGCACTCCTGCTTCATCAAGTTGGAGCATGCAGATGTACCTGTCTCCTAATCGCGGGCTGCGCTTCTGATTGCTGCCCCCTAGTACTTCTCTACGACCGTTCACAATTTTGCTCCGGTCTTTCACTATTAAACATTCCTCGCTATTAGAAATTCTGAATGGACTAAAGTGCATTATAGGATATCTTGGCCGTAAGCTAACAATTCTCGTGTGACCTTTAGTCTCAATCCAATGAGGCACAACATTCAGCGGGAGTCCCTATTGAAGAACACCGTATAGTAACATACTTAGCAATGAAGTTTAGCTTAAAAAATAATGTATGCAAAAGATGCACTGAGTACAAATAGTAAAAATCTTACTATCTTTTCTAAATATATGTGACCGTAGTTCAATACGAACACTATTGGTCGCACGTTTTGAGTACTAAGATTTGCAAGTCCAAAAAAATAATTTGTCTTGACAGTATGAAGATCCTCAAGCCAGGAAACATAATGACTTATCTCCTCGTAGTTTAGTTCAGCCCTGGGATAGTAGTAGGTCCTGCCTACCAAGCGCTGGGCATGTTTGCTTGATTGGAAATAAGCTGTCAATAGAAATTAGTTGTCAACTATTTTTGAATAAACAATATCAAAGACATAAATGGTAGAACTGGAGGGATCCGCACATCGACCCAGATGTCGGTATTACCTTCAATATCATCTTCCGGATGAATATCAAAGGTGATAACAATATCAGGCTCAAATGCATAAGTCTTGCATAGTGCTTGCCAAGTTTTGCATCCAAAATAGGTATAGATATCTGCGTTGTGTAATTTTGCATGGAAAATACAACCATGCTCGGTCTTCAAGTAAACTCTGTTTACCTCCATAGTAGTTTTCATAGGACTGAAACCTATCTTATCCAAGACAAAAACTCTTGCATGGCAGGGGATACTCTAGTAGAATAGTAAAAAAAATAAATTATAAGTTGAAGCAAATGAAGCAGATGTCAAGCTTAATTACGAAAAAAGACTTGTCATTGTGACTTACTGTATCCACTTCGAAGTTCTCGTCCAGCTTGATGCCGAAGCGCCTATCATCATCTAGGAAGATTCTGTCGCACAGGCCGCGCTCGTCTTCGCAGTCTTTGCAAATACCGAAATCCTTTTTGTCGTTAGACATTTCCTATGTTCATAGTTGAAACATTAATTGAAAATCGATCGAAGACAACTACCAGGATACTCAACACACAAATCCGGGGCACTCGATATTTCCTACATATTCTGGCACAAGTCATGCCAAAATTCACGGAAAAATCTGGCATGACCTTTGTTAAAATAGGACGTATCGAGCGCCTGAAATTTTCCAGAACAGAAATGAATCAACACTCCGGCAAAACATAGGCCACTCGGAGGTGTAACCTGCAAACGTGACCGGCCACTTGGGCAAGCACGTATCCTATTTGAGCAACACAAGATATACATTTCAGAATATCTTATAGGACTCATATTGACATGAGCATTCAATAAGCAAAACCAAATCGTAAAATAAATAAGTATTCAAATTAGCGTGCATTCAATAAACAAAAGTAAATCATATCTTGCGTCCGTACATCGTCGAATATTATAAAACCCTAGCGAACGACAGGTATCGACGCGGGCGGTGGACACCCAAAGAGAGGGAACCATCACAAGATCATAGCTCCAGTGAGATCCCTGGAGAACCTGCCAGGTATTGGAGAACCTGTGCTCCAGCACAAACAAGTAGCGACGGACGTGAGCGTCCTCCTCGTTGACACGGTGACGTACCACCTCGGTGGGGTCCTCAAGCCTCTCGACCGTCACTGGCCCAAGCGACCACCACCAAAGAAGGTTCGGGTCAACGACGGGCTGACTTCTCACCAAGCTGCGCCCCCCGGTAGGTAGCGCCTCCCAGTACCAACGCGGCGGAGCCCAGTCCCGGACATGGCCCATCTGGTCAAGCAGGTGTCCTCCACCGAGTGGACTACGACGATGCGGGATAGGCATCGTCGATGTCGATGCGGGAAAAATTGCTTTAACTAAAAAAATAACAACAAATGTGACATCTAATTTGACTAGTTCTTACTAAAAATAAACTTACTATAAATAAAAATAAACTAGTACCTATTTCTTACTAACTAATTAGTACCTGGCATGTTACATAAGCCATGCTTTGTGTTGACAAGGAAATAAAGTGCAGAGAAACATGTTGAAATTACATGGCATGTTACACAAGCCCTGCTTTGCATTTTGTTGGGCAAAGTTGCTTCTATATCATGTTGGAACAGAGCACTCACACACACACACACACACACACACACACACACACAGAGACAGACACACACACACACATGTTCAAGTAGAGGAATTGGCACCGTCATACCCACCCTGAGTGCAAATACTCCTCCCAAGTCCTAACACATGGTTCAAGTAGAGGAATTGGCACCGCATAGAGTTGCATCTAAGTCCTAGTAGGTGTCCTCCACCCTGAGTTGCTGAATTCAGCCCGGGGAGTGGGACTAGACTAGACTAGACGTAACAAATCAAGATGACAAACAAAATAAACCCATAGATGAACCCTAACTAATTTGATGCAACTAAAATTTGAAGAACCCTAGGCAGAGGTATGGGAGGGGGAGGAGCAGGCGTGCTCACCTCGGGTGCCTGCAGCGAGGGAGGGGCAGGCGGCATCACGGTTGGGGTCGGGGCTCGGGCGCGCGGCGAAGGGAGGCGTCGAAGTCGGGATCGGGGGTGGCGTCGAGGTTGGGGTTGGGGGCGGCGTCGAGGTCGAGGTCGGAGAGCAACGGGAGAGCGCGCGGCAGCCGACGGGCGACGGCGGCGGCGACATCGGAGGAGTTGGATGTGGGGGAAGTGACCGTGGGGAAGAACGAAAGCGCGCGGTTAAGTCAGAAGTAGCAGTAGCGCGTTCCAGTAAGTGCGCTAGTGCTAAGTTGGCTACAGCATGTTCTCTAATACGTGCTACTGCTATTCCTTTCTATTTTTCCTTTTTTCAATTTTTTCCGTTCACCTTTTTCTATTTCTTTCATTTTCATTTACTTTTCTACTTGCTTTCCATTTAATTTTATTTCCTTTAGCAGTAGCGCCTTTCAGCGTAAACATGCTTCTACAAAGCAAGTAGCGGTAGCGCGGTTGGCAGTAGATCGCTACTACTATGTGTATCCTATCGGCTAAGCCGTGCGAATTTTAGTAGCAGTGCGTTTACCTCGAGGCGCGCTGCTGCTACAACTGTATCTATAGCGTGGTTTACACTTGTGCGCTACTGCTACTTAGCACGAACATGCTTTTTTGACACGCGCTACTGCTAAAGTTCTGTGTATAAGGTTTTCCCTAGTAGTGATAATCACAGGTGGCGCAACTGAGGTCGAGTCCCTCAAGAGTGCCCTCGCCCAAGCCAAGAAGGAGGCAGAGGTGAGCAAGGCGACCGCTGACAAAGCGGCCAAGGAGTTAGAGGTGGAGCAAACCACCCGCCGGACACATGAGGCGCGGGTGGGGGAGGTCGAACAGGAGCTCAAGGACTCCATCGCCAAGTGCAAGTCCTTGCAGTAGAAGAGTTCGGAACAAGCCTCCGAGCTCACCAAAGCGCTGGAAAGCGCGAAAGAAGCCCGGGTTGAGGCCTAGGGTGCTCGCCAGGAAATCCAAGAGGTGAGTCAAATAGCGACTAGGAAGGCCTTTCTCATGCAAAGTAAATTTACAAGGAAGAGATATATTTTGCTTACCCGGGTTTGGAGTTCTCAAAGCGCATTTGCGGATCTGCCGAGGAGCATTGCTGATGCCGCCGAGTTCTTTCGCGCCGAAGAGGGGAGCTCAACGGAGAACCTATTCTGGTCGCAATACCTTGGGCCAGAGTATCCGGCGCCCCTTAGCGATCAGCTGAAGCAGCTGATGGAGCTGCACAGGGTGGCCGGACTAGCCATGAATGACGTAATAATCCGTCTTTGGCTAGCCGAGCCCATACCCAGCAGCTACTTCAGACTTGTGAAGCGGCTGGTCGAGGCGTGTCCTCGGGTTGACGCCATCAAGCGATAGGCATGCATAGAAGGTGCCCGGATGGCCTTCGCTCGAGTGAAGGTACAATGGGCGAAGATGAAGGCAACCAAGATAGCCACCGTGAGGCCGCCTGAAGGCAAGGATCACCGGCGGCCGGAGATGTACTTCGGCGAGGTCCTCGAGGGAGCCCACATCATAGAGGGCCAGTGCTCGAAAGATATCATATTCAATTAGTACAATCCGGCTTGTAAGAACCATGTAATGAACTTATGATGTAAAATATTTTATGCTTGCACTTTATAATTAGTTTATCCTCCTGTTTGGCCGTTTTAATTTATAAGTCTGAAAATGTTCGCCAGTCGTTGGCTTCTGCCCCCATGTAAAATATTACAGGGTGTTTGGGAATGCATGACCGCACTTTACCCCACGGTTTGGTCTAGTGTAGGTGGCATTTTGCGAGGTGAACCGGGCAATCAGACTATGTGGCTTTAGTGCTTTCACTTAGCCATAAGAGTCCATTGGTGGCGCTAAGTACTAGCCCCTTGTTGTATGAATGACAATCCGGAGTACGTCGCCTTTGCAACACGGCTGGTCAAAGCCCAGCCCCTCGTATAACATGACATAAATCGTGAACAATTTGTAGTATAAAATCAAGTCACCGAAATGCTGACCCGCTCTCGCATAAAATGACAATCAGTTTTTGGCTTTCTCTACTGAGGTAGTTTAACCGGACGAACGAGAAATACAATCACAGTAGTTCTCCCTTTACTACCTTAGCTGAACTTGCAGAACGTAAGGTGGCTAACACAGGAGCCGGGCAACCCAACTATTGACCAAAGACATGAATCGGAGCCGATGCACATAATGCAATATCCGGGACGCCGAAGAGTTCCCTATAGGTGTTCGGACTTAAGAGTTTGCGGGTCCGAATACAACCCTTGGTATGAATACCGTGCCGAACCACTTATATCAATCGAACGTAAGGGGGAACACAAATGACAAGATAATACAAAAACCCAACCAAAAAGGTGATGATCATCTGCTTCCTTTATATCCATATTAATATGTCGAGGCGTGTTTCAACAGACAATGCAATTTAATATTAAGGTCATGTTACATGCCTAAAGATAAAAAAGAAAAAGTTTTACATAACAGCAAGTCTAACACAGGGCCTAAAAATAATAGTTCAAAAACACTAGTGATGCCATGTCGCACGTTTGCGTCATTTCTCCTTAGTAATAAGTTCTTTGATAGGAGTATTGGATGGTTGGGAAATGCTAGCCTTAAAAGGATCTCCTGAAACGACCATATAGCAAGTAGGGCTCTTGATGAACCTGAAGTGAAAAAAGGTATATGCAATCCAGATGGGGTCAAGTCATACTATGGACCGTTTCCGCAGTGTGCCTCCTGCGCCGCCCGGGGTATTTTTAGTGCGTAGTTATGTACACGCGATATGTAAGCCGCAACCTGATGGGGTGATCGGCAGAGGCCGAACTGCTAATCAAGGTCAAGATCCGTTGATTTGTCGCAATTATGCGCGGACCGGACTCGTTTAGATACATGATACGTCTCCAACGTATCTATAATTTTTGATTGTTCCATGCTATTATATTACCTGTTTTGGATGTGTATGGGATTTACTTTACACTTTTATATCATTTTTGGGACTAACCTACTAACCGGAGGCCCAACCCGAATTGCTGTTTTTTTGCCTATTTCAATGTTTCGAAGAAAAAGAATATCAAACGGAGTCCAAATGCGATGAAACCTTCGGGAGCGATCTTTTTGGAACAAATGCAAACCAGGAGACATGGAGTGGACACCAAGAAGCCGACGAGGCATCCACGAGGGTGCCCGGCGCACCCTATAAGGGTGGGCGCCCCCCTACCCTCGTGGGCCCCTCAAGCGTCCACCGACCTACTTCTTCCTCCTATATATACCGACGTACCCCGAAACCATCCAGGAGCACCACGAAAACCTAATTCCACCGCCGCAACCTTCTGTATCTGCAAGATCCCATCTTGGAGCCATCGCCGGTGCTCCACCGAAGGGGGAATCGACCATGGAGGGCCTCTCCATCACCACCAAGACCTCTCTAATGAGTTGTGAGTAGTTTACCATAGACCTTCGGGTCCATAGTTATTAGCTAAATGGCTTCTTCTCTCTCTTTGATTCTCAATACAAAGTTCTCCTTCCTCTTCTTGGAGATCTATTCGACGTAACTCTTTTTGCGGTGTGTTTGTCGAGATCCGATGAATTGTGGGTTTATGATCAAGTTTATCTATGAGAAATATTTGAATCTCCTATGAATTCTTTTATGTATGATTGGTTATCTTTGCAAGTCTCTTCGAATTATCAGTTTGGTTTGGCCTACTAGATTGATCTTTCTTTCCATGGGAGAAGTGCTTAGCTTTGGGTTCAATCTTGCGGTGTCCTTTCCCAGTGACAGTAGGGGCAGCAAGGCACGTATTGTATTGTTACCATCGCGGATAAAAATATGGGGTTTATATCATATTGCATGAGTTTATCCCTCTACATCATGTCATCTTGCTTAATGCGTTACTCTGTTCTTATGAACTTAATACTCTAGATGCAGGCAGGAGTCGATTCGATGTGTGGAGTAATAGTAGTAGATGCAGGCAGGAGTCGGTCTACTTGTTGCGGACGTGATGCCTATATACGTGATCATGCCTAGATATTCTCATAACTGCACTTTTCTATCAATTGCTCAACAGTAATTTGTTCACCCACCTTAATAATTATGTTATCTTGAGAGAAGCCACTAGTGAAACCTATGGCCCCCGGGTCTATCTTTTATCATATAACTTTTCCATCTACTTTTATTTGCATCTTTTATTTTCCAACCCATATCATAAAAATACCAAAAATATTTATCTTATCTTATTATCTCTATCAGATCTCACTTTCGCAAGTTTCCGTGAAGGGATTGACAACCCCTTTATCGCGTTGGTTGCGAGGTTCTTGTTTGTTTGTGTAGGTGCGTGGGACTTTTGGAGAGCCTCCTACTGGATTGATACCTTGGTTCTCAAAATTGAGGGAAATACTTATCTACTTTGCTACATCACCCTTTCCTCTTCAAGGGAAAAACCGACGCATGCTCAAGAGGTAGCAATACATCATTGGCTTTATTGGCCGATGAACTGTTCGGCTTGATAAGGCCGCCATACACCTCAGCTGCGAGGGCTGCGGTGTGCTCTTCAGTACGGAGGGAGCGCTCCATATTTCCATTGATTATAGTAACGCCACGAGGTCCAAGCATCTTAAGCTTCAAGTAAGCATAGTGCGGGACTGCATTAAAGCGGCAGAAAGCAGTTCGTCCGAGCAGTGCATGATATCCATCGCAGAAAGGGACGATGCCGAAGATTAACTCTTCGTTGCGAAAGTTGTCTGGGGAGCCAAATACTACCTCCAGTGTCAATGAGCCCATGCAATAGGCTTCCACGCCCGATATTGCGCCTTTAAAGGTTGTGTTACTAGGCTTGATTCTTGATATGTCGATGCCCATCTTGCGGACAGTGTCTTGATAGATCAAGTTGGGACTGCTGCCCCCGTCCATAAGGACTCTAGTGAGATGGTATCCGTCAATAATTGGATCATCGGCCAGGGGGGCGGCGGCCAGGGGGGTTGGAGTGCCCCCCAAGGCAAGTGGGGCGCGCCCCCCACCTAGGGTTTCCAACCCTAGGCGCAGGGGGGCCCCAGGGGGGGGGGGCGCACCAGCCCACTAGGGGCTGGTTCCCCTCCCACTTCAGCCCACGGGGCCCTTCGGGATAGGTGGCCCCACCCGGTGGACCCCCGGGACCCTTCCGGTGGTCCCGGTACAATACCGGGTGACCCCGAAACTTTCCCGATGGCCGAAACAACACTTCCTATATATAATTCTTTACCTCCGGACCATTCCGGAACTCCTCGTGACATCCGGGATCTCATCCGCGACTCCGAAAAACATTCGGTTTGCTGCATACTCATATTCATACAACCCTAGCGTCACCGAACCTTAATTGTGTAGACCCTACGGGTTCGGGAGACATGCAGACATGACTGAGACGGCTCTCCAGTCAATAACCAACAACGTGATCTGGATACCCATGTTGGCTCCCACATACTCCTCGATGATCTCATCAGATGAACCACGATGTCGAGGATTCAAACAACCCCGTATACTATTCCCTTTGTCAGACGGTATGTTACTTGCCCGAGATTCGATCGTCGGTATCCCAATACATCGTTCAATCTCGTTGCCGGCAAGTCACTTTACTCGTACCGTAATGCATGATCCCGTGACCAGACACTTGGTCACGTTGAGCTCATTATGATGATGCACTACCGAGTGGGCCCAGTGATACCTCTCCGTAATACGGAGTGACAAATCCCAGTCTCGATCCGTGTCAACCCAACAGACACTTTCGGAGATACCTGTAGTGCACCTTTATAGTCACCCAGTTACGTTGTGACGTTTGGTACACCCAAAGCACTCCTACGGTATCCGGGAGTTACACGATCTCATGGTCTAAGGAAGAGATACTTGACATTGGAAAAAGGTCTAGCAGAACGAACTACACGATCTTGTGCTATGCTTAGGATTGGGTCTTGTCCATCACATCATTCTCCTAATGATGCGATCCCGTTATCAACGACATCCAATGTCCATAGTCAGGAAACCATGACTATCTGTTGATCAACGAGCTAGTCAACTAGAGGCTCACTAGGGACGTATTGTGGTCTATGTATTCACACGTGTATTACGATTTCCGGATAATACAATTATAGCATGAATAAAAGACAATTATCATGAACAAGAAAATATAATAATAATCCTTTTATTATTGCCTCTAGGGCATATTTCCAACAGTCTCCCACTTGCACTAGAGTCAATAATCTAGTTAGATTGTGATGAATCGAACACCCATAGAGTTCTGGTGTTGATCATGTTTTGCTCGCGGAAGAGGTTTAGTCAACGGATCTGCGACATTCAGATCCGTATGTACTTTGCAAATATCTATGTCTCCATCTTGAACATTTTCATGGATGGAGTTGAAACGACGCTTGATGTGCCTGGTTTTCTTGTGAAACCTGGGCTCCTTGGCAAGGGCAATAGCTCCAGTGTTGTCACAGAAGAGTTTGATCGGCCCCGACGCATTGGGTATGACTCCTAGGTCGGTGATGAACTCCTTCACCCAAATTGCTTCATGCGCTGCCTCCGAGGCTGCCATGTACTCCGCTTCACATGTAGATCCTGCCACAACGCTCTGCTTGCAGCTGCACCAGCTTACTGCCCCACCATTCAACTATACACGTATCCGTGTTGTGACTTAGAGTCATCCAGATCTGTGTCGAAGCTAGCGTCAACGTAACCCTTTACGACGAGCTCTTCGTCACCTCCATAAACGAGAAACATGTCCTTTGTCCTTTTTAGGTACTTCAGGATATTCTTGACCGCTATCCAGTGTTCCTTGCCGGGATTACTTTGGTACCTTCCTACCAAACTTACGACAAGGTTTACATCAGGTCTGGTACACAGCATGGCATACTTAATAGATCCTATGGCTGAGGCATTGGGGATGACGCTCATCTCTTCTTTATCTTTTGCCGTGGTCGGGCATTGAGCCGAGCTCAATCTCATACCTTGCAATACAGGCAAGAACCCTTTCTTGGACTGATCCATTTTGAACTTCTTCAAAATCTTATCAAGGTATGTGCTTTGTGAAAGACCTATGAGGCGTCTCGATCTATCCCTATAGATTTTGATGCCTAATATGTAAGCAGCTTCTCCAAGGTCCTTCATTGAAAAACACTTATTCAAGTAGGCCTTAATGCTGTCCAAGAATTCTATATCATTTCCCATCAAAAGTATGTCATCTACATATAATATGAGAAATGCTACAGAGCTCCCACTCACTTTCTTGTAAACGCAGGCTTCTCCATAAGTCTGCATAAACCCAAACGCTTTGATCATTTCATCAAAGCGAATGTTCCAACTCCGAGATGCTTGCACCAGCCCATAAATGGATCGCTGGAGCTTGCATACTTTGTTAGCATTCTTAGGATCGACAAAACCTTCCGGCTGCATCATATACAGCTCTTCCTTAAGATAACCGTTAAGGAATGCCGTTTTGACGTCCATCTGCCATATCTCATAATCATAGTATGCGGCAATTGCTAACATGATTCGGACGGACTTAAGCTTCGCTACGGGAGAGAAAGTCTCATCGTAGTCAATCCCTTGAACTTGTCGATAACCCTTAGCGACAAGTCGAGCTTTATAGATGGTGACATTATCATCCGCGTCCGTCTTCTTCTTAAAGATCCATTTTGTTTTCTATCGCTCGCCGATCATCGGGCAAGTCAGTCAAAGTCCATACTTTGTTTTCATACATGGATTCTATCTCGGATTTCATGGCTTCTAGCCATTTGTTGGAATCTGGGCCCGCGCGCCATCGCTTCTTCATAGTTCGAAGGGTCACTGTTGTCTAACAACATGATTTCCAGGACAGGGTTGCCATACCACTCTGGTGTGGAACGTGTCCTTGTGGACCTACGAAGTTCAGTAGCAACTTGATCCGAAGTACCTTGATCATCATCATTAATTTCCTCTCCAGTTGGTGTAGGCACCACAGGAACATTTTCCTGAGCTGCACTACTTTCCGGTTCAAGAGGTAGTACTTCATCGAGTTCTACTTTCCTCCCACTTACTCCTTTCGAGAGAAACTCCTTTTCCAGAAAGGATCCGTTCTTGGCAACAAAGATCTTGCCTTCAGATCTAAGGTAGAAGGTATACCCAATGGTTTCCTTAGGGTATCCTATGAAGACGCATTTTTCCGACTTGGGTTCGAGCTTTTCAGGTTGAAGTTTCTTGACATAAGCATCGCATCCCCAAACTTTTAGAAACGACAGCTTAGGTTTCTTCCCAAACCATAATTCATACGGTGTCGTCTCAACGGATTTAGACGGTGCCCTATTTAAAGTGAATGTAGCTGTCTCTAGAGCGTATCCCCAAAATGATAGCGGTAAATCGGTAAGAGACATCATAGATCGCACCATATCTAGTAGAGTGCGATTACGACGTTCGGACACAACGTTACGCTGAGGTGTTCCAGGCGGCGTGAGTTGTGAAACGATTCCACATTTTCTTAAGTGTGTACCAAATTCGTGACTTAAATATTCTACTCCATGATCTGATCGTAGGAACTTTATCTTTCGGTCACGTTGATTCTCTACCTCATTCTGAAATTCCTTGAACTTTTCAAAGGTCTCAGACTTGTGTTTCATCAAGTAGACATACCCATATCTACTCAAGTCATCAGTGAGAGTGAGAACATAACGATATCCTCCCCGAGCCTCAACGCTCATTGGACCACACACATCAGTATGTATGATTTCCAATAAGTTGGTTGCTCGCTCCATTGTTCTGGAGAACGGAGTCTTGGTCATTTTGCCCATGAGGCATGGTTCGCATGTGTCAAATGATTCATAATCGAGAGACTATAAAAGTCCATCAACATGGAGCTTCTTCATGCGCTTGACACCAATGTGACCAAGGCGGCAGTGCCACAAGTATGTGGGACTATCGTTATCAACTTTACATCTTTTGGTATTCACACTATGAATATGTGTAACATTACGTTCGAGATTCATTAAGAATAAACCATTGACCATCGGGGCATGACCATAAAACATATCTCTCATATAAATAGAACAACCATTATTCTCGGATTTAAATGAGTAGCCATCTCGCATCACACGAGATCCATATACAATGTTCATGCTCAAACTTGGCACTAAATAACAATTATTGAGGTTTAAAACTAATCCCGCAGGTAAATGTAGAGGTAGGGTGCCGACGGCGATCACATCGACCTTGGAACCATTCCCGACGCGCACCGTCACCTCGTCCTTCGCCAGTCTACGCTTATTCCGCAGCTCCTACTGTGAGTTACAAATATGAGCAACGACACTGGTATCAAATACCCAGGAGTTACTACGAGTACTGGTAAGGTATACATCAATTACATGTATATCAAATATACCTTTAGTGTTGCCGGACTTCTTGTCCGCTAAGTATTTGGGGCAGTTCCGCTTCCAGTGACCCTTCCCTTTGCAATAAAAGCACTCAGTTTCAGGCTTGGGTCCATTCTTTGACTTCTTCCTGGCAACTGGCTTACCGGGCGCGACAACATCTTTGCCGTCCTTCTTGAAGTTCTTCTTACCCTTGCCCTTCTTGAACTTAGTGGTCTTATTGACCATCAACACTTGATGTTCTTTCTTGATTTCAACCTCTGCTAACTTTAGCATTGAAAATACTTCAGGAATGGTCTTCACCATCCCCTGCATATTGTAGTTCAGCACAAAGCTCTTATAGCTCGGTGGGAGCGACTAAAGGATTCTGTCAATGACCGCCTCGTCCGGGAGGTTGATCTCCAGCTGGGACAGGCGGTTGTGCAACCCAGACATTTTGAGTATGTGCTCACTGACAGAACTGTTTTCCTCCATCTTACAACTATAGAACTCGTCGGAGACTTCATATCTCTCGACCCGGGCATGAGCTTGAAAAACCATTTTCAGCTCCTCGAACATCTCATATGCTCCGTGTCGCTCAAAACGCTTTTGGAGCCCCGGTTCTAAGCTGTAAAGCATGCCGCACTGAATGAGGGAGTAATCATCAGCACGTGACTGCCAAGTGTTCATAACATCTTGGTTCTCTGGGATTGGTGCTTCACCTAGCGGTGCTTCTAGGACATAATCTTTCATGGCTGCTATGAGGATGATCCTCAGGTTTCGGACCCAGTCCGAATAGTTGCTGCCATCATCTTTCAGCTTGGTTTTCTCTAGGAACGCGTTGAAGTTCATGTTGACATGAGCGTTGGCCATTTGATATACAAGACATATTTTGCAAAGACTTTAGACTAAGTTCATGATAATTAAGTTCATCTAATCAAATTATTTAATGAACTCCCACTCAGATTGACATCTCTCTAGTCATCTAAGTGTTACACGATCCGAGTCGACTAGGCCGTGTCCGATCATCACGTGAGACGGACTAGTCATCATCGGTGAACATCTCCATGTTGATCGTATCTTCCATACAACTCATGTTCGACCTTTCGGTCTCTGTGTTCCGAGGCCATGTCTGTACATGCTAGGCTCGTCAAGTTAACCCTAAGTGTTTTGCATGTGTAAAACTGTCTTACACCTGTTGTATGTGAACGTAAGGATCTATCAGACCCGATCATCACGTGGTGCTTCAAAACGACGAACTTTAGCAACGGTGCACAGTTAGGGGGAACACTTTCTTGAAGTTATTATAAGGGATCATCTTATTTACTACCGTCGTTCTAAGTAAACAAGATGCATAAACATAATAAACATCACATGCAATTATATAATAGTGACATGATATGGCCAATATCATATAACTCCTTTGATCTCCATCTTCGGGGCTCCATGATCATCTTCGTCACCGGCATGACACCATGATCTCCATCATCATGATCTCCATCATCATGATCTCCATCATCGTGTCTTCATGAAGTTGTCACGCCAACGACTACTTCTACTTCTATGGCTAACGCGTTTAGCAATAAAGTAAAGTAATTTACATGGCGTTCTTCAATGACACGCAGGTCATACAAAAAATAAAGACAACTCCTATGGCTCCTGCCGGTTGTCATACTCATCGACATGCAAGTCGTGATTCCTATTATAAGAACATGATCTCATACATCACAATATATCATTCATCATTTATCACAACTTCTGGCCATATCACATCACATCACAATTGCTGCAAAAACAAGTTAGATGTCCTCTAATTGTTGTTGCATCTTTTACGTGGCTGCAATTGGGTTCTAGCAAGACCGTTTTCTTACCTACGAATAACCACAACGTGATTTTGTCAACTTCTATTTACCCTTCATAAGGACCCTTTTCGTCGAATCCACTCCAACTAAAGTGGGAGAGACAGACACCCGCTAGCCACCTTATGCAACTAGTGCATGTCAGTCGGTGGAACCTGTCTGACGTAAGCGTACGTGTAAGGTCGGTCCGGGCCGCTTCATCCCACAATACCGCTGAAGCAAAATAAGACTAGTAGTGGCAAGCAAGTTGATAAGATCCACGCCCACAACAAAATTGTGTTCTACTCGTGCAATAGAGAACTACGCATAAACTTGGCTCATGATGCCACTGTTGGGGAACGTTGCAGAAAATTAAAATTTTTCCTATGGTTTCACAGAAATCCATCTATGAGTTCATCTAAGCAACGAGTGATAGGAGAGAGATGCATCTACATACCACTTGTAGATCGCGTGCGGAAGTGTTCAAGAGAACGGGGTTGAGGTAGTCGTTCTCGTCGTGATCCTATCACCGGAGATCCTAGCACCGAACGGACGACACCTCCACGTTCAACACACGTACGGTCAGCGTGACGTCTCCTCCGTCTTGATCCAGCAAGGGGGAAGGAGAGGTTGATGAAGATCCAGCAGCACGACGGCGTGGTGGTGGATGCAGCAGAACTCCGGCAGGGCTTCGCCAAGCTATTGCGGGAGGAGGAAGAGGTGTAGCAGGGGGAGGGAGGCGCCAAGACACAGGGTGCGGCTGCCCTCCCTCCCCCTCCTTTATATAGGCCCCCAGGGGGGGCGCCGGCCCAGGGAGATCCAATCTCCCAAGGGGGGCGGCGACCAGGGGGGTTGGAGTGCCCCCTAAGGCAAGTGGGGCGCGCCCCCCACCTAGGGTTTCCAACCCTAGGCGCAGGGGGGGCCAGGAGGGGTGCACCAGCCCACTAGGGGATGGTTCCCCTCCCACTTCATCCCACGGGGCCCTCCTGGATAGGTGGCCCCACCCGGTGGACCCCCGGGACCCTTCCGGTGGTCCCGGTACAATACCGGGTGACCCCGAAACTTCCCCGATGGCCGAAACAACACTTCCTATATATAATTCTTTACCTCCGGACCATTCCGGAACTCCTCGTGACATCCGGGATATCATCCGAGACTCCGAACAACATTCGGTTTGCTGCATACTCATATTCATACAACCCTAGCATCACCGAACCTTAAGTGTGTAGACCCTACTGGTTCTGGAGACGTGCAGACATGACCGAGACAGCTCTCTGGTCAATAACCACGAGCGGGATCTGGATACCCATGTTGGCTCCCACATACTCCTCGATGATCTCATCGGATGAACCACGATGTCGAGGATTCAAACAACCCCGTATACTATTCCCTTTGTCAGACGGTATGTTACTTGCCCGAGATTCGATCGTCGGTATCCCAATACCTCGTTCAATCTCGTTGCCGGCAAGTCACTTTACTCGTACCATAATGCATGATCCCATGACCAGACACTTGGTCACTTTGAGCTCATTATGATGATGCACTACAGAGTGGGCCCAGTGATACCTCTCCTTAATAAGGAGTGACAAATCCCAGTCTCGATCCATGTCAACCCAACAGACACTTTCGGAGATACCTGTAGTGCACCATTATAGTCACCCAGTTACATTGTGACATTTGGTACACCCAAAGCACTCCTACGGTATCCGGGAGTTACACGATCTCATGGTCTAAGGAAGAGATACTTGACATTGGAAAAAGCTCTAGCAAAACGAACTACACGATCTTGTGCTATGCTTAGGATTGGGTCTTGTCCATCACATCATTCTCCTAATGATGTGATCCCGTTATCAACGACATCCAATGTCCATAGTCAGGAAACCATGACTATCTATTGATCAACGAGCTAGTCAACTAGAGGCTCACTAGGGACGTATTGTGGTCTATGTATTCACATGTGTATTACGATTTCCGGATAATACAATTATAGCATGAATAAAAGACAATTATCATGAACAAGAAAATATAATAATAATCCTTTTATTATTGCCTCTAGGGCATATTTCCAACATTACATGCATACTAAACTAGGAGAAACGAGGATCTAATCATCTATTTCTTGTTGCGATTATGTTTGCCATTGCTCTGCTTTTGGCTGGATCCCTGGCCGTTTTGGGGAAGGAGGCACTTCCTCATTTCAATGATCCGCCTGTACATGTCGTAGCACGTGTACGCCTCCTTGGCCGTGTACATGACGTGAGCTTTGTCGAGTTTCTCCATCCAGGCCGAGTGCTAGGCACGCTTGTCGCTGTTGCAGGAATCCTTCATGTCTCTGTAGTAGGTGTCGATGATGGCCTCGGCGAGGTGAACCAGTGAGTCCTTGTCATGCTCCTTGCTGCCCCAGATCTTATATTGGCCCTGGATGTCGACAAGATTCTGGCAGGTGATGCCCGAATTCTTGAGCACCTTGACATCATTGGTGATGTCGACCGTAGCGAACATGTAGTTGGGGCTGTATACAAACCTGGCGAAACACTCACAAGGCCTTGTGGCCAGGAAGTAATGGTAGACGAGGACGGCGACGCACACACATCTGGGCAACGACAACCTTGGGACGAGACCCGGAACGAGCGCGAGTGTGCTCGAGGTCGAACCTGACCACCTTGTACTTCTCGTCGGCAAGCAACAACACCATGTTGCGGATTGTTGGTGTACACCACCGAGAGCTCCATGAACCTTTGGTGGGTGTCCACCACAGCATGTATGGTGAACTGCTCCTCGTCGCCGGCAGCCACTCGAAGCGCCACTGGAGCCGCACAGGATACTCTCTAAGAATTTGTCATGGTGGGCGTGCTTCTTCTAATGGTGGGGTGCAGTCGAAAGGTTGAAGAGACACAACGGTTAAATAGCCACTATAACAAATGGGGGCCAGCCGGCCTGTAATCATGACGTCTTGTCAAGGCGTTCATAGCGGAGGATTCCAGTGCACGGTTGACAACACCGCACCGCAGTGAGGATTCCAGTGCACGCTTGACAACATCGCAACGCAGTTTGACCACACGTGGTCTCGAAGAGGCGCCAAATGTATTGTCGGTGAGCCTGTTCCCGCGCTACCGTGCATTTTACCACACAAGCTTCCCGCCCGGCTTCGTTCGCCACGCGTCGGCTGGAAGAGGGACAAATCGTGGGCGTTTATTGGCAAAAAGCTTTGTAAAAACAAAGTGTGTGGAATGACTTCGGTCGTAAGTTTACCCGTGGGTGATGAGGTCAAAGTTACACAGAAGGGTGATGATGGACACTCAAGTGCGATAATTAATTTTGCGCTCTACAAGGCACATGATGGAAGAAACCAACTATGTGCAATAATGTCCAAGATTGCAGTCGAGGTTAGCTATACAGATCATGTGCTGTGAGGTCGACAAGGTAAACATATTTGAGAATGGTTAATAAAATTAAATCTAAGACCATCGCATATTAAGGTCAAAATAGTGCTACCAATATACGAGTCTCATACGATGCCATTTCAACGATTGTAGCACAAAGGCTTGAAATATTACAAGGTTCAAATTCCAGAGTTATATGGCTAAAATTCGAAGATTACAAGGTTCAAACAGATATTAGAAATGAAATTCAGCTCATCAGCTGCAAACGCTCACGCTGATCCGCTGAACATGGATATCAGAGAGGTTCAAACTAATATTACCACTTCTATGTCTGGTTTCGAAACCTCACAACTTTTGCAAAGGGGTCAGCCACTGAGAAGTCATGTATGGGGTTCACATGATGAGTTCTGATTACTCTATCATCTGAAGTTCCAAAATGAAATTCAGCATTTTTGGAGCCTATTCCATTCTGCCGCAGGCGCCGGCGCTGATCAACAAACCATTTATTTTTCCAAAATAAATGTAGGGCAAATCTCATTACCTTCAGCATCCTTGCTCTGACAACAAAGAACCTGACGAATATAATCTCGGTAAGGTCCCTCGGTAGGAGTTCAAAGTAATTTCTAAGAGATGCAGATCTAGGCATTGAACGTGATTGTTATATTGTATCACATTATCCACCACTGGGCCTAAGCTTATTAGCAAAAGAAGAAAATGTGTTAGTGCCTAGATGCAGTTTTGAACACTACTACAGGCCTATTTGGTTTACATGATTTGTAAAATGCGCTAACATGCCATCTTCGATCTGACATGATTAACTTGGGCATTAACATGCCATCTTCGATCTTCACAAGATGTTGGAGTGGATGAAAAGTTCCCTAAGAAAACTAGTACAGATGAATCCAAAGGAGAATACCCAGCAAAAAAAAAGAATCCAAAGAAGAAATGCATATGTATTGTAACCATATGGATCAAGCATTGTCATTGTAAACTTGGAAAAGGAGACATGTATGTACTGAAATCCTCCATAAGAATCCTTCAAAAATTGTAGTACATTGTCATTGTAAACTTGGAAAAAGGTGTCACAAATTGAACTCCCTTATGGTTAACATTTAGCAGGAAAGGAACATCACCTTGATATATAGCTTCTCCTGGCACGGAAAGCATCTCAGGAAAGTGACAACTTGCTCCAGGTTGGGGCCGATAGATTCTAGTGCCAAGACCTTCACTATGCGTAGTTTCGCAGTCAGGCTTATCAGAATCATTTTTTGAATGACAGATGAACAAACATCTTCAAAATTATTAATTATTTTAATTTTTAGAAGGAGAGGTAGAAGGCGCTGTTGTACCGGAACGGGTGTGGATCCAATAGCAAGTTCGGAGTATTTGTCAGACGAGTAGCCCAACACTGTGAATTTCAGCACAGAAATGACATTGATTCTTGTTGGACCTACTTGATCAAGTACAAGTAATCTCTCAAGTGCAAGTGTGTCCTCAATGACCATACCGTGGTACACGTCTTGTGATGTCTTCCTGCTGAACCAACAACACACATAAATAGTCCGGAGAGTCATTGCGGTGATGTGGAATGTACTCAACCCATTGACCGCCTGAAGACGAAGGTACTCGAGTGTACTACAGCCACGGAGCAGGCACTCCATGTCACCATTTGAGAGGCAGACGACGACGAGCTCGAGGTGCTTCAGTCGTGGTAGAATAAGAGCGGGCGCATCATTAAGGGGGATGGCAGTTCCTGAACTTTGCGACAGACATTGTGGGCGCGAGGCGGAGCGCGGACATTGGCAGCGAACACATATGCCCATCATCAAAAGTGAGCTCCTCGATATGATCTAGGGCGGGGGGTCTGAACCAGTCATCATGCTTGGCTCGGTACCTGTTGTTGGAATGAAACTTGCCCATTCTAAGGCCTCTGGTTGGGCCAGGATGACTGCCGAGGATCTTGGAGAGCGCATGCAAGCCTTTGCGATAGCCATGGAAGAGATCATGGGTGTCGATGAGGTCGAGAGGGGTGAAGTTCCATAGGGGGCGCCACCGCCGGGAAAGGACGGTTATCCGCGCCCCACATTTGATTGGGAGGAGGGAGATGATGACTGTCAACATATCATCGGGGAGGCTACTGATGAAGTCTATGCCTGCTGGAGTCACTTGCGCTTCAAGCTCGCGCCGCCTCTGCTTGTTGGCAGCCCCGTTCTCCACCTCAGGAGTCTCCTTGGTAGCGGCGCTTTCTGATAGAAATGAGAGTACATGGATTATTTAGTTAAAACAGGGCAATAGAAAAGTGTATTGGTAACTAGAAGTTATTAGGTAGGAATACAGTAAGAAAAGGGAATAACATTTGGTTGCTTAAATACTACACAATTCATTTAACATTGCTGGGTAAGTCAACATGCAGATAGTTGAAAAGAAAACTTACTTCGAACAATGTTAGGACTGATGATTTTGTCGGGGAAGTTAGCCTATATCTCATGACTAGGCCCTTTTATGTGCAGTCCAATTTTAGTGCCAGCTATACATAAAACCTAGAAATTTCTGTCCAAAAGTCAGCGCCAAAATAGGAATCACCACGTTCATCAAGTCTTACAGTATCAACAATTGTAAATCCATGGTTTGTGTGCTGTATGACATTTGTGCAGCCTTGATCTATGTAAAGGGAAAAATTGTGCACTACATAATCTGTTGCATAGCAAGGGATGCGCTGCAGAAAATGGTAGGATTGTTAAAGAAAATATGGTAACATGCAAATATGGGCCCAAATTAAAAGAACTGTACAACATTTTAAATCGAAGGACAAAAATCTATAATTAAACAGATAGGGTAAACATGATGTCATGGAAACATGAGAGTAATCGAAAGAACAATACATCATTAATTTCATACTATAGAAAGAAGAGGGGAAAAATCCCCTTTGACGTATAAGGTGCATCTAGCACCTTTTATCGAAATGCAGCAATATTTAGAATATCTTCAGGAAAGTAGGCCATGCCAACCGATTTAGGGTGATATTGAACATACCACGCACATGCTCAAGTAATCTGGTACGGTGAGATAGAATCTCTGGCGGATATCGCAAGGCCTTATGTGTCGGCGCATTGTACACTCTATGAATGAAAGAAAACCCTCAAATCATCTCGAATAAAACTGAATTCACGGCGATTTCCGCTGGGTGATTAAAGGACAGATGAACTGGGATGAGAGATGAGATACTATCTCATTAAATTAGTTACCTTGTCTTCCATGAGAAAAACCCTCAGTACGGCAGATTCCTCAACCGAGCAGAGCTGGGTCGACCGCGAGCAGCATCGAGAAAGTCAATGGTGATATGCGGCGGCAAGCGGAAGTGGTGAAATGCAGTGGGGTTTACCGGCTACCTCGCGGCGGCGGTCGGCGTCGAGCTAAGTGGTTACCGCCCCGGTAGGCGGTGCCATGCATAGATGCGGAGGAGCTTGTGCAGGTGTGAATGGGGACCAGATGCATTGGGTGGCGGGCGGGGGTGAGGGTTTTTGTGACGTGAGGATGGCGAGGGTTTTCTTTTTTCTTTTTTGAATTGGGTGGTGAGGGTTTTCTGTCCCACAAAGAATTTCAGAGGAAATGGTTTGCTAGAGCCAACCGTGTGTGATTGACGCAACAAGAAAAACAAAAGTCATTGCACACAGTTCCAATTTTGGGAACCATGTGTGATTGAAGCAACAAGCAAAATCAAAGTCATTGCACACGGTGTTGGGGAACATAGTAATTTCAAAAAATTTCCTACGCACACACAAGATCATGGTGATGCATAGCAATGAGAGGAGAGTGTGTCTCCACGTACCCTCGTAGACCGAAAGCGGAAGCGTTATGACAACGCGGTTGATGTAGTCATTCGTCTTCACGATCCGACCGATCCAAGCACCGAACGTACGGTATCTCCGTGTTCAGCACACGTTCAGCTCGATGACGATCCCCGAACTCCGATCCAGCAAGGTGTCGGGGATGAGTTGCGTTAGCACGACGGCGTGGTGACCATGATGATGTTCTACCGACGTAGGGCTTCGCCTAAGCACCGCAACGATATGACCGAGGTGGAATATGGTGGAGGGGGGCACCGCACACGGCTAAGAAACGATCACGAAGATCGACTTGTGTGTCTAGAGGTGCCCCTGCCCCCGTATATAAAGGAGCAAGGGGGTGAGGTCGGCCGGCCCTATGGGCGCGCCAAGGAGGGGGGAGTCCTCCTCCTAGTGGGAGTAGGACTCCCCTTTCCTAGTCCAACTAGGAAGGAGGAAGGGGGAAGGAAAGAGAGGGAGAGGGAGAGGGAGATGGAGAGAGGGGCCGCGCCCCCCTCCCCTAGTCCAATTCGGACTCCTCATGGGAGGGGGCGCGCCATCTCCTGGGCTGCTGCCCTCTCTCTTCCCTCAGGCCCACTAAGGCCCAATACTTCCCCGGGGGGTTCCGGTAACCCCTCTGGCACTCCGGTTTTCTCCGAAATCATCCGGAACACTTCCGGTGTCCGAATATAGTCGTCCAATATATCATTCTTTATGTCTCGACCATTTCGAGACTCCTCGTCATGTCCGTGATCACATCCGGGACTCCAAAAAACCTTCGTTACATCAAAACTTATAAACTCATAATAAAACTGTCATCGTAACGTTAAGCGTGCGGACCCTACGGGTTCGAGAACTATGTAGACATGACCTAGAACTGTTTCCGGTCAATAACCAATAGTGGAACCTGGATGCTCATATTGGCTCCTACATATTCTACGAAGATCTTTATCGGTCAAACCGCATAACAACATACGTTGTTCCGTTTGTCATCGGTATGTTACTTGCCTGAGATTCGATCGTCGGTATCCAATACCTAGTTCAATCTCGTTACCGGCAAGTCTCTTTACTCGTTATGTAATGCATCATTCCGTAATCAACTCATTGGTCACATTGCTTGCAAGGCTTATAGTGATGTGCATTACCGAGAGGGCCCAGAGATACCTCTCCGACAATCGGAGTGACAAAACCTAATCTTGAAATACGCCAACTCAACATCTACCTTTGGAGACACCTGTAGAGCTCCTTTATAATCACCCAGTTACGTTGTGACATTTGGTAGCACACAGAGTGTTCCTCCAGTAAACGGGAGTTGCATAATCTCATAGTTATAGGAACTTTGTATAAGTCATGAAGAAAGCAATAGCAACATACTAAACGATCAAGTGCTAGGCTAACGGGATGGGTCAAGTCAATCACATCATTCTCCTAATGATGTGATCTCCTTAATCAAATGACAACACATGTCTATGGTTAGGAAACATAACCATCTTTGATTAATGAGCTAGTCAAGTAGAGGCATACTAGTGACATTAAGTTTGTCTATGTATTCACACATGTATCATGTTTCCGGTTAATACAATTCTAGCATGAATAATAAACATTTATCATGATATGAGGAAATAAATAATAACTTTATTATTGCCTCTAGGGCATATTTCCTTTAGTCTCCCACTTGCACTAGAGTCAATAATTTAGATTACACAGTAATGATTCTAACACCCATGGAGTCTTGGTGCTGATCATGTTTTGCTCGTGGAAGAGGCTTAGTCAATGGGTCGGCAACATTCAGATCCGTATGTATCTTGCAAATCTCTATGTCTCCCACCTGGACTTGTTCCCAGATGGAATTGAAGCGTCTCTTGATATGCTTGGTCCTCTTGTGAAATCTAGATTCCTTTGCCAAGGCAATTGCACCAGTATTGTCACAGAAGATCTTCATTAGTCCCGATGCACTAGGTATGACACCTAGATCGGAAATGAACTCCTTCATCCAGACTCCTTCATTTGCTGCTTCCGAAGCAGATATGTACTCCGCTTCGCATGTAGATCCCGCCATAACGCTTTGTTTAGAACTGCACCAACTTAAAGCTCCACCGTTTAATAAAAACACGTATCCGGTTTGCAATTTAGAATCGTCCGGATCAGTGTCAAAGATTGCATCGACCTAACCATTTACGACCAGCTCTTTGTCACCTCCATAAACGAGAAACATATCCTTAGTCTTTTTCAGGTATTTCAGGATGTTCTTGACCGCTGTCCAGTGATCCACTCCTGGATTACTTTGATACCTCCCTGCTAAACTTATTGCTAAGCATACATCAGGTCTGGTACACAGCATTGCATACATGATAGAGCCTATGGCTGAAGCATAGGGAACATCTTTCATTTTCTCTCTATCTTCTGCTGTGGTCGGGCATTGAGTCTGACTCAACTTCACACCTTGCAATACAGGCAAGAACCCTTTCTTAGCCTGATCCCTTTTGAATTATTTCAAAACTTTATCAAGGTATGTGCTTTGTGAAAGTCCAATTAAGTGTCTTGATCTATCTCTATAGATCTTGATGCCTAATATGTAAGCAGCTTCACCGAGGTCTTTCATTGAAATTTTTTTATTCAAGTATCCCTTTATGCTATCCAGAAATTCTATATCATTTCCAATTAACAATATGTCATCTACATATAATATCAGAAATGCTACAGAGCTCCCAATCACTTTCTTGTAAATACAAGCTTCTCCAAAAGTCTGTATAAAACCATATGCTTTGATCACACTATCAAAGCGTTTATTCCAATTCCGAGATGCTTGCACCAGTCCATAAATGGATCGCTGGAGCTTGCACACTTTGTTAGCACCTTTTGGATCGACAAAACCTTCCGGTTGCATCATATACAACTCTTCTTCCAGAAATCCATTCAGGAATGCAGTTTTTACATCCATTTGCCAAATTTCATAATCATAAAATGTGACAATTGCTAACATGATTCGGACAGACTTAATCATCGCTACGGGTGAGAAAGTCTCATCGTAGTCAACCCCTTGAACTTGTCAAAAACCTTTTGCAACAAGTCAAGCTTTGTAGACAGTTATATTACCATCAGCGTCAGCCTTCTTCTTGAAGATCCATTTATTCTCAATGGCTTGCCGATCATCGGGCAAGTCAACCAAAGTCCATACTTTGTTCTCATACATGGATCCTATCTCAGATTTCATGGCTTCAAGCCATTTTGCGGAATCTGGGCTCATCATCGCTTCCTCATAGTTTGCAGGTTCACCATGGTCAAGTAACATGACTTCCAGAATAGGATTATCGTACCACTCTGGTGCGGATCTTACTCTGGTAGACCTACGAGGTTCAGTAGAAACTTTATCTGAAGTTTCATGATCAATATCATTAGCTTCGTCACTAATTGGTGTAGTTGTCACAGGAACCAGTTCTTGTGATGAACTACTTTCCAATAAGGGAGCAGGTACAGTTACCTCATCAAGTTCTACTCTCCTCCCACTCACTTCTTTAGAGAGAAACTCATTCTCTAGAAAGGATCCGAATTTAGCAATGAAAATCTTGCCCTCAGATTTGTGATAGAAGGTGTACCCAATAGTCTCTTTTGGGTATCCTATGAAGACACATTTCTCCGATTTGGGTTCGAGCTTATCTAGTTGAAGTTTCTTCACATAAGCATCACAGCCCCAAACTTTAAGAAATGACAACTTTGGTTTCTTGCCAAACCACAGTTCATAAGGCGTCGTCTCAACGGATTTTGATGGTGCCCTATTTAACGTGAATGCGACCGTCTCTAAAGCATAACCCCAAAACGATAGCGGTAAATCAGTAAGAGACATCATAGATCGTACCATATCCAGTAAAGCACGATTACGACGTTCGGACACAACATTTCGTTGTGGTGTTCCGGGTGGCGTGAGTTGCGAAACTATTCCGCATTGTTTCAAATGTAAACCAAACTCATAACTCAGATATTCTCCTCCACGATCAGATCGTAGAAATTTTATTTTCTTGTTACAATGATTTTCTACTTCACTTTGAAATTCTTTGAACTTTTCAAATGTTTCACACTTGGGTTTCATCAAGTAGATATACCCATATCTGCTCAAATCATCTGTGAAGGTGAGAAAATAACGATATCCGCCGCGAGCCTCGACATTCATTGGACCGCATACATCAGTATGTATGATTTCTAACAAATTAGTTGCTCGCTCCATAGTTCCGGAGAACGGCGTTTTAGTCATCTTGCCCATGAGGCATGGTTCGCAAGTACCAAGTGATTCATAATCAAGTGATTCCAAAAGTCCATCAGTATGGAGTTTCTTCATGCGCTTTACATCGATATGACCTAAACGGCAGTGCCACAAATAAGTTGCACTATCATTATTAACTCTGCATCTTTTGGCTTCAACATTATGAATATGTATATCACTACTATCGAGATTGAATAAAAATAGACCACTCTGTAAGTGTGCATGACCATAAAAGATATTACTCATATAAATAGAACAACCATTATTCTCTGATTTAAATGAATAACCGTCTCGCATCAAACAAGATCCAGATATAATGTTCATGCTCAACGCTGGCACCAAATAACAATTATTTAGGTCTAAAACTAATCCTGATGGTAGATGTAGAGGTAGCGTGCTGACCGCGATCACATCGACTTTGGAACCATTTCCCATGCGCATCGTCACCTCGTCCTTAGCCAATCTTCGCCTATTCCGTAGTCCCTGGTTCGAGTTGCAAATATTAGCAACAGAACCAGTATCAAATACCCAGGTACTACTGCGAGCATTAGTAAGGTACACATCAATAACATGTATATCACATATACCTTTGTTCACTTTGCCATCCTTCTTATCCGCCAAATACTTGGGGCAGTTCCGCTTCCAGTGTCCAGTCTGCTGGCAGTAGAAGCACTCAGTCTCAGGCTTACGTCCAGACTTGGGTTTCTTCTCTTGAGCAGCAACTTGTTTGCTGTTCTTCTTGAAGTTCCCCTTCTTCTTCCCTTTGTCTTTTTTCTTGAAACTGGTGGTCTTATTGACCATCAACACTTGATGCTCCTTCTTGATTTCTACCTCCGCAGCCTTTAGCATTGCGAAGAGCTCAGGTATAGTCTTGTCCATCCCTTGCATATTATAGTTCATCACGAAGCTCTTGTAGCTTGGTGCCAGTGATTGAAGAATTCTGTCAATGACACTATCATCAGGAAGATTAACTCCCAGTTGAATCAAGTGATTATTATACCCAGACATTTTGAGTATGTGTTCACTGACAGAACTATTCTCCTCCATCTTAGAGCTATAGAACTTATTGGAGACTTCATATATCTCAATCCGGGCATTTGCTTGAAATATTAACTTCAACTCCTGGAACATCTCATATGATCCATGACGTTCAAAACATCGTTGAAGACCCGGTTCCAAACCGTAAAGTATGGCACACTGAACTATCGAGTAGTCATCATCTTTGCTTTGCCAGACGTTCTTAACGTCGTCAGTTGCATCTGTAGCAGGCCTGGCACCCAACGGTGCTTCCAGGATGTAATTCTTCTGTGCAGCAATGAGGATAATCCTCAGGTTACGGACCCAGTTTGTGTAATTGCTACCATCATCTTTCAACTTAGCTTTCTCAAGGAACACATTAAAATTCAACGAAACAACATCACGAGCCATCTATCTACAACAAACATAGACAAGCAAAATACTATCAGGTACTAAGTTCATGATAAATTTAAGTTCAATTAATCGTATTACTTAAGAACTCCCACTTAGATAGACATCTCTCTAGTCATCTAAGTGATCATGTGATCCAAATCAACTAAACCATGTCCGATCATCACGTGAGATGGAGTAGTTTCAACGGTTAACATCACTATGTTGATCATATCTACTATATGATTCAGGTTCGACCTTTCGGTCTCCGTGTTCCGAGGCCATATCTGTATATTCTAGGCTCGTCAAGTTTAACCTGAGTATTTCACGTGTGCAACTGTTTTGCACCCGTTGTATTTGAACGTAGAGCCTATCACACCCGATCATCACGTGGTGTCTCAGCACGAAGAACTTTCCCAATGGTGTATACTCAGGGAGAACACTTCTTGATAATTTAGTGAGAGATCATCTTAAAATGCTACCGTCAATCAAAGCAAGATAAGATGCATAAAGGATAAACATCACATGCAATCAATACAAGTGATATGATATGGCCATCATCATCTTGTGCTTGTGATCTCCATCTCCGAAGCACCGTCGTGATCACCATCGTCACCGGCGCGACACCTTGATCTCCATCGTAGCATCGTTTTCGTTACGCCATCTATTGCTTCTACGACTATCGCTACCGCTTAGTGATAAAGTAAAGCAATTACAAGGCATTTGCATTTCATACAATAAAGCGACAACCATATGGCTCCTGCCAGTTGCCGATAACTTTGGTTACAAAACATGATCATCTCATACATTAAAATATAGCATCACGTCTTGACCATATCACATCACAACATGCCCTGCAAAAACAAGTTAGACGTCCTCTACTTTGTTGTTTGCAAATTTTACGTGGCTACTACGGGCTGAGCAAGAACCGTTCTTACCTACGCATCAAAACCACAATGATAGTTCGTCAAGTTAGTGCTGTTTTAACCTTCGCAAGGACCGGGCGTAGCCACACTCGGTTCAACTAAAGTTGGAGAAACAGACACCCGCTAGTCACCTGTGTGCGAAGCATGGCGGTAAAACCAGTCTCGCGTAAGCGTACGCGTAATGTCGGTCCAGGCCACTTCATCCAACAATACCACTGAACCAAAGTATGACATGCTGGTAAGCAGTATGACTTGTATCGCCCACAACTCACTTGTGTTCTACTCGTGCAAATAACATCAACGCATAAAACCTAGGCTCGGATGCCACTGTTGTGGAACGTAGTAATTTCAAAAAATTTCCTACGCACACGCAAGATCATGGTGATGCATAGCAACGAGAGGAGAGTGTGTGTCCACGTACCCTCGTTGACCGAAAGCAGAAGCGTTATGACAACACGGTTGATGTAGTCGTACGTCTTCACGATCCGACCGATCCAAGCACCGAACGTACGGTACCTCCGTGTTCAGCACATGTTCAGCTCGATGACGATCCCCGGACTCCGATCCAGCAGGGTGTCGGGGATGAGTTGTGCCAGCACGACGGCATGGTGATGATGATGATGTTCTACCGACGCAAGGCTTTGCCTAAGTACCGCAACGATATGACCGAGGTGGAATATGGTGGAGGGGGCACCGCACATGGCTAAGGAACGATCATGAAGATCAACTTGTGTGTCTAGAGGTGCCCCCCTGCCCCCGTATATAAAGGAGCAAGGGGGGAGGTCGGCCGGCCCTATGGGCGCGCCAAGGAGGGGCAGTCCTCCTCCTAGTGGGAGTAGGACTCCCCTTTCCTAGTCCAACTAGGAAGCAGGAAGGGGGAAGGAAAGAGAGGGAGAGGGAGAGGGAAAGAGGGGCCCCGCCCCCCTAGTCCAATTCGGACTCCTCATGGGAGGGGGCGCGCCACCTCCTGGGCTGCTGCCCTCTCTCTTCCCTCAGGCCCACTAAGGCGCAATACTTCCCCGGGGGGTTTCGGTAACCCCTCCGGCACTCCAGTTTTCTCCGAAATCATCCGGAACACTTCCAGTGTCTGAATATAGTCGTCCAATATATCATTCTTTATGTCTCGACCATTTCGAGACTCCTCGTCATGTCCGTGATCACATCCGGGGCTCCGAACAACCTTCGGTACATCATAACTTATGAACTCATAATAAAACTGTCATCGTAACATTAAGCGTGCGGACCCTACGGGTTCGAGAACTATGTAGACATGACCTAGAACTGTTTCCGGTCAATAACCAATAGCGGAACCTGGATGCTCATATTGGGTCCTACATATTCTACGAAGATCTTTATCGGTCAAACCGCATAACAACATACGTTGTTCCCTTTGTCATCGGTATGTTACTTACCCAAGATTCGATCGTCGGTATCCAATACCTAGTTCAATCTTGTTATCAGCAAGTCTCTTTACTCGTTATGTAATGCATCATTCCGTAATCAACTCATTGGTCGCATTGCTTGCAAGGCTTATAGTGATGTGCATTACCGAGAGGGCCCAGAGATACCTCTCCGACAATCGGAGTGACAAAACCTAATCTCGAAATATGCCAACTCAACATCTACCTTTGGAGACACCTGTAGAGCTCCTTTATAATCACCCAGTTACGTTGTGACGTTTGGTAGCACACAAAGTGTTCCTCCGGTAAACGGGAGTTGCATAATCTCATAGTTGTAGTAACTTTGTATAAGTCATGAAGAAAGCAATAGCAACATACTAAACGATCAAGTGCTAGGCTAACGGGATGGGTCAAGTCAATCACATCATTCTCCTAATGATGTGATCTCGTTAATCAAATGACAACACATGTCTATGGTTAGGAAACATAACCATCTTTGATTAATGAGCTAGTCAAGTAGAGGCATACTAGTGACATTAAGTTTTTCTATGTATTCACACATGTATCATGTTTCCGGTTAATACAATTCTAGCATGAATAATAAACATTTATCATGATATGAGGAAATAAATAATAACTTTATTATTGCCTCTAGGGCATATTTCCTTCACACAGTTCCAATTTTGGGAACCGTGTGTGATTGACGTACTATCTCTGTCCTGGTTTATTGGTCCGCTCTGTAATTTGTACCAAATTTCGACAAAATATTTGACTAAGAAATGTTTATGCATGTTACGAAAAATTATATCATTGAACACTATGTTCAAATACACATCAAACGATATAATTTTTGCTGACCTGCACTAACATTTTGTCAGTTAAATCTTTGGTTAACATTTAACACAAATTACAAAGGGGACCAATAAACGAGGACGGTGGTAGATTCCATCAACCGAACTGATTGCATTCATATCCCATAGTTAGACATAAGTAAACATAGATTAAACATACTCAGACATAGATAATAAGCGTACATGTACAGAAGCATAGCTCAACCGTCATTAAGCATGCTCAAGCGTACATAGTTCGGTCCCACATCTCATCTCACATGCCGGCATGATCCTGAAGCTTCTCGAGGTACTCGCCATACGCGCCGTGCTCCACCCTGGGAGTATACTTCTGCTTGAAGGAGCCAACTACTCGTCCTCTTGCATGCGCCAGAACACTTTGATACGCGTCATGAAGCTTGTGGTTGCAAAATGGGCATTGATAGCCACCGTCCCATGTCCTAATACGTCTGTTATGCATTCCCGCATAAAGCTCCCTCAGGATTTGCCTCTTGTACCTCCTCTGGACATCTTCATCCTCGCTGTCCACATCGTCAAACAACACCTATACAAATAGTAAAAAAATGTGGCGTCAAATTAATGGTTAGAAACTAATCTATAGCGAACATTTGGCAGTTGCCAAAAATTGGCATCAAATCAATGATTACATGCCGTGAAGTAGCATTAGGAATTTATGGCTATTTATTTATACATATCCAGAGATTATGGTTCGATTTTTAAGCATGCACTACTAGCGAAAAGCCTAGCAGTAGCGCGGGTTTTGGGTGTATCAGTAGCGCGGGTGCCCGCGCTACAGATACGGCACCACAACTAACTTGTAGCAGTAGCATGTGTATAACCCTCGCTACTGCTACTTCGGATAGTAGTAGAGTGGTTGATGCCCGTGCTACTACTACTTAGCTATAGTTTGGGTCAGTGCCCTGTGCTACTACTAACTAATTGGGAACTAAAAATAATTAAATTCCATCCATGGTTGTTGCTGCTGGGCGTCATCGTCCTCTCCAACCATGGCTGCTACTGGTCCTGGAGGGGATGAAGTTGTCCATGGTGATGGTGGCTCCCCACCCAACTCATTCGCACTCCTCTCATCTAATGCTACTACAGAAGAAGAGAAAATTATTTGAATGAGGAAGAGAGAGAGAGAGAGAGAGAGAGAGAGAGAGAGAGGAGTAGGATGAGGAACTCACTGGTGGCCACCGAAGTTGGAGCCGACGCTCGAAACCTAGATGAAGCCCCGTGACCTGCTACTGCTTGTCATAGGACCCTTGACCATGGTGCTCGCATGTCCTTAGGAGGCCTTCTCCCAGCGAGGAGGTGCAACTGGCTGCATCCATGGTGGATCTGGCTGCTGCCATGGACGATACTCTTCTGGTTTCCCTCTGCTTCAAGCAGCGGAGAAGGACGAAGTAGGGGTCGGGGAGGGGGTTGTGATGGGGAGGGGGTCACCGAATTTGGGGAAGGCATCGAGGTGTGAGATCGGCGGCGGCAGTAGGTGAGGATGGGAATCACGGATGGGAGGAGAAGGGAAATGGGAGAGTGTGGGAGAGAGGAGGGAGAGAGGAGGGATTCGTCCGATGATATGGGGACTTCACCTACCTTTTACTTAGTGGTAGCTAGGGGTATAAACCCGTGCTACTACTATATACTTAGTAGTAGCGCGGGTTCATACCCCTCTCTACTACTATGGCACGTCCGGGGGGGGGGGGCACGGTAGAGACTTCTTAGTAGCAGCGAGGGGTAAAATCCCACGCTACTACTATCAACTTAGTAGCAGGGAAGGGTAAAAACCCACGCTACTAGTAAGTAGTAGTAGCGAGGGGTATTTTCTAAACCCATGCTACTAGTAAGCGTCTGCCTATAAGCTTTTCCCTAGTAGTGACATTCGTCTATGTACAGATCAATCTTGAAGAAAATAATGGCACACACATATGTAGGTCATTCAAAATCAATTGTCAAGTCTTGGCTAGGAATTATTAGCACGAACACTAACCCTAGTCCGATTACTAGCATAAATTATTTCCACAGATGAAACAACTAATCACTTATCACTTGTACCATTCAAACAATCAATACACTACACAGATCTAATGAAACTTACTCAGGTTTCATGGATTGGGAGAACATAACCACAGGATTTCTATTCCAAAAAGGGGGAGGCAGGGGTAACACTACTGGAATCAGCTACTTTGCCATCAACCAGCTCTTTGCCGTCTGCTCGCAGACGGCAAAGAAGCTCTTTGCCATCAGCTACCCAAAAGCAGATGGCAAAGAAACGCCGGATGAAAAAATAGGCCTTTGCCATCAGCCATCTCTTTGCCGTCAGCCAGCTGACGGCAAAGATTCATTGCCGTGAGCTGGCTGACGGCAAAGAGAGAGGTGGCCCCCACCGCCAGCCCGTTTAGAAAAAACTTAACGCCCACCTCTTTGCCGTCTGCTAGCAGACGACAAAGAGGGATAAAGGCGGACGGCAAAGAGCGGCGGACGGCAAAGGGCAGCGTAACTAACGGCCCCCACGCCCCGCCCGTTACTCTCTCTACTCTCCCTCTTCCCTCCCCGACGCCCACCAGATCCCCACCCACCGTTGCCCCACCGCCCCCCGGCGCCGCCCCCGCCCCGCCGCCCGGTGCCGCCCCACCCGGCGCCGCCCCCGCACCCGCCCCGCCCCGACCCCCCCGCCCGGCGCCGCCCCGTTGCCCGCACCACCCTGCTCCCCCTCCGTCCACCGCCCTTACCGCCGCCGCCGAGCCTCGCCGCCGTCGAGCACCGCCCCACCTCGCCGCCCCACCTTGCACCGCACCACCCCACCGCCCCATTGCCCGCACCACCCTGCTCCCCCTCCGCCCACCGCCCGCACCTCCACCAGCGTCGCCCCGCCGCCGCCGAGGCACCCTGCCGCCCGCCGCCCTGCCGCAGGCCGCACCTTGCCGCACCTCCCTGTCCCGAAGGTGAGAGCCCCTCTTCTCCTTTTTTGTTTTTTCTATTTTTTTTAGTTTAGATTACTTTTAGTTTTGCTTTAGATTTAGTTTAGTTTTATATTTAGTTTAGTTTAGATTACTTTTAGTTTTAGGTTTAGTTTAGTTTTAGGTTTATGTTTAGTCATGAAAAAAGAAGAAGAAGAAGAATAAGAAGAAGAAGAAGAAGAGGAAGAAGAAGAGGAGGAGGAGGAAGAAGAAGAAGAAGAAGAAGAAGAAGAAGAAGAAGAAGAAGAAGAAGAAGAAGAAGAAGAAGGAAGAAAAGGAAGAAATGGAAGAAAATGAAGAAGAAAAGGAAAAAAGAGGAAACAAACCCGACCCGACACGGCACCCCGACCCCGACCCGGCACCCCGTCCCGACACCCCGACCCCGAGACCCCGACCCCGACCCCGACACCCCGACCTCGAGCCTGACCCGACACCCCGACCCCGACACCGACACGGCACCCCGACCTCGACCCGGCACCCTGAATCTAGACCCCGACCCCGAGACCCCGACCCCGACATGACTCCTCGACCCCGAGCCTGACCCGACACCCCGACCCCGACACCGACACCCCGACCCCAACCCGACCCGACACCCCGACCCCGACACCGACACGGCACCCCGACCCGACACCCCGACCCCAACCCCGACCCGACACCCCGACCCCGACCCCGACCCGACACCTAGACCCCGACCCCGATCCGACACCCCGACCCCGACACAGCACCCCAACACCCCGAGACCCCGACCCCGACACGACTCCCCGACACCCCGACCCCCTGACCCCGACACCCCAACCCCGACCCCGACCCGACACCCCGACCCCGACCCCGACCCGACACCTAGACCCCGACCCCGATCCGACACCCCGACCCCGACACAGCACCCCAACACCCCGAGACCCCGACCCCGACACGACTCCCCGACACCCCGACCACGGCACGACACCCCGACCCCCTGACCCCGACACCCCAACCCCGACCCCGACCCGACACCCCGACAACCGACCCCCCGACCGCGAAACAGCACCCCGACCCCGACACGGCACCCCGACACTGACAGGACACCCCGACCACCGACACCTCCCGAAAAGGTGTTCTTTGGCCTTCCAGAGGCCGACGGGGTCATATATTTGTGAATTATTAGTTAGGTCATATATTTTTCGATTTTGTTATGAAAAACATCATACATAATTGTGTTGATCGTGTAGTTTTAAATGTGCAGTTGTTTCATCGCTGCGAGGTTTGGTGTTCGACGACCTCGCCGTGCGTTTGACGAGCTCTGCCCCTTCGTTCGTGGGTGAGCACAAATGACAAGTCCTCCTCCCCCATTAATTATTTGATCTATTCCGATGAAACTTGATAGCTAGCTATACATGTGTCTTGAATCATCAGTATGCGTAACCAATATGTGTCTCCCGTTCGAAAGCGTCATAGTTATAAATATGCATGCATTTGCATATTTATAACCTTGATTCTTTCGAATTGTCCAACGCTATCCATGGACAGCCCGAGTATGTGTAGATTGGGTTAATTTTCCCATATGCTTTGCTCCGGATCCGACGCATATATTTTGTCAGTGCCTCCCCTGTTGTTCTCCGGGTACACATCCTCTCTGTTTATTGCAGAGACGTGTATCAGGAGAACAGCGGGGAGGTGCTGCTGAAATTTTGCATCGGATCCGGAGCATAGCATGGGAAAGTGAACCCAATCTACACATACACGGGTGGGATTAGGACCTATCATTACCTATTAGAGTGTAGGTTGCATGGACGTAATAAAATTGACAAAGTAGATCAACTGATGAATATATACATGGTGAATTACATATATAATTGTTGTGTGTCCAGTAGCTCTGAGAGTCAAGATGAGTGACCGTGCTTGGATGTATACCGGTCACACTGGTCAGAACAAATGGAGCGCTGAATGGTTCACAAAAACTAAGGGGTTTGTGCAAGCCGCATTTGCAAATGGCCAAAAGAAAACCTGGTGCCCCTGTTTCCGGTGCGGCAATTGGGAAAAGAAGATAGAGGCTGAAATGGGAAAACACCTGCAGAAGAGTGGTTTTACGCCCGATTATACGGTGTGGACATTTCATGGTAAGTCTGCCCAACGTGATCGAAATGAGGTGGATCGTCGTCGCACCGACGAGCATGGTACCGGGATGGAAAACATGGTGCAAGGCTATGATGATGCTCGGGATTCGGACGAGGAGATGGAGGAATCTGCAAAGGCCTTCAATGAAATGTTGGAGTCTTCGAAACGTCCGCTCCACGAGCACACTGAGCTTTGTCAGTTGGATGCCATCTCACAAGTAATGGCTCTGAAGGCTCAGTTCAACTTGGGCAGAGAATGCTATGACGCAATTATGACAGTATTTGGATGCTTTCTAAGGCCATGTAGTGCCTGCAAACCTGTACCAGTCGGACAAAATCCTCCGTGCACTGAAGATGCCCTATGAGAAGATACATGCCTGTGAGAAAGGATGTGCCTTATTTAGGCTTGACTATGCGGACTTGAACTATTGTCCCATTTGCAAGTCTTCCAGGTATATTGTGGTAGACAACGGTATGGGTGAGAAGACACAGACCAAAATCCCCGTTAGTGTTCTTCGGTATATGCCAATCGTACCAAGACTTCAACGTCTTTTCATGGTCGAAGAGACGGCCAGACAGATGACATGGCACAAAACAGGCAAAAGAACCGAACTAGATGCAGATGGGAATCTGATGATGGTACACACATCGGATGGTGTTGCGTGGAAAAAGTTTGATGAATTACATGCTGACAAAGTGGCAGATCCGAGGCATCCTCGAGTCGGCATCAGCACGGATGGGTTCAGTGTGTTTGGTATGACGGCAGCCCAATACAGTTGTTGGCCCGTATTTGTCTTTCCACTCAATCTCCCCCCGGACAGATTATGCAAAGAAAGAACATTTTCCTGACGTTGATAATTCCAGGACCCAACTATCTGGGCAAAAATATGAATGTGTACATGCAGCCGCTTAAGGACGAATTGCAAGAAGCCTGGGATAATGGGTTCAAGACATACGACGCCTTTAGCAAACGGAACTTCATAATGCGTGTCTGGTACATGTACTCGACGCATGACTTGCTGGCGTATGCGCTATTCGTTGGCTGGTGTGTGCATGGAAGGTTCCCGTGCCCCACATGCAAGGGAGCTCTTGAGTTTCGTTGGCTTCAGGCCGGTCGCAAGTTTTCTTGCTTCGACATGCATAGACAGTTCCTGGATCCTCGCCATAAGTTCAGGAAAGACAAGAAGAACTTCATCAGGGGTAGAGTTGTCAAAAACTCTGCACCACCTGCATTGACAGGCCAACAGACCCTGGATCAGTTAAACACTCTCGAGCCAGATCCACAACATCCAGGGTACTTCAAGGGGTATAATACTAAGCACGCGTGGACTCACAAAACATGCTTATGGGATCTGCCTTACTTCAAAGACCTCCTTTGCCCACACAACATCGACGTGATGCACACTGAGAAGAATATCGCCGAGGCACTTTTTGGTACATTGTTCGGCATAGATGGGAAGTCAAAGGATAATACTAAGGCTAGAGTCGATCTGGAGGCGCTATGTGATAGGCCGTTACAAAACATGAAAGAACCGAAAGGAAAGCAGAACTGGACGAAGCCAAAGGCATGGTTCAATCTTGGAAGGCCAGCTATGAGGGAAATTCTCTTGTGGGTGCAACAGCAGTTGATGTTGCCCGATGGGTATGCAGTGAATCTAAAGAGGGGAGCGAATCTTGATAAACTGAAGATATTTGGTCTCAAGAGTCATGATTGGCACATATGGATTGAGCGGGTAATGCCGGTGATGTTGCATGGCTTCATCCCTGAGGATGAATGGCTAGTACTGGCAGAACTCAGCTATTTCTTCCGTGTTCTTTGTGCGAAAGAACTATCGCCTGGCGTGCTAGAAGAAATGGAAGAGTTGGCGCCGGAGTTGATCTGCAAGTTAGAGAAGATCTTTCCACCGGGCTTCTTTAATCCAATGCAGCATTTGATTTTGCATCTCCCGACCGAGGCAAGATTGGGGGGCCCGTGCAAAATCGTTGGTGCTACCCAACTGAGAGGATGCAGAAGACGCTTCGAGAAAAATGTAAAAATAAACGTAGAATTGAAGCATCGATGGCTGAGGCATTCATCACAGAGGAGGCGGCAAACTTCGTAACAGCGCACTACGAAGCCAAAAATCGTCATTTGCATAATCCGAAGCCTCGGTACAATGCTGACGAGCCTAAAAGGGTGGATCCAACCTCAGCCTATTCAAAGGGAATCTCGCACCAGCTAGTGTTTCACATCCAGTATCTTTGGATAACGAAGAATGGCGGACCATTTCGTTGTATATCTTCAACAACCTGATAGAAGTGCGGCCGTACATCGAGTAAGTTCTCGGTACATTGTTTCGCAACTTCTATTTCCTTTGAACTACTCTTATTCCTGGATATGTCATACAGTCGATACGTCGCCATATTCTCGTATGGAGCGGAGATCCAAAAGGATTCCGTCGAAGAGTATGAGCTTCTCGCAAAGCAAGGAGGTGGCTATCCCGGTTTCATCTCTTGGTTCAAACAAACGGTAATTTCTATTAGACAATTTCATTTCATTCGCTAATTTGTGCATAATGCAACAATCCTTTCATATTAAACTTGTAGGCTAATTCAGAGTCTATGGACGCCGAATTGAGACAAGTCGCTAATGGTTTTGACTATAAGGTCCGTTCATTTGACAAGTACGACATCAACGGGTATCGCTTTCGTACCTATGGCAAAGAGCTATCTATGGCCGACCGAAAGTCAACAAATTGTTGTGTATCTGCTATCGGCGAAGGAGGTACCGAGTATTATGGGAGAGTTGAAGCAATTTATGAACTTCTGTTCTATGGTGAAAACCCACCGAATGTCGTAGTCTTCAAATGTTATTGGTTTCAGCCGAAGGAGACTAGAAGGACTCATGAACATGTAGGGCTAGTTGAAATCAACCAAAGCACTCATTTAGATGTTCCTGATGTCTATATTATGGCTCAACAGGCGACCCAAGTATTCTATCTACCGTGGGCCTGCCAAACTAATCCAAATCTGAAAGGTTGGGATGTCGTTTATGAAGTGCCGCCACGTGCTAGACTTTCTCCCCCAAAGGAAGAGGATTATGAACCTCACATTAACCCAGACACATATGAAGGAGAATTCTTCCAAGAGGCACGTCTTTCCAAAAAGCGTTTCAAGAACCGCTATACTTCACCCCAAAACATTGAAGTAGACAGCGACAATGAATCTGACATCACCCCAGAGGAGGAACAAGAAGAGCCGGAACAAGAAGAGGTTACTGCTGCGGATGACCTGTCAATGCTTGACCGATTACGTCAAGGTGGCCTTGCACATGTTGATGCCAATGAACCCTATGAGCCCGTCATTGATTATAGTGATGATGATGATTATGCATTTATTGATGATACTGATCGAGATTATTAGTAGTGTCAGGTATTACATTTTTTATGTTGTACTTGATGATGATACACTTAACTGAAACACATATTATTATTCATGCTAACAAGACATTGGAAATGATCTTTGGTGCAGCGTAACTCCAGACAAGCATCGCACGATCCTTCTCCAGCTACCGACACGAGCCACCCCGCTCCTACACCTCCTGGATCTTGGTAAGTTTATCTAGTGTTTTGCTTAACACATGCATAAAGACCTAGACTTAGCTTTATTTCCTCCAATGCTTACCATAATGACCTAGACTTAGCTTCTTCTCCTCGAAAATGACTTAATAAACTTACTGACCTCCAAAACCATCCATTTTACCTAAGTTAGCTCTAAAATGATCTGTACTTAGCTTACTTATGTCAAAAATTGCATAATTAGCTTAGTTAGCTCATAGACGATCCATTTTACCTAAGTTAGCTCTAAAATGACCCATTTTACCTAGGTTAGCTTATAAATGATCCAGTTCATCCAAGTTAGCTCAAAAATGACCCATTTTACCTAGATTAGCTCCTAAATGATCCATTTTACCTACGTTAGCTTTAAAATGACCCATTTCACCTAGGTTAACTCCAAAATGACCCATCTGACCTAGGTTATCTCATAAACGATCCATTTCAACTAATTTAGCTCATAAACGATCCATTTCACCAAGTTAGCTAAAAAACGATCCATTTCACCTAAATTAGCTCTTAAATGATCCATTTCACCTAAGTTAGCTCAAAAAGAACCATTTCAACTAAATTAGCTCATAAATGATCCATTTCACCTAAGTTAGCTCATAAATGATCCATTTCACCTAAGTTAGCTAAAAACGATCCATTTCAACTAAGTTAGCTCATAAACGATCCATTTCTTCTTGTTCTAACTTTCTTATTTTTCATTTTGCAGATTTCATTCACTTGACAAAAGCTTGCATAGATGGAGTGCTCCTTATCCCTTTCTCTATTTCTTTTGTATCGTTGAACTATGCATGTATCGTTGGATGAAACTGTTGTAACATATATGGTTGGATGCCTCTATGTTGAACTTGTTATGTATGATGGAACTATGCATGTAATATATATGGTTGGATGATGAAGTTATGTGTTGGATATCTTATATGTTTGCTCTGTAATGGCCTTTTGAAATATATCTATATATGTCATATATATTTGTGATGAAAATTGTTGGATTTAATTAAAAACAGATAAAAGAGCCAATATGCAGGCTCTTTGCCGTCTGCCACCGACGGCAACGGGCTCTTTGCCGTCTGCCGCGGACGGCAAAGAAGACACGTGGCATCCAGCTGTGCTTCCTGGGAGCTGACCCATTTGGTCAGTTTGCCTACAGTGGCAGACGGCAAAGACTTTGCCATCAGTGGCAGACGGCAAAGAACCTGCCATGTAGTGACGTGTAGATGACATCATACGGCGGACGGCAAAGACACTAGAAATTTTGCCATCAGCGGCGGACGACAAAGGCCTGCCGTTAGCCACTTAACAGATTGACAGCGCAATTATTGCCGTCCGCTCTCTTTGCCGTCCGCCGTAGATGGCAAAGGGCCTTTGCCGTCAGCCGCCAGGAAGCAGACGGCAAAGTAGCTGTTTACTGTAGCCTACTTTGCCGGAGCCTTTTGCCGTCCGCAGCTGACGGCAAAGGCCTTTGCCGTCCGCCGTTCATGCCTTTGCCGTTCGCCCTGGCAGACGGCAAAGTAGCTGATTCCTGTAGTGTAACCAGAGAAACCCTAGGATCTATTTGACACATAATGGGTATAGATGACTAACCAGTCCGTCATCATCGGAGTTGTCGCTGGAGTGGTCGTCGGAGTCGTCGCCATAGTCGTCACCAGAGTCGGTGTGGACTCCGCATCCGGCTGTGGAAGCTCGACACCGTCGATGATGTCAGGTTGTACCGATAACTCACCGTCGGTGACGACAACCTCTGTCTCCATCTCCATGCCATGCTCCGGTGCTTCAGCAGCCCCGACATCGCCACTCCCTCCGATGGGGCGCTTCGGCAACATCCTCATACATTGACGGCTTTGATGACTGAGAGCGGCATCATGGATGCAAGCAGAGAGAGGGGATTGTGTGTGTGGCGAGGATGGGGGGTGCGGCCGCTCGCGCGCACCATTAATATGGGAGAGCTCTTAATATGGAGTAGTGGGAGAGGGGCAGGCGGTGGTCAAACCGCTGGCCCACCTTCGAGTGAGCCTGCGCACCGGACTGCTGGCATGCCTACCGTTGTTTCACACAGCTACTCGCACGCCTCTCGATGACATTGTGTAGTGAGCACGCCTCCGTCAATTCCCACACCTGCACACACGCCTCCCGGTCTGCCTGCACGGCGGACTGCTCGCATGCGTCCCGTTAACTCACGCCTGCTCACACGGTACATGGGTCGCATGGCGGCACATATATTGTTTTTCTATTTGGATGATTAATGATGCCGCTTTATCTTTTGCTTAACCGAAGCATGACATGTATCCATTGTTCGTCTAACGCTCACGGTTCGAATAAATAGTCCTTCTGGGATATTGGTTCCCAATTATTAATAATCTCCCGTTTGTAATTAGATAAAGATTACATCAAAACTGGTCTCAAATTTAACCAAAAAAGTACAATGCAACTTTGTACTGGTGTCCATAAGACAAAATGAACTTCAACTAAGTTTTGGATGTACTAGAATTTAAAAATAAAGATTCTCATTGGTTGAAATTTGTTGCACGGGAGTAAACATGCAGCCAGCGAGACACATGTGTTTTTACAATCCATTTAGGTGCACTGTCACGTGTGCATGTAGCTCGAATTTGATTTTTGCACATTATACCCTTAGAAAATCAATCAATTAATGTAATAAAATGTCTTAATGATCTCTGATTTTTTTTTGAAATAAAATGTCCCTCCTTTGGTAATATATATATGTTCACCGCGGGATAATTAATTTAACATGCATCATAGTTGCGGTGGATTCGTGGTGTGTGTGTGGGTGTGTGCGTCTGGGGGTGGCGAGTGGCTCACAGTACACTACGAGTTGTGAGCCACCGTGTGGGTTGGCCATTTTGTTATATAGGCCGGTGCCACATCAGAGTCGTGAATTCGTAATTTAAAACATTACACAACCTTTTTCATACATACATGTTTTGGACACATGCAGTCGATGGTTGTCCTACATGAAACTTGATACTCACGATGCATTTTGTGGGCCCGCGAGGTCGTCGTCCATCACTTTGACGAATAGCCAGTAGTGAGGTTAGTTTGACCAGCAAGGTAGAATCATTTTTATTTGTGTTATGGTGGTATATAGTACGTGTCGAAGAGGTGGGAGGGGACTAGCATATACATACGCGTCCATGAACAAGTACACCTCACTCAGTGTCGGGACTTTTTTGTTTTCGAGGCACGTGCCACATCAAAATTGTGAAAATGGCTATTCAAACATCACACAACACCTATTTGCGCCACATGCATGCAGGTGGTGGTTATCCTAACTAGGACACTCACATGTGACGCTTCCATCTGTGGGCCCACGAGGACATCGTCGATGCATGTGCATCACTTTGACCTACATCGGGAGATGTTAATTAATTTCACCATCGATGAGGATTCGTTCTGGGTTGTATTACGGTAGGAGCATATATAGTATGCATCGAAGAGCGGGAAGGGGACCATCATATGTAGTACGCTTCATGAACCTTGCTCTGTGTGGGTGCATGGTTTACGGTTTTTGAGGCATGTGTGGCACATCAAAGTTGTGCAGTTTAGGTATTATATTCAACATATGTTTGGACCACTTGCAAAGTGATGATGGATGTGCTCTCGCACCCACTTAAGTGGTTATCAGCGATATCAATGCTTTCCATTTGTGGGCCCGCTTGGTCCATCACTTCTTTTTGCCTGACAACGAGATTGGTTAATTTGACTTAGGAGGGGGTTATTTTTTTGCTTCTAAATACGGTATATATACATGAGCACAGATGCATGCATGTGTACGCATGAATCCCTCCCATCAAGTCGAAGTGGCTAGTACAATGACATGTCATGAACCGATGTCGCTCTGTGTGGGAAGAGTGTACGATTTTCGGTGCATGCGGCACATCAATGTTGTAAAATGGTATTCAAACATGCATGCACGCATCATCTCCATACATATGCATGTAGTGGTTGTCTTCGAATGGTACACTCCCTCGCGTGGTTACCGGCGACAAGCCTATATATTCGTTGGCCCGCGTGGACATCCATGATCACCTTGACCGACAACAAGATAGGTTACCATGGAGGATTCTTCGTTTGGTTCGTGTTATCTTAGTATAGGTCATGGTGAGATTCAGACCTAATTAAAGTTTGAGCGCATATACTATGCACGCATGCATGAGTCCCCATCGTTGGCTTGAAGTGTGGTGTAACATACATATGCATCATGAACCTAACCCTCACTTAGTGTGGGGATTTCTAGTTCGAAATCACGGTGCCACACCAAAGTTGTTCCATTGTGTACTAAAAAACACACCTGATCCATACATATGTTTGGGCCACACGCATGTAGTGGTTGCCTTAGTGGACTAGCTACTTGCGTGATTATTGGCGAGCTAGCCTATTGGGGTCGCATGGACGACCATTACTTTTACCAGCAACAAGAGAGAGGTTGTACGACCAAGGTGGATTATTCTTGGTCCGTTTTAGGATCAATCTTGGTGAGAGGCCTCTTTGGCCTGCCGACTAAAAGTGTGTGTGTGTGTGGGGTGGGGGTGGGGGCTGCTACTTTGCACTTTGCTAGGTGAACCTCGGTTGGGGGGCGGGGGGTGCATTCATAGCTTAGGATTCCCTTCGTGCCGACACGAGGGGGGGGGGCTGCTAGCTACTTCACACTTTGCTTGGTGAACCACGGTTGGGGGGGGGGCATCCATTCATAGCTTAGGATTCTCTTCGTGCCGACACGAGGGAAGGGGGCTGCTAGCTTCTTCACACTTTGCTAGCTAAGCCTCGGTTGGGGGGCATGCATTCATAGCTTAGGATTCCCTTCGTGCCGACATGAGGGGGGGGGGCTGCTAGATACTTTGCAATTTGCTAGGTGAACCACGGTATGGGGGGGGGCATCCATTCATAGCTTAGGATTCCCTTCGTGCCAACACGAGGGAGGGGGGCTCACTACTGCAGGATGCTGCTAACGCGACACTACGATTAGAGACCCTTCGAGAAACTGTGTGGTGATGCAATAATCGCAAACAGTGGTGTAAGAAAACCGTGAAAAATGTGCAAAACGTTTGCGATGACGGATGCATCAAATACGGTTCAGATTTTAGTTGCATGTGCAATGTAGGGCATACGGTTCAGTTCAATGAACTGTTTGCGATGAGGAGGAACAAAAGAAATGGGCAGCCAAATGAAGGTGTGTGCGGTATATAGCATACGGTTCACTCAGATGAACTGTTTGTGATTAGGAAACACAAAAGAAACGGTCAGGCAGATCAAGGGGTGTGCGATATACGGCATGCGGTTCACTCAGATGAACTGTTTGCGCCGAGACAAGAGAACAGAAGCAGTTCAATATAACAAGATGTGTGTGATATGCGCAAACAAGTCTGTAATCAGATATGTGTGTGAAGACCGATAATAACACAAACGATTGCTTCAAATACGACGTATGTGATATACTCTGTCTACACAACATGTATTGGCCATTGGGGGACGGGCGGTCATCCGGATACGCCATAAGGATGCGAAGAGGCATCCTATATCAGCAAGGACTAGCTATTCCACTAGTAGCTCATCTAAGATAACTCTCAAGTTAAGTGTGCTCAGGCTAGAGCAGCCATCAGATGGGTGACTGGATGGGAAATTGTGTTGATGTTAAATTAACTGATAGGATGGGTCATTTCGGTCAAATGATCGAAATGACCCATTACCTCGGCTAATTTAACCTCGAGGTCCTTGTTTTTTATTTTTATTTTATTTTTTAACATATGTTAAAGAAGGTCTACCGCATTACTTTTTGACAATGTGTATACGTGGCATACAGTTGATCCATCCGACCTGTTTGTGATGGAATAAGCCATGTGTATTGTGGGCAAACGCTTGCTACTGTACAACCATTTGTGATTGATGAATTCATCACCGACGGGTTCCCTAGTGTGGTCCGTGTTCATCTCATCATCATCTAATTCTTGTGCTAGCTCGATGTTCCTTATATATGCTAAGTTTCCATTAATTGATGGCGTTCTATGAACAAGCCACCATTTCCCACCATTCCCTCACCTGTTTCCCGCCACCCAGCGATATTGCACATAAACCTAGGCGCGGCACGACGCACGGAGGCAACAGGCTTAGCCTGTAGCACATCCACCTTTTCCAAGCATGCCAGCACACCAAAGCGCCGCCTCTGCCATCTACCTCGTCGACGAAGGAAACCAGAAGGCGCCATGTCCCGTCGAGGCCACGGCGCTCCCCGGCAATGCGATGGACAACGCCATAATGCACGTCATCTCCAGGGTTGAGCAGACCCTTGGCGCATGGCGCTTCAGCGTCGCGGATTAAGATAGACATGTCAGCGCCGAGAGGCTGCAGCTCGCTGCACAACATGATCGATGGCTCACCATAGAGCAAGCTAGGCGCATCTGCACCGATAGGCTACGGCTCGCCGCACGGCGAGACCGTTGGAGCGCCGTAGAGCGAGAGGCACGACGCGCCGCACAGCAAGAGTGTATCCATCGGTGCTTGCCTGCTGTCGATAGGGCATCACAGCTGGGTACACATCCCGTTAGTACCCCCATTCCTTGCCAGGAGTGGGCACATGCCCTCTACGCCTTAATTGCACCAGAGGCCGGCCATGCCATACTTGCACCGGACACCCACCGTGTCGTTTGGATGGGTCGCGCCGTTCACCTTGTTCGCGGCCCGCTTGATGCCAACGCACTGGCCAGTAGGCTGGACGGCCTCCTTGGCCCAGGTGTCCACCTGGGCGCAGTAGAGGAACATGGCCGTCGCATCCTTGAGGTGGTGATCTCTGATGAAATAGCCAACTTGGAGCTCTAGATCGCGCTCCACATGTACCGCGAGCGTGTCGACCGCTTGGACGAACGCATGCACGAGTTCAGGCAGAGCCAAGAGCTACCATAGGCAAGGGCTATTGGTCATGGTCTCATGGATGCATTTTAATTTGTTGAGTTGTTTTGACGTGGATAGCTATGTATTCACAGAATCATACTATTGCTCTGTTTATTGCTCTGTTTCAATGTGTGTACTCTGTTTTCCGTTCTTATATGTTCTGTTTCAATGTGTGTTTATACGCTTTCCATTCTGTATATGTGGATGGTAACAGATAGAATCAAATTAGTATACAAAAATAGATAGAAAATGGAATTCATAATATATATAATATTAATTGTTTATTAGTTCATCATAGAATATATATAATACCATCACATATACATGATGATAATTAACTACTAGGTACAATGCATAAAATTGAAAACGAACAATACTAAAACTAATAATCCCTGCTGGGGCCATTATTTCGGCAGCCCCTCACCAGTAGCTCCCTGGTGCACGATGTCTTCCCAGAGCGGAGGCAGTACTCCGCCTCCTCCGCCTCGCAGCGCTTGACGTGCTGATCTGCCTCTTGTAGGCGGACGTGTGCGAACGATCTTGCCATTTCATTGGGCACCCACCGGAGCTCCTTGTCGGTGGCACTCCTTGAGCTTATCGGCCCAGCTCCATGCAGCGACGAGGCGCCTAGCGCCTCTAGCCTTCCTCGCAAAGTACCCGTCTTTGTACACCTCCTCCACACGACGAAGCGTCTGCCCCCAAAGCTCTGCCGCCTCCTTTTTCCAGGTGGCATCACGAGCTTCACATGCCGCCTGGTACCTGGCATCCTCCTCTGCCATCTCCTTCTTGAAAGCCACTTGCCTGGCTTTCTCAGGCAGCGGCATCGACTTCTAAAGAAAAAGATCGTACTATCCCCAAAACTAATCCAAAGTTGGGGGGTCGAGCGCAACCTTGTCTGGCGGCGCGTAGGTGTCCTTGCCGCTGCTCTTCGAGTGAGCGTCCTCGGGGGGTGGTGACTCCTCGTCGGCGCGTGGGCAGACCGGCGGTGCCATGGTGGATTGGAGAGAGAGAGCGGGGGGGGGGGAGGATCTAGATGAGAATGCAGGTAGGATGACGTGAACAAGGGAGTATTCATTGGTGGCCGAAATCCTGATCGACGGGAATAGTACACACGCCAGTCACCAGAATTTAAGAGTACTGTAGTGTGAATTACACACGATTCCCGCAACAAAATCCGTGTGTGAACATAATAGCTGACGATTCCCAATGCAGAACCGTGTCTGATTAATAAAGCCCGCCACTCACCTTTCAAACCTCGAGGCGCGAAATAGAGTGCCAATCATGTGGGGCCAGTTATCTTTCCAGATTTTACATTTTATTTTTTGAACACCAGATATTTACACGTTCGATGATTTTTTTAACTCTCATACAAGTACACAAATATGATTTTTCAAACCGTTGCATGTAGATGTAGTTCAAATTTGAATTATGGTCCTTAAATGGCTAGAAAATCACTTAAATGTCATACTAGTACATGTTACACGTAGAAACAAATTGAAGGCCGTAAAAGTAAGCTATCTGCCGTTCGTCATCAAACATGCATTGTTCCCTTCTCGGAACCACGAGCCTTCTAGTGAGCTGCTTCGGTTTGTGATGGGTGTGTGTCCAAAATTTCGTCAATCAGGCCAATTTTTTTACCCATCTTGGTGGCATGACATTACATCAAGCAAGGTTTCATGTTTTTCTGATCATTTTTAAAAATTTTGGAATAAAAATGCCGTGGCACTCCATGCATGTGTCCATGCCGTGAGACCAATATATTTGAAACTTACTTCTAGTTTACTGCACATGGAATTAACTCGCGCACAAGTACACAAATATGATTTTTCAAACCGTTATGATTAGCCATTGCATGTACATCTAGTTCAAATTTGAATTACAGTCACTAAATGGCTAGGAAATCACTCAAATGTCTTCAAAAGGTCAGATGACCCCTGAAACTTTCCAAATTTTCACATGAGAGTTTGTATCAGTGCACATTACACGTACAAAATTCTTGAAGGCCGTAAGAGGAAACTATCTGTGGTTCATCATCAAACATGCATGGTTCCCTCTTGGAACCACGAGCATTCTAGTGAGTTGCTCCAGTTTGTGAGGGGTGTGTGTGCAAACTTTCGTCACGCAAGACAATTTTTGTACCACATCATCTTAGTGGCATGACATTACATCAAGCAAGGTTTCATGTTTTTATGATCATTTTTTCATTTTTTAGAATAAAAATGCCATGGCACTCCATGCATGTACATGTATCCATGCCAAGAGACCAATATTTTTGAAAATTCCTTCTAATTTACTACACATGGAATTAACTTGCACATAAGAACACAAATATGATTTTTCAAACCGTTATGATTAGCCATTGCATGTACATCTAGTTCAAATTTGAATTACGGTCACTAAATGGCTAGAAAATCACTTAACTGTCTTCAAAAGGTCAAATGACCCCTGCAATTTTTCGAATTTTCACATGACAGTTTGTATCAGTGCACATTACACGTAGAAAATTTTTGAAGGCCGTAAGAGGAAGCTATCTGCCGTTCGTCATCAAACACACGTTGTTCCCTCTCGGAACCACGAGCCTTCTAGTGAGTTGCTCCACTTTGTGAGGGGTAAGTGTCCAAACTTTCGTCAAACAGGACAATTTTTGTACCACATCATCTTTGTGGCATGACATTACATCAAGCAAGGTTTCATGTTTTCCTGATAATTTTTATTTTTTTTAGAATAAAAGTGCCATGGCACTCCATGCATGTGTCCATGCCGTGAGACCAATATGTTTGGAAAATCCTTCTAATTTACCGCACATGGAATTAACACGCACACAAGTACACAAATATGATTTTTCAAACCGTTATGGTTAGCCATTGCATGTACATCTAGTTCAAATTTGAATTACAGTCATTAAATGGCTAGGAAATCACTTGAATGTCTTCAAATGGTCAAATGACCCCTGAAATTTTCCGAATTTTCACATGACAGTTTGTATCAGTGCACATTACACGTACAAAAAATTTGAAGGCCGTAAGAGGAAGCTATCTGCCGTTCTTCATCAAACATGCATTGTTCCCTTCTCGGAACCACGAGCCTTCTAGTGAGTTGCTCTGGTTTGTGAGGGGTGTGTGTCCAAACTTTCGTCAAGCAAGCCAATTTTTGTACCACATCATCTTAGTGGCATGACAGTAAATCAAGCAAGGTTTCATGTTTTTCTGATCATTTTTTAAATATTTTGGAATAAAAAAGCCATGGCACTCCATGCATGTACATGTATCCATGCCGTGAGACCAATATGTTTGAAAATTCCTTCTAATTTACTGCACATGGAATTAACTCGCACATAAGTACACAAATATGATTTTTGAAACCGTTATGGTTAGCCGTTGCATGTACATCTAGTTCAAATTTAAATTACGGTCATTAAATGGCTAGGAAATTATTAACCTTCTTCAAAAGGTCAAATGACCCTTGAAATTTTCCAAATTTTCACATGACAGTTTTGATCAGTGCACATTACATGTAGAAATTTTTTGAAGGCCGTAAGAGGAAGCTATCTGCCGTTTGTCATCAAACATGCGTTGTTCCCTCTCGGAACCATGAGCCTTCTAGTGAGTTGCTCCAGTTTGTGAGGGCTGTGTGTTGAAACTCTCGTCAAACAGGCCAATTTTTGTACCACATCATCTTGGTGGCATGACATTACATCAAGCAAGGTTTCATGTTTTCCTGATCATTTCAAATTTTTTTGAATTAAAATGCCATAGCACTCCATGCATGTGTCCATGCCGTGAGACCAATATGTATGAAAATTCCTTGTAATTTACTGCACATGGAATTAACTCGCACACAAGTAAACAAATATGTTTTTTCAAACCGTTATGGTTAGCCGTTGCATGTACATCTAGTTCAAATTTGAATTATGGTCATTAAATGGCTAGGAAATCACTTAAATATGTTCAAAAGGTCAAATGACCCCTGAAATTTTCCAAATTTTCACATGACAGTCTGTATCAGTGCACATTACACGTAGAAAATTTTTGAAGGCCGTAAGAGGAAGCTATCTGCCGTTCGTCATCAAACATGCATTGTTCTCTTCTCGGAACCACGAGCCATCTAGTGAGTTGGTCCGGTTTGTGAGGGTTGTGTGTCCAAACTTTCGTCAAGCATGGCAATTTTTGTACCACATCATCTTGGTGGTATGGCATTACATCAACCAAGGTTTCATGTTTTTATTTTTTTGGAATTTAAATGACATGGCACTACATGCTTAATTGTGTCATAGCCGTTAGACCAACATGTTTGAAAATTCCTTCCAATTTACTACACATGGAATTAAATCGCACACAAAATATGACTTTTCAACCCATTTTGGTTAACTGCTGCATGTACATGTAGTTCAAATTTATATTATGGTCATTAAATGGCTAGAAAATCACTTAAATGTCTTAAAAGGTCAAATGACCCCTAAATTTTTCCAAAATTTGACATGACAGTTGTATTAGTACTACAAATTTTCTTGTACATTTAAAACACCATCCGTTGCCACTTTACTCCAAATTCATCTTTCACAGCTAATAAAAACTATCTATAACATCACACGGTTGTTTTGTAGGAATCTTTTGCAATGAAAAATTCTAGGTCTATTTAAGTCTTCCTCCTTAAGCTTCGCCGGATCGTCTTCTCTAGTGCCGGCAACCCCTGAATCCACAAATACTGATCCCCATTCCCGCACCCCCTTCTTGCAAAGATGACACCATGGAAACGGTTTGTGAAGGCCCGTACGATGGCCACATCCCCCTGAGCACCACCGCCTGCGCCGAGAGCGTGACCGCCTGCGTCGAGAGTGTCGCTGCATCCGCATTGAGCGCAACCGCTTCCACCGAGAGGGCCTCTACGGCAGCCGACAGGGCAGCTGCAGCAGACAAGAAGGCTGCAGCTGCTGCTGCGATGGCGGTTGCAAATGCCGAGAGTGCTTGAGCTGCTGTCCGTGTCGTTGATGTAGCCCTGGCCCAGGTCGAGTCCATCCACGCCAAGTTATTCCAGGACACCTCAGAATCCAGCATGAAACCCATGTCCGAAAAGGCGGCAGTGGCAATGGAGCACCTGCTTCCTCATGAGGTCGTCAAGTGGGAGCTAGAGATGTAGGAGGCGGCGGAGATTGAGGAGCGCCGGGAGGAGGAGTTGCGCGTGGCCCAGGTCGACGTAGAGAAGAGTCTGCCCATCGAGGAATCGGCGGTGGATTACCAATGCGAGCTCTGGCGCAGCCACTACTACGAGTACTACAACCTTGAGGACGTCGCCGAGGACGAGGACGAGCACGCGGTCGACTTCAGAAGGGGGGACGCATAGTCCACCAACGGCGGCATGTCACCAGGACAAGTCATCACCGTCTCATCTCACACCGGCAATGCATAGGCCGGCGTGGTGGCGAATTTGTTAAAATTATTCATACTTAGGCTTTGTTTTTAATGCTGGTCTTTTGTTAGAGCAATGTTTAGGTGAATTGTATTTGTTTAATTACTAAAATTGCTCGATTCAGTAAGTCTGGTCTGTGTGCTGTACGCTCTTTTGTGTGCCCAAATTAGCAAGCGATGTTAAATTATGCAATGACGTACGCGGGGAAATTTCCACCAAAATTTCAATTATCAAACTCATCCCATGCGCGTTAAGCAGAAGAATCATTTGCGATGCACACTATCATTCAAAGTGAATGGTGTCCGGCGGCACCGCGCGCAAAGTTTCCCTCCACATTTTGAAATTTTTGACCTATCGCCGAAATATCTACCCACCCCTCCCCACCCCCTTTTCTACCCGACCACAAGTCACATTTCCCCAGTTTTGCCCTTCCTTCCTTCCTAAGCTATAGCTGCTTCCTCGCTTGCTTCCTCACTCTCGCCATCTCGCATCCTACTGCCGGGGTCGCCATGGTCTTCTTCAAAGACCTCTCCAGCGGTTCCTCCTCCTCTGACGACTCCTTCCCCACCCGGGTATGCCTCTCTTCTCTCTCTCAGACTATGACTTGGAATGAAGGACTTCTACCCGACGATCAATTTGAGTCATTTCTTCCTCTTGTAGTTCCTTAGGACCATCAGTTGCAACGAATGGAGCGGGGTGGCTGAAGATCTGTCTGCTTGTTGTCATCATCAATCTCCATGCGTGAAGCTAGTTGCGTTTGAATCTGTGGACAGCAGGAGGAAGTTTTTGGCATGTGTAGAGAAGGTTAGACCCTCTTTCGTTGTTACAAATCATTTGTTAGATGTGATTCAGACACTCTCACGGTCCCAACCCATTCATACCACACCTTCAACCTAACGCATCCTAAGACAGTGTCAGGGTTTGTACCTAGTATCTAAAAATATTGCCATCTCATCAGTGGTGCCATTAAAAAATTATTTGGCACTGCTTCAGCAGTTTGTGGAGCCAACTTGTCCACACATCCGAGTAGCCAAGCAGTGAAATACTAAATCTTTATGGCACGAAGGAACTGGGCGTCGGAGCAACTAGGTGCTCCGGAGTTTGGGTCCCTGATTTTTTTCTGCTGCCTCGGCTCGCCAGTGCAGGGCACCGGTGCGAGATGTAGCAACAGTTGTCTTTACACCGGTTTTGGCATACATAGTGGACGCCTTAGTGCTATTAGTTCTATGTTACTAAATTTGTGCATTTACACACCTGTTAGTATCAATTTGCTGTCATCCAAACACTGTCGCTATGCTGTCGTAGTTATATTTACCTTGCTCTTAAAATGTTCAATTTGTTATTTACAGTTGATAAAAGCAAACTGTTAACCAAGGTAAAAGCGCTTGTAACACATGTAAAAGCGCTTGTGATGGATAGCCCTGCCACACAGTTTTCTTCATCAAATCGTGTGTGATGTAGTTGATAAAACCAAACTGTTAACCAAGGTAGAGCATGCGTGATAGTTACACGTATCACACATGAGCCTATACATAAACCTATGTGGGATGTATATACGAACGGAAACTGTCGTGGAAATATCACGTCAGGTGTCCTCGTGTAAGGACTTAGTCATGGAGCTATCGCGACGGGTTAGCTTAAAGGGGTTAAACCGGACAAAGGACATGAGGGATTTTATACTAGTTCGTCCCCTTCGATGAAGGTAAAGGCCTACGTCTAGTTGTGATGGGATTATTGGGGTCTCGCTAACCAGGGAGCTAAACAAGCTATGCCTAGCTATCGAGTTGTGTTTCTTGTCCCTGAATCGCCGCCGGGTCGTCCCCTTATATACACGGGTTGACGCCCGGCCGGTCTATAGAGCCCCGAGGCTGACTCATACAAGTGTTCGGCTCGGTCTCTCCCTTCCTTATCTTTAAAATACAAGTTACATGACTATGGCAGTTTACCAATATGGGCCCTAATCCGCCTTTGGGCTCCGGGCCTCTAAGTTTCATAGTAAAGTGCCATCTTCTAATCTTTGTGGGCTTCAATACGGTTGAGTGTAAACCGGCCCCTCCTGGGCGGTTTATATTGAATAGTTATATCCCCAACATTAGGCCCGAGAGTGATTTGAATTTATTCATGTCAATCTTCAGTACTTAGGAAAATCCTGTGAACATCTTCCTTTGCTTCTCGTAAACCGCCATGACATCTTTTTTCATAAACTTTGTTAAACCACCGTGATGTCATCCTCTGGATACAGCAACGGATCATTATGACGTCATCTCTGTAAAAGATGAATAAAAGGATTCCTCTTATTAATGTCATGCCAGAAATCGAGGCAATAGCTGTGCCACTCGCCGCTTTTGATTCCTTGATTTTCGCGCCGGTCTTTATCCATTTTTCTTATAAATAGACCCGGGGGCCCTTTCCTTTCTTCCCCTTCCGCACTTCTTCTTCTTCCTCGCGACGCCCCAGTTCTGAAGCTCTGCCGCCGCTCTCGACCTTCAAACATTGCATTAGCAAAGGCCGCTGCATCAACCTGGTTGTACCAGAGACCTTTGGCGTTCCTCCGCTATCTTGCGCATCCGGTAAGACTCTCCCTCATAACCCTAGATTTATATTTTAGGGTTCCTGTTTTAATCTGCGTTCATAGGTGCTTATCCCTAGCCTTTCCATATTCACCGCTGCCATAGCTTTTTGATTCAACCATAGCATAAATCCCGTGCGGTAGTTGCTCCGCATCCAGTTTAGTACTTAGTAGGTCTTCCTCCTTGCATAGAATCCCTTAACAGAGCGCACGAACTTCTCTACTCTATTTAACATCTTTATAGATCGCAGAAAATTTTCTTACTGAAACTTTGGTAGATCCAAATTAATTCCGTCACGGTGTGAAACCTGTTTCTGTCAACACTTAGCAGATTTTGAACCCAGGCCCTTCTGCCTATGGGCGGTTTAACCTTTGATGACCAATCCACCATATACCATTATCCCTCTCTTGAACCGCCAATTAAATCTGGACGGCAATTTGCCGGTTTAACACTAAAAAATATGCGTAAAACGTTAATCGTAAACCGGCTTTTATTTTCCTTTCACAGTTTTTTCTTGTGGAATGGCCAAACAATTCTCTGCCTGTAATTCGGTTCCATCCAAGATCACGGAGACTCAAATCAATGGATATGTCACCACTGGCGCTTTAGCCTCCAAAAGGGTCCTTCATTTGCGTATCCCAGATTCTGAATGCCCTCCTGAACCTCAAGATGGAGAAGTTATTGTTTTTATGCAGCACTTAGACTGGGGATTCAGTCCCCCCGGATCGAAATTCTTCCGGGATGTCCTCGCAAGCTTCCAACTCCATCCACAAGATATTGGACCAAACTCCGTGTCCAATATATGCAACTTTCAAGTATTCTGCGAAGTCTACCTTCAGGAAGAACCATTTGTGGAGTTGTTCCGGGATTTCTTCCACTTGAACCGATGTACGGAGTTCTCTGACGGTCCCAACACAGAACTGGGCGGCGTTTCGATTCAGAAAAGAAAACAGGTTGACTTCCCACATGCAAAACATCATAGCCATCCTAAGGATTGGAACCAGACTTGGTTTTACTGCCGGAACACTGCCCCTGATGGAGAAAATCATTTGCCGGGTTACCGTCCCCACCGGCTTAGCAATAACCACCTATTACCTTCACGCTTATCCACCGCAGAACGAAGAACTTTTGCTCCTCAAATCGCCAAGGTCCGGGCCCTCATTGCCAACGGTTTAACTGGCATTGATCTCGTCCGCTGCTGGGTATCTTGGGGTATTTTGCCTTTAAGCTGCCGCCCCGGATTGATGCATGAATACACCGGCAACATCAAAGACCCTCAACGCTATCATGAAATAGTAATGACGAACCTTGAAGTTACTGAATCTGCAAAGAAGATGCTCGATGAAACAATCTCTGCATGCAGTCAAACCGGATTGGCACCTTTTTGCGTCTCCAATCCTCCACAAGTGGTAAAGTTTATCTGAATATTTATTGATTCGCCTCCGCTTTAAATGTGTGCTAACATTTCTTTGCCTTAATGTTGTAGGCTAACAACTCCTTCTGGAAGCGGACTAAATCGGCCAGGGCTCGTCCAAAAACCAAGGTTAACAAGAAGGTTCCCAAGAAGATAACCGCCGAGTCTTCTGATTCGCCAGAGGATGAGGAATCAGATGCAGAGGTAAAATTTTACTTACTTGGTTCCTTTATTCGTACATCTTATTGACAATGATTGTTCCCAGGAGGAAACCAGCCATGCAGACAATGCTGAGGTAATCACTCTTTCTTTCGATTCTGATCTTATGCCGGTTCCAAAAGTTCGCCGCACAGTTCGGAAAGTAAAACTATCTGACCCTCTTGCTCATTTGGATTCAAAATTTTCTGTGAAGACACAGCAAGCCGTAGATCGTCGCACAACCCAACACAGTGGTCAGCAAATCACCTCATTCGGTTTACCAGATACACCAACCCGGAAACATCGTCCAGAGGTGACTTATTCTCCTGAAAAGCTTTATCCTTTGAAGGGTTTCTTCCGATGCCCACTCAATCTGTCTGATCCAAATTATCAGGCATCTTCCAACTCGTTTGGCGGTTCATCAACCACACAGTTGCCTCCCCTCAAAATCCTTGCTGGGTAAGTACACTTTCTCAAGTTGTTTCTTCATGCATCGGTTTACCATATTCTAACTTTGGATGTTGTAGCGCCAAGGCCCGATTAAGTAAACAGGCCAAGACCAGCGACCATGCTGACGATGCTGATCCGGAGAAGACCCCAGAAAATGAGGGCGAAAATCCTGATATTGCCATAGATCACTCTGCTTGCAAAACCCAGGTGCTGATGCCAATCCGCCAGAAACTGAACCGGAGACACAGGTCGATACATCAACTCCTGATGCCACCCCTCCAAGTCCAACTGTTGATCCGCAAAGCCCTGCTACAAAACCACCGAGCCCTGCTACCAAAGCGCCAAGCCCTGCTAAGGAGAATATCAATCCATCAAGCCCCGCCAAGGATGATGACGTTGTTGTTACTGGCATGGCATATACCGCCCCAGGAAATCCAGTTGCTTTATCCAAACATACTTCCAAGGATGAATTTGCGTTTATGAATAAGGGGAAGAGAAAAACTGATTTGTCAGACTATGCTGACTTATCTGCCCAAGAACTTCATTCCGGCTTCTTAAACCGTCTCTTCACCAGCCGAGACTAGGAGGCCGGTTTGGTAAATTTGATGAAGGAGCGCTATGAGGTAAACCATTGAATCCTTTACTCTGTACCTTTATTGCATTGTAGCCCCCAAGGGCCGGTTTGCCTTTGGAAAGTTAAACCAGGAGTTTGCATATTTCAGACTGTACTTTGTTGATTTCCCTTATGTATTTTTGATCAAACACATATTAGCCCCCAAGTGCCATGATTAAAACTTGTATTAATCCATGGGACTTCAATAATAAGTAGAAAAAATAATCCTCATTAGCCCCCAAGTGCCAAGTGTGTAACTGGTTATATGCTTGGGACTTTCAAAAAGGTATTGATATGCACTTCTTACTGTTGCAGAGTGAGATAAATCAACAAGCCTCTTAGATTGCCGATCTTCAAGAAAATTTGAAATCCCAACAAGTAGAAACCACCAAGGTCAGGGATGAATTGAAAACTGCCTTAACCACCATGGAGCAGCTCAGAGAGTGGTTCAAATCTGAGCGGACCAACTGGGATACCGAAAAGGCTGGGTTGCTGAAGCGGGCGGAAGATGCTGAAGCAGCTCTTAAACCGGTGATGGAAGAGCTTACTGGATTAAAGCACCAAATCAATGCCATAACTTCTGCAATATTTGTTAAGTACCGTTTGCCAATGCCTTATGAATATTCCGCTTTGAAATTTGCCGGTTTAACTTGAAATCCTTAAACCGCTGTAGGTGGCCGCATTGCTCAGCTAGGCTCTGATATGGGGAGGAAGCTCAAGGCCGCCTATACCCTAATTGAACAGTTGTATACCGGTGCCTAACGGGTTATCTGCGCAACTTCTTATGACAATGCAGCCCCAACATTGATCAAGGACACTTTGGCTAAGTTATCTACGGCGCCAGCTCAGATAGAAGAGGTGAAGCGATCCGCCGCCAGGGCTAGTGCTTTGTTAGCACTAACTCAAGCCAAGACATGGATAGCTGATCTTGATCCGGTCGATATTGCCAAGGGTTTTCCTAGTGAACAGGAAAATGGGGCAGTGTTTGACAATGACACCCTCAAACGTGTGACAAGGGAGATGCGTCCTCTGGCGAGTCAACTAGCTAAAGAAGTAAACTTGATGGTTCACCGGTCTTTCTATGATGCTGACAACAAACGGGTTGAGGATGCCATTCTGGAAGTGCAAAACCTTATTCCGCCTACGCCCCTGACGTTGACCCGACTGATCTTATAAGTGAAGAGGCTGTCTTTCAGGCCTTAACCTGGATTGACTGGACCACCGCTGACTTCCAACCAGTGTGAAGATGAGGAGGTTGAACCGATGCCAGATGATCCATCTACTTCACGTCAACATGGCGATGATGCTTGATAATTGTCCAGTAATCTGGTTGACTTTGCACAAAATTGTCCGGTTTAAGACAATTCCATATTTTGGGCTGTTTAAGCGCCTTGTAATAGGGTAGCAAAAATACTTTGATCCGCTGCCATCGTGTAGTGGGAAATACTTTATGTGTTCCGTCATGAAAATTTCAATGTTGGCTCATATATCATAAGATGCAATCCCTATGTCTGCATAAAAAGAATTGTCCTGGCGGTTTACCGCCGGACGGGTCATAATGCCCAAGGTAAAGCCTGTTTGATAACCAAAATTTACAAAATATGAAATAACTCATACATGTGATGTGATATATCATGTTAGTTGGTTTACCAACTTTGACTGTAATAAGGGTGAAGACCCAAATCTTGAATTTTTGTACAACTTCACCTTGTACTGATGGTGTATAAGAAGTCATGCCGGGTTACAATGAACACCAGCTGATCAAAACTGGCGACAAGTAGTCAAAGCCAGGCCGGGTTAATATACTCCGGTTTAATAATAAGGTTCGTCAACTTTTAGTTGAGACCCAAGCCGGGTTAACTAACACCGGGTTAATGTGATGACTGAAAAGCCATACCATATCAAAGATGCCGGTTTAACACAAAAGTCAGCAAAAAGAAAAATAGTGACAAGTACAAATAAAACCGTGTAGTCAAGGCTTTTCAAGGGCTACCAGGCCCAAATTCGAGGCTTTTCATGGGATGCCAGGCCGCTGAGTTAAACCATTTGACAAAGCCTTTTAAGACGGGCCTCCAACTAACCAATCACCGTTTTAACTTTGACAAGTTCAGGGTCTCAATGAGAGTAACTGTCAAACATTCGGAGGGTCATGCCAGGAATACCTGGATAGGAGTGGCTTACTTGATGAAGGCAGGTTAACCCGGGGTTTTAGGTAAATATACTAGGCTTCCAAGCCGTGGGTCGATACCCAGCTACAAGGGTCCATTCAAACTCCTTGGTATTTGACACAAGGAGCCCCCAAGTAACATGATGAGCTGTGCTCATTAGGTGCCTATGTTTGAGCTGTGCATAGCATCCAGACTCTCTTTGGCCCTTTGGGTGTGAAGCTCCCGAGCTGTATTGTGGCATGATAGCCAGTTTAATAGGTAGCACTCCGCTTTGTTAGCTGAAGCCCCCATGCAACTCAAAAGATATTTGAGAAAAAACAGCAGAGGCCCTGCTTATAGCAAGGATGCCGGTTTATTGTATTGATCATAATATATACATTGTCGAAATATGTACATAAGAAAAGCCTATGGCTCAAGTATAGGAAGTCCGTAGGAGAGCTATGTTCCACGGCCGCCGGGTCTCCTCCTCGGAAGTGCGTGAGTTGCCTCGAACGTCAATGAGGTAGTATGATCCGTTGTGCAGATTTTTGCTGACCACAAAGGGTCCTTCCCAAGGTGGGGATAACTTGTGCATGTCGGTCTGATCCTGGATGAGCCGGAGCACCAAATCGCCTTCTTGAAAGGTTCTTGTTCTAACCCGACGTCTATGATAACGCCGCAGGTCTTGCTGGTAAACCGCCGAACGAGCTAAAGCCATATCTCATTTTTCATCTAACAGGTCCAACGCATCCTGGCGTGCTTGCTCAGTGTCCGCTTCAACATAATTAGCAACCCGGGGCGACTCGTGACGAATATCACTTGGTAGGACCGCCTCTGCCCCGTACACCATGAAGAAAGGCGTGTAACCCGTCGATCTGTTGGGAGTGGTGTTGATGCTCCATAACACAGAAGGCAATTATTCCACCCAACAACCCGGCATCCGCTTTAAAGGAACCATAAGCCGGGGTTTAATACCCTTCAAGATTTCTTGATTAGCTCTCTCTGCTTGACCATTGGTCTGGGGGTGTGCCACAGATGCTAAGTCAAGCCGGATGTGTTCTCTCTGACAAAAATCTTCCATCTCACCTTTAGAGAGGTTTGTGCCATTATCCGTGATGATGTTGTGTGGAAAGCCAAAGCGGAAGATAATCTTTTTGAGAAATTGAACCGCCGTAGCCGCATCACACTTGCTAACAGGCTCCGCTTCAACCCACTTGGTAAACTTGTCAACCGCCACCAGCAGGTGGGTCTTCTTATCCTTGGAGCGTTTAAAGGGTCCCACCATGTCAAGCCCCCAGGTGGCAAACGGCCAAGTGATGGGAATCATCCTTAATTCTTGAGCCGGAACATGAGCCCTGCGTGAAAACTTTTGACAAGCATCACATCGCTTTACCAGATCCTCCACATCAGCATGAGCTATCAACCAGTAGAACCCATGATGGAAAGCTTTTGCAACCAAGGACTTTGAACCAGCATGATGACCACAATCCCCTTCATGAATTTCCCGTAGGATCTCTTGGCCTTCTTTCGGGGAAACACAATGCTGAAATACGCCTGAAACGCTGCAGCGGTGTAACTCGCCATTGTGAATAACCATGGACTTGGACTACCGAACTATCTGCCGAGCCAGGACTTCATCATCTGGTAATTCACCTTTGTTCATATATGCCAGATACGGAACTGTCCAATCCGGCACAACATGTAAAGTGGCCACTAATTGAGCCTCCGGATCAGGAACAGCCAAATCCTCCTCTGTAGGCAACTTAACTGACGGGTTATGCAAGATATCTAGAAAGGTATCGGGGGGTACCGGTTTACGCAGAGTTCCAAGCCGGCTTAAAGCGTCTGCTGCTTTGTTTTTGTGCCGGTCGATATGCTCAACCTGATACCCTTTGAAGTAACCCGCCACAATATCCACCTCACGTCTGTAACCCGCCATGAGTGGATCCTTAGAATCCCAAGTACCAGAAACTTGCTGAGCCACCAGATCAGAGTCTCCAAAACATCGCACCCGACTTAAGTTCATCTCCTTGGCCACGCGGAGCCCATGGAGCAGAGCCTCGTACGCAGCTGCATTGTTAGTACAGGGGAACATTAAACGGAGGACATAACAAATTTTATCACCTCGAGGGGAAGTAAGAACAACGCCAGCCCCCGAGCCCTCCAATTGCCTGGACCCATCAAAGTGAATAGTCCAGTATGTATTATCCGGTGTGTCCTCTGGCGGCTGCAACTCAGTCCAATCGTTGATGAAGTCCACAAGTGCCTGAGACTTTATAGTTGTTCGAGGCACATATTTTAGACCATGTGGACCAAGTTCAATTGCCCATTTTGCAACCCGGCCAGTTGCCTCCCTGTTCTGAATTATATCACCCAATGGAGCTGAACTGACCACTATAATGGGATGGCCTTGGAAGTATTGCTTGAGCTTCCGGCTTGCCATAAATACCCCACATACAAGTTTCTACCAATGCGGATATCGCTGCTTTGACTCAATAAGCACCTCACTGATATAATAAACCGACCGTTAAATCGGGTACTCCTTACCAGCCTCCTTGCGCTCCACCACAATTGCCACACTAACAGCACGGGCATTAGCAGCCACGTACAACAATAAGGGATCCTTGTCAACCGGAGCAGCAAGGACTGGCGGTTCAGCCAACTGTCGCTTCAAGTCTTCAAACACCGCATTAGCCGCATCACTCCAGACAAAGGTGTCTGTTTTCTTCAACATTTGATACAGCGGGATCGCCTTCTCTCCCAAACGGCTGATAAACTGTCTTAGTGCTGCAATCCAACCTGCTAAACGTTGAACATCATCGATGCACGCCGGTTTAGCCAAAGATGAAATCGCTTTGATCTTCTCCGGATTAGCCTCAATCCCCATGTTGGACACCAGCCTAGAAGCTTGCCTACCGGAACACCGAAGACACATTTGTCCGGATTGAGCATCATCTTGTAGACCCGTAGATTGTCAAAGGTCTCCTTGAGATCATCTATCAATGTCTCCTTCTTTCTGGACTTTACTACAATGTCATCAACATAGGCATGAACATTGCACCCAATCTGAGTATGAAGACAATTCTGCACACAACGCTGATAAGTCGCCTGGGCACTCTTGAGCCCAAAGGGCATATAAACATAACAGAAGGCTCCAAAAGGAGTGATGAAGGCGGTCTTCTCCTGGTCCTTAACTGCCATCTTGATATGATGATAGCCTGAATAAGCGTCCAAGAAACTCAAACGCTCACAACCCGCCGTTGCATCAATGATCTGATCAATACGCGGGAGAGCAAAAGGATCGGCCAGACAAGCTTTGTTCAAACCTGTATAGTCCACACACATACGCCAAGTGCCGTTTTTCTTAAGAACAAGCACCGGATTAGCCAACCACTCAGGGTGAAATACTTCAACGATAAACCCAGCAGTCAACAGCCAGGCTACCTCTTCACCAATTGCCTTGCGTCTTTCCTCATTAAAATGACAAAGAAACTGCTTGACTGGTTTAAACCTGGGATCAATATTGAGAGTGTGCTCAGCGAGTTCCCTCGGTACACCTGGCATGTCAGACGGTTTCCATGCAAAGATGTCACGGTTCTCACGGATGAACTTGATGAGCGCGCTTTCCTATTTCAGATCCAGATTTGTGCTGATGCTAAACTGCTTAGATGAATCGCCAGGAACAAAGTCAACAAGTTTAGTCTCATCAGCCGGTTTGAAATGTAGGGTCGGGTCATGCTCAGTGGTAGGCTTCTTCAGAGGGGTCATGTCTGCCGGATCAACATTTTCCTTAAAAACTTCAGCTCCTCTTTAGCACAAACCGACTCAGCATAGGCCGCATCACCTTCTTCGCAGTCCAAAGCGATTTTGCGGCTTCCGTGAACTGTAATGGTCCCTTTATGACCCGACATCTTTAGCTGCAAGTAAATATAACAAGGCCTTGCCATGAACTTTGCATAAGCCGGTCACCCAAACAGTGCGTGGTACGGGCTCTGGATCCTTACCACCTCAAAGGTCAATGTCTCAGACCAGGAATCATGTTCATCACCAAACACAACTTCCAAAGCGATCTTACCAATAGGATACGCCGATTTACCTGGTACCACACCATGAAAAATAGTATTGGATGGTTTAAGACTCTTGTCTGTCAACCCCATGCGATGGAAGGTCTCATAATATAGATGTTGATACTGCTCCCTCCATCCATGAGTACCTTGGTGAACTTATAACCTCCCACCTGAGGTGCCACCTCCAATGCCAGGTGACCCGGATTGTCAACCCGGGGCAGATGATCCTCTCTGCTCCATACAATAGGTTGCTCGGACCACCGCAGGTAATGTGGTACTTCCGGTTCAACAACATTAACTGCCCTCTTGTGAAGCTTCTGATCACGCTTGCCCAAACTAGTGGTGAGCACATGATACTACCCACCATTCAACTGCTTTGGGTGACTCTGGTAACCCGACTGCTGCTGATTTCCTTGATTACTCTGCTGGTTATTACCACCTTGGTTGTTCTGGTTTCCCTGATTATTCTGAAATCCAGAGCTTGAACCGCCGCCTCCATGAAAACCTGGACCTGAACCGCTTGATGGACCCTGATCATACCGGAAAAGATCAGAGTTTTTGAACTCCTTCATAATGCGACAATCTTTCCAGAGATGCGTCGCAGGAACCTCCTTGGTCCCATGTTTTGGGCAGGGCTGATTCAACAAACACTCCAGATTCATTCCGCCGCCGCGCTGGGGTGGTTTACCCTTACGACGCTGCACATTAGCGTTAGCTACAAAATCTGAATCTGCTTTACGCTTAGCGTTATCCCCATGGCCTCCTTGGTTGTGCTGTTGTCCCTTTGCACCGCCGTTCTTCTTTCCCTTCTCCGGTTTCTCCTCATCAGAATCGGGATCCTTGGTATTATTAGAATCGGCATACTTGATCAAGGCGGCCATAAGGGTGCCCATGTCGTTGCAGTGACGCTTGAGCCGTCCCAACTTCATCTTCAGTGACTTAAACCGGCAATTACGCTCCAAGGTGATGATTGCCGAGCGAGCATTAATACGGTCCGATGAATGCAAGACTTCTGAAACCCGACACACCCAATGAGTTGTTGACTCATTTTCCCCCTGCACACAGGCATCAAGATCCACAATGGACATAGGCTGCTTACATGTGTCCTTGAAATTAGCTATAAACCGGGCCTTCAACTGGTCCCACGACTTGATGGAGTTAGGTGATAAATTTTTCAACCAAGTGCGGGTTGTTCCCTCCAACATCATCGTGAAGTACTTTGCACAAGCCGCATCATCAACATCCAGCATCTTCATCGCCATCTCATAACTTTCTACCCACGCCTCGGGTGGCTGATCAGCGGTATAATTCAGCACCTTACGTGGGCCTTTGAAGTCCTTAGGCAATCGCACATTACAGAGAACCGGAATGAGGCACGACACTCCCCACGAACTGAAAGCAACTCCAACGCCTCGGTCCACTCACGCTGCTGGCTGAACCGGGGCGGGTTGGTATCGCCCCGTATGTTGTGCTGCTAAAGTGGCCTCCCTTCATGCTCTTCCATTATCCACCACGTCCTGAGCGTTCATATCACCATGCACCGGATTAGGCCCTTGAGGGACAATGCGGTGCCGCGCACTGCTAGATACCTCCGGTTCATCTATGTGCCTGCTATAGCTTTTGCTCGGTCGTGGAGTTGAGTGAACCCTGTCTCGGCTATATGAGTAAGCTTGCTGCTATGTCAAAGCTGTTTGAAGAAGATCCCTGGCCCGCCGTGTCTCAAACGCTGTCGGCGATTCACCTTCAGTCGGAATAGCAGCCAACCGGTATGCTGCTGCTATCATATTGTCCAACGGGGTAGAAAAGTGACCCGGTGACAGTGTGGTATACCGTGGCGGGTTGTCCGTATGCTGAGGTGGACCCATCACCTGAGGTTGATCCGGCGCCCCAGTCCTTGGATCGGTATTCCGGTTTACTGCTGGCGGGTTACTAGTTCCTGCACCTGGCGTTCCAAAGAGATTCTTTGCATTGTAATCCGCCGGCAAGCGAGATTGATGTTTCCTTCTAGATACTTGATTTAAAGCGTTCTGATCCATCAAAAGCCGATAATTCTCAGCTTGAATCCTTTGGGCCTGGGCATCTAAAGCGGCCAGTTCCTCCGCCATCCTGGTTTCCTCAGCCGCTAAGTCCGCTTTGGCTTGCCTTATCTGATCTTTTAGACTCGCAATGTCCACATTGTGCTGATCTCGTGTCGCTGTTGTAACTGTTGTGGTCAACAAGGCCGCCCAGGCATCCATCAAACCGGAGAGAACTTGAGCCGGCCGGCGCGCGGAGCCTCCTGCCCCTGCTACCGGTCCAGACGCCGCCGCAGTAGAGTTTTGCAAGGTTGGCTATGTTCCAGCCATGAAGATTCCAACGTGGTTCGGCGTTTCCAGGAATTCCGTCATACTGGTGCCATCGGAATACCCTTCAAATGCGTCATCCTAAACTTGGTACAAGGATTCGGTTTCACCAGATGATTCATCGTCGGAATAAGCGATCGTGTCACCCTTAGACGCCGGTTTAGATCCGATCCCGTGGACACATCTCACGAACGCACGCTTCATGGGAGGCTGAATCCGGGCGGGGTTTGCACGCTGCGCCGTTTCGACGAGGTCGGTGCAGATGTCCAGCTCAGGGCCCGGTTCGCCGATCTTGCCGATGAAGACGTGAATTCCACTGAAGGGGACCCGGTGCCCATACTCGATTGAGCCGGCCTCGGGGCCCCATCCCGCATCGTCGATGTAGAGCTTGCCGCGACGACTCTTTGTCATCCAGCCCACCACGTATCCTTTGAGTCCTTCGAAGCTGCCCTTCAAGAACTAAAAACCATCGTGCGATAGCCCCACGGCGGGCGCCAACTGTCATGGAAATATCACGTCAGATGTCCTCGTGTAAGGACTTAGTCATGGAGCCATCGTGACGGGTTAGCTTAAAGTGGTTAAACCGGACAAAGGACACGAGGTATTTTATACTAGTTCAGCCCCTTCGATGAAGGTAAAGGCCTACGTCTAGTTGTGATGGGATTATTGGGGTCTCGCTAACCAGGGAGCTAAACAAGCTATGCCTGGCTATCGAGTTGTGTTTCTTGTCCCTGAACCGCCGCCGGGTCGTCCCCTTATATACACAGGTTGACGCCCGACCGGTCTACAGAGCCCCAGGCCGACTCATACAAGTGTTCGGCTCGGTCTGTCCCTTCCTTATGTTTACAATACAAGTTACATGACCATGACGGTTTACCAATATGGGCCCTAATCCACCTTTGGGCTCCGGGCCTCTAAGTTTCATAGTAAATCACCATCTTCTAATCTTTGTGGGATTCAATACGGTTGAGTGTAAACCGGCCCCTCCTAGGCGGTTTGTATTCAATGGTTATATCCCCAACAGAAACGTTTTCCCTAGATTGACTGTGGGATGTACATACGTACGGAAACATTTTCCCTGGATTGACTGTGTGGGAAGTACATACGAGCGGAAACGTTTTCCTTGGATTCGTTGTGTGGGATCTACATGAGAATGGAAACGTTCTCCTTGGATTGACTGTGTGTGATATACATACCGTCGTGGAATTATCACGTTAGATGTCCTAGTGTAAGGACTTAGTCGTGGAGCCATCGTGACTAGGTTAGCTTAGAGGGGTTAAACCGGAGAAAGGACACAGGGAGTTTATACTGTTTTGGCCCCTTGCGATGAAGGTGTAGCCTACGATCCAGTTGTGGTGGAATTGATGGGGTCTCGATAACCAGGGAGCGAATCCGCTTTGCCTAGTTCTCGAGTTGTTGTTTCTTATCTCTGAACTGCCTCCGGGTCGTCCCTTTATATACACAGGTTGACGCCCGGCTCATACATGTGTTCGGATCGGTTTCTACCTTTTCCTATCTTACAATACAAGTTACATATCTCATGGCGGTTTATGTCTATGGGACCTAATCCGCCCTTGGGCTCTGGGCCTTTTAGTCTCTGTAGTAAAGCGCCATACTCCATGTCTTCATGGGCTTCAATACTGATGATTCCTTGTGAGCATAACCCGGCCCCTCCTAGGCGGTTTATACTCAGTAGTTATATCCCCAACATTAGGCCCTAGATTGATTTGAACTTGTTGATGTCAATCTTCAACTTAGAAAAATTTCCATCTGGAACATCTTCGTGTTAATCTTGTAAACCACCATGACATCATCTTCACATGAACTTTCAAACCGCCATGACGTCATCTTCCGAAATCATAATAAATTGCCATGGCGTCATCTGCTTATAAAACCTGTAAATACTTTCTGTTTATTAATGGACCTCCGAAGATCGAGGCGACAGCTGTATCACATCCAATTTTTGGGTTCCTCGATTCCCGCGCCTGTCACTTATCCCTTCGCCTTATAAATTGGGCCGAGGGTCCTTCTCTTTTTTCCCTTGCCTTGCATCGCCTCAGAGCTCAAGCACAGCCGCCGCCATCGACCTTCATCTCTGCTCCAGCAACGGCCGCCGCATCAACCTGATCAGACCAGAGAAACGTGGCGCCTCTCCGCTACTCCTTTGACCTCTATAAGTCTTCTTTCCTTCTTCCCCAGATCTATTGCTAGGGTTTCAATGTTCTTCGATGTTCATCCGTGTTCTTCACTTGCCCCTTGCTGTCACATTGAAGCTTGATAAAACTTGATATTCTCCCTGCGCGGCCGTAGTTAAAGTCCATTTTTCCTTATAATATCATACCTTCTTCAGTCAACAGATCTCATCTAGTTTTTAGCTGTTCCGCTGTCACCTCTTAGGGCTCTGAAATTTTCTCCTTTTTAGCACTGCGGTAGATCTGAAATTATAATGTCCACTTGCAGAACCTGTTTGTACAATTACTTAGCAATTTCTCAGATCTGTAACTTTCACACTATTGTAGGCGGTTTAACCTTTACAAACTGATAATCCGCCAGGTACCATTAGCCCTCTCTTAAACCGCCAACTCGACCTTAACATCAGTATTTGCTTTATCATGTACCTATGCTTTGATATCTCCTTCCCCCGGCGAGACGCTGGTTTATGTACACTAGTCATGAACTGTAAACTGGCTTTGATCCTTTTTTCCAGCTTATCATCGAAGTGGCCAAACAGTTTTATGCTTGCAATTGTGTGCCTTCTCGGGTTACTGAAGAACAACTGACTGGGTACGTGCTAACTGATGCCTCGGCGAGTCAAGAAACCATCCACTGGAAGGTCTCCGGTCAAGAAAATCCTGCCGAACCCTAGAATGGAGAAGTAATTGTGTTTACTAATCATTTAAACCGAGGTTTTAGTCCTCCCGGATCAAAATTCTTCCAGGATGTGCTTGCTAGTTTATAGATCCACCTTCAAGATATTGGACCGAACTCCGTGTCCAATTTTTGCAATTTTCAAGTTTTTTGTGAGGTCTATCTGCAAGAGGAACCCACTATGGAGCTGTTCCGGGACTTCTTCCACTTAAACCGCCATACTGAAATTATGGATGGGCCTAACACTGAACTTGGTGGTGTTTTAATACAGAAGAGGAAGGATGTTGAATTTCCTCATGCCAAACATCATAGCCACCCAAAGACTGGAATCAGATCTGGTTTTACTGCCGCAATACAGCCCCGGAAGACAAAAATCCTCTGCCGGGTTATCGTGTGTACCGGCTTACAAAAACTCTCCGCTTCCTCAATGATTAACTGCCAAGGAACGATCAAAATATGCCCCTCAGCTATCAAAACTCAGAGCTTTTGCTGCAAACGGTCTGACATGCATTGATTTCATTCGATGCTGGGTTTCTTGGAGCGTTCTGCCTTTAAGCCGGCGCCCCGGTTTAATGTGTGAATACACAGGGGATCCGAAAGACCCTCAGCGTCATACTGACATCCAACTCTTTGATGATGAAATTACTGAAGCCGTGAAGAAAATGCTTGATGAACCGGTGACGACACGTAGCAGAGTAGGGCTTAGTCCCTTCTGTGCTTCCAATAAACCGCCATCTGTAAGAATTGCTTTTACTTTTGCCTTAATCCATTCCTTCTTAAAAATTCCTTTATAACTTGCTGTTCATACGCGCAGGGCGGTGATCCGTTCTGGAAGAGGAAATCACAAGATAAACCGGTGAAAGCGCCTCGCCAGAAGACCAAGGTTACAAAGAAACCTGCGAAGAAGAGAACCTCCGAATCCCCTAGGCCGGCCAATAATGAAGATCTTGATGACTCGGAGTCAGAGGTAGAACTTGATTCCCTTGGTTTATTTTTCATGCACCTTATTGACAATGATCATTACCAGGATGATGCGGAAGCCAGCCGTCTGACGATGTAGAGGTAATTACCCTTTCTTCCGATTCAGATCCTTTGCCAACACCAAAAATCCGTCGACCAGTCTGGAAAGTAAAATTTTCACACCTTCTAGCTTATTCGGATCCGCACTTTCTTTTGAAGACACATCAGCATGAAGCTCGTCACACAACCCGGCATAGTGGCCAAGTAGTTACCTCCTCCAGTTTAACAGACACTCCGGCTCGAAAACGCCGTCACAAGGTCTCTTGTACTTCTAATGCTCTTTACCCCAAGGCGGGTTATTTCTGATATCCTCTTAATCTGTCTGACTCAAATTATCTGGGAACCTCCAATTCATCTTCCGGCGAGTCATCAGCCACTCAAATGCCTCCCCCTCAAGACTGTTCCTGGGTAAGCATAATATATTTAACTTTTTATGCCTTTTACCGGTTTATTGTACTCACTTCCGCTTCTGTTTTCTTTAGTGCCAAAGCCAGACTTAGCAAGAAAGCTAAGCTAAGTAAACCAACTGATGATAATCAGGCCACTGAACCGGAGAAGACCTCAGAGGCTCATGATCCGGATGTTGATACTATCCTGGATGATCCGACACCTCAAGTTCAGGACACTTTTGCTGAACCGGGTGCGATAAATGCGACAAACTAGCCTGCTGATCTGCCAAACCCATCTGCCGATCTGCCAAGCCCAACAAGAACCTCTGCTAAACCGCCAAGCCCAGTAAAAACTGTTGATGGCACCACAGATGATGTTGTGATTACCGGTTTTGGTCATACTGCTCCTGGCAACCCTGTCGCTTTATCAAAGCATAGTGCCAAGGAAAAATTTTCTACTGTAGACAAGGGCAAGTGGAAAACAGACTTGTCAAGCTATGCTCACTTCAACGCCCCAGATTTGCATTCTGGATATTTAAACCGCGTATACACAAGCTGCGACTATGAAGCCGGTTTAGTCAACCTGATGAAGGAGCGCTATGAGGTAATTCCTGTTCAAACTTTTCATAAATTTTCCTTCCTTCTGCTTTACTGATAATATCAACTCCAGTAGCCCCCAAGGGCCGGTTTTATCTCTTCTAGATGAACTAGGACTTTGATAAAATAAGAAATATACTTCATCTGTGTAGCCACAAGGGCCGGTTTATCTCTTCAAGATGAACTGGGACTTCCTGTTGTAAGGCTTACCTTTCTTGTTGAATCCATTAAAATCCGGTTTATCATCTGAAGAAAATCTTCACAACTGTGTTGTTGATCAATTAAGCATTAGCCCCCAAGTGCCAAGATTAATACTTGTATTGAGCCTTGGGACTTGACCATACTGTTGATGAGAAACGATAGGCATTAGCCCCCAAGTGCCAAGTGTATAACTTGTTATGTGCTTGGGACTTCAAAGATGCACTACCAATTTATTAAATGTCCTTTGCAGGATGATCTGAAGAAGAAGGAAACTCATATTGCCGACCTTCAAGAAAATATGAAGTCCCATCAAGCAGAAACCTCCAAAGCGGGCAGAAGATGCCGAAATGGCCCTTAAAGATGGTTTTTATAGCGAATGGGCCAAATGGGGCGTTGAAAGGACAACTCTGATAAAGCGGGCAGAAGATGCCGAAATGGCCCTTAAACCGGTGACCGAAGAACTGACAGGCCTGAAGCAACAAATTGACGCTATGACCTCTGCTATCTTTGGTACATACCCTCTTCATGAGCTGTACTCAAACTTCCTTGAAACTGCCGGTTTAATAAAAATATTTTAATCATTGCAGGTAGTCACATTGCTCATCTTGGCTCGGATATGCGCAAGAAACTGAAAGCTGCCTATACATTGATAGAACAGTTATATACCGGCGCTCAACGGGTCATCTGCACAGCTTCATATAATAAACCGCCCCCAACTTTGATCAAGGAAACATTGGCAAAGTTATCCATGACACCTGCCCAGCTCGAGGAAGTAAAGAGATCAGCTATGAGAGTCGGTGCTCTGTGTGCATTAACCTGGGCCAAAGCCTGGATATTTGATCTTGGTCCGGAAGACATTGGAAATGGCTATCCCAGCCAAAAAGAAGATGGTTTAGACTTCGATAATGATGCCCTCAGGGCTTTGACGAAGGAAATGCGTCCACTTGCAAGCAAACTGGCTGGAGAGACTGATTTGTCTTTCCATCGGTCGATTTATGACGCAGATAACAAACGGATTGATGCATCTATTTATGAAGTGCAAAGTCTTATCCCGCCAATCTGTAAGCATACTTATGCCCCTGATGTTGAACCGTCCACAAGTCCAACCATCTACTAGTACCTCCCACATATTATCACCTCTATATCGCAAAACTATTGCAAGGAATCAAACATATCATATTCATACTACTAGAAAAAGGCATACTAATGGCGCACCGGTTTTGCCTACTAATGGCGCACTACCGGTGCGCCATTAGTAGCACGCCACTAGTATTTTTTACTAATGGCGCACCACTGGTGCGCCATTAGTATCTGGTATACTAATGGCGCACCAGGCAGTGTGCCATTAGCATGTAAGAACATGCGCCATTAGTATGCCTCCCGGGGGGCCATACGTAACCATGTGCTTTGTCATACTAATGGCGCACTCTGATGTGATGCGCCATTAGTATCCTTTGGCATACTAATGGCGCACCTGGAGGTGATGCGCCATTAGTATGAATATTTGTTTTTTTTTCTTTTCTGATTTTTGCACAGGTTACAAAATATATTATTGGACAAAATATAGACAGAAGCACACAATAACAGCAGATTCATCGAATATAATAGAAGATTAGTCTCTGAATACAATTTCATCATATTAGTCTCCGAATTCAAAAGACCGAACAAAGATAAAACATTGCAAGTCTCAAGACCGCGAGTATCGAGTTTGTCTTCACATTACAAGTCGATATCGATCATCTAAACTACCATCACATAGCAGAGAGCTGCGGTCATCACGATGAGCATCATCGCGATCAAACTGGTCTTCATCCGGTTCCTCCAACGCTCCCTCCTCTCTCCCGCTAGATAGCGGGCGTATCTAGATTCGGCCTCCGCCCTAGTGGTGTACCCTTTGTAACTGTTACCGCTGAAACGGTGAACCTGTCTTCGACACTCCTCCCAGTTGTCGTAGACTTCGGGAACCTTACCCTTGTACACGACATACGACGGCATCTCTATGCACAAGCCATACAACAGACAATACATAAGCAATATGTAAGTATGTAACAAGAGGATCGAAAGAGAAAATCAAGACATTAATAGCACGATTCATGGTCCTACTAATAAATAGCATCGATTACATCTAAGTTGAACGACTGTCCAAACCAAAGAGACATACGAATTCATTAAAGTTTAATTACAACATGAGCCTATCAATATTTCAGAACTACACATCACTACTTTCGACTCGACTCATCGGACAGGAGCGTGGATGAAGCCGTCGTCTGTCGTGATGGTCATGAAATCGTGGTCGTTGTCACCCTGCATTTGTAGCATTCCATCTATCTCACTGTTGGACGGTTGATATCTGCGGAAGAACTGCCCCGAGGTATGAAGGACATCTTGATGGATGATGTCCGCAAACTCCGACTGGATGCGAAAGAATTCTTGTCTGAGGTCCGCGTCCTGGGTTGCCGACAACCTTGCGGCCCAATCTTTAAGACTATGTGGTAGCAGAAGGTGATGATGGTCCCTTACGATCTCCCGCATGTGATGGAGGGCGTAGTAGGCATCCTTCTGACTGCCAGGCGGCTGCTTGACGCAGCAGAACTTTGTATTGTGTGAGAAGGTGTGCTTGCCGTACTTACGAACTGCCCTGGTGAAGGTGCCTCCAGATTTGGCGTAGCCGGGGAGAACATCATCCAGAACATTCTTGACATTTATGTAGTCTATCTTGGAGTTACGATTCGGGTCGAAATACATGGCCATGGAATATTTCGGGCTTAGGAGGATGAGTGTGCAATGTGTGTCACTGCACAGAACACGGAATGTAAGAAAAAAAAGAACGATCGAAATCTAAGAAATCATATGTTACGGGGCGGTTAAGGGATGACTTACTCAGGAAAGTAAGCCACAAGGAAGTTATCCTTATCTGGGTTTGCCAGAATGATGCCTTCGAGGTGTGAACTCGCAACTTGGCGGTCCCTAGCGCTGCTCAAGTGCTTGGCATGCATGTAGAAGGGGTCGACTATCACGATGTCTGGGGTCTTGTCTCTAATGATCCGCATCTCCATACTCAGCGAAAACAGCCGAACGAAGGTGTAGTGCAGCGGATGAAGGTTAAACATAGCAAAGATATCATCAAACCGCAGGATGATCGTACCCTTGATGTTGCCATCCACAAAGCCCTGCCCTCTGGCACCTTGGCCATGAAAACCGGGTATGCCACATAATTCTCTCTGAGACGCCGCTTCTCCAAAGAAAGAACACTGTCGTGCAGACTCCGGATAGCACCGGTTGCAGCATTGAGCATATTTGGCGGTAGCATCGCCCTACCCGCCACATGCACCCTCCTCGAGATATCCCTAGGTGAAGATGGCCCGTCGTGAGCACGGATCGAACTCGGTGCCGGCTGGCTCGCACCAGCACCCTTGTTAGTCTTTCGTTTCCGTCCCTTCTTCTTGATCTCCTGTAATGGGACCGAGTTCTGCTCACAGACCGCCTTCTTGAGCGTGTTGGGGATGATAATATTTTGCACCTTAGCTATCCGAGGCTCGGTGAAGGCGGGAGCTGGAGGTGTCTCCTGAGAACTGAGCGCCAGACGAGGCCTGTTGCAATTGGATTTCTCCGCCGTATCAGCTAGATTGCGGTCGTCTTGGTTGGGTTCTTGAGAAAGAGGCCCGCAGAAGTCATCAGCGTACCCATGTTCGGCAAAGTACTTATAGACATTGGTAAATGTACCGTCGTCGTTGTCGTCATCGTCCGGATCCTGTGCCATAGGGATGTCCGGATCCTGTGCCATAGGGATGTCCGGCATAGGGATGTCCGGAAGGTCCGGTAGCGTTGCGGCGTTCTTGCCATGGCTTGGCGCCGGCACGACTGGTGGTCTTGTCTGTGGGGTGGTGTCCCCCGCCCCCAAACGAATCTGGCTCTTCGGCCAAAGCAGGGGCCAGTTTACGCAGGCGCTGAGGGTCATCTCATCTTCTTCTTCGGCCCCAGTGGGTCGAATCGGAGGTAACAGCTCGTCGCAGCCTGGCAGCACCCGAACCACTTCAACCCTATACACTGTGGGTGCCATCGGATTACCGTGGAACATGCGGTTACCCGGTTGAACGATTCTGCCCTTGGCGACATCGACCAACTTGCCGCCCACGAAGTGCAGAAGAGTGCAAGGAACGTCGGCGGCGCCCTACGAAAACATGTAGGGCGTCAGGGATGCCTAGTCAAAGGCATGGAGATGAAGTCATCGGCCGAGAGGCTTAGTTACCGTGATGCCGTCGAGCTCGGCTAATGTCGAGGCACCGCCAACAGCGGGCGTGCAACTGACGGAGGGGGCACTTGCTGGCGAGGTGCCGGCTGGCGTACACCGGGGTGCATTAAGCTCCAATGCCCGTGCCGGCGCTGGAGACACGAATACCGCCTCCGCCGGAGACACCAATGGCGCCACCTGCGCGCTGTGCGAGTTGCTGGCCATGAAGCTGGGAACCGGGGGAGGCCCCTGTTGGCCACCTGCGCGCTGTCCGCGTGCTCGTCCCGATAAATGATGCAATTGTTCATGCACACATGGTATTTCACGTGCGGTAAATCCAGAGGACACACGATTTTCTTCGCCTCCTCGAAACTGGTCGGGCACTTATTCCCCTTGGGAAGACGTTCGTGCCAGAATGACATGTTCTCGTCGAAGCATGCGTCGGTCATTTTGTGTTTTACCTTCATCTCCAGAGCCATGAGCGTTACTTTCAGGCGGGTATCCTCGGGCCTGCATCCTTCATACAATGGAGTAACCACGTCTATCTCCAGTTGATCCAGCTTGTCTTTCTCTCGGGTGGCAGCTCTTGCATTATCCGTCTGCTTGAGAAGCAACTCTTGAATATGAGGGTCCTACACCCAGCCTCCATCGTCGTCTTAATGATCATGCCCTTCGTCTTGATCTTCCTCATCATCATGTACGACATCTTCTACATGATGACTGTGTACAGCATCACCGTCTTGATCATGTCCTGGAGATTCTTCGTCTTCTCGCCTGCCCTCACCGCGGTGGTTGTCTTGTTTCCCTTCCTCATTTCTTGCCCAGCCCCCATGGACGACTTCATAGTCATCTTCATCACCTTGCCACCGATAGCCATCCATGAAACCACGCAAGAGCAGGTGGTCCCGCACCTGCCCGGAATCCGGGTCCGCAATAAGGCTCTCCAGCTTGCATGTTCGACACGGACGTCTTATCTCCGTCTCGTTCTTTTGAAGCATCTCGGCCTTCGCAGAGCTCAAAAACCTATTCACGATGCCTTCGGTCATCGTGCGGACCATGGTCGCCTGCGGGGTAGAGCAAAACGATATTTTAGAACCAAGAAAAAATTTGGCATGACCTTCCCTAAAAATAGGAGCAAGAAGAATGCATAGTGCCAAAATTCTCGCCGAAACGGAAATGAATCAACATTCCGACAAAATATTGGCAACTATCGCATTTCAAATACCGGTACCTGCAAACACAAACATATATGCAACACCACAAAAATATGCAACATCACAAACATACATAGATCTAGCTAGGCCACAAAAGTGCATGTGCACGTTGTTGGAGCGAGCTAGGGAGAAAAAAAGTAGATCTACAACATGAAGATAGCTTTCCCCTTACTTAACTATCAAAAAAAGGTAATTTCACCACTTAATTTTGATGAATCTATGGTGCAAATGAGGTGAGGAGGAGGAGGCAGCCGAAAGTTTGGAGAAGGAGGTGGAGGGAATGAAGTGGGGAAAGTGAGTGGGTAGGTGTGGATGTCAAAAATATCTTGTTGGGGTCCCAGGTTACTAATGGCACACCACCAGCAAATGCGCCATTAGTATGCCTGCTTACTAATGGCGCACCTGTAGGTGGTGCGCCATTAGTAGTTTTGCAAAAAAGTAAAAAAAAATACTAATGGCGCACTGTCTTCCTAGTGCGCCATTACTAGTTAGAACTAGTAATGGCGCACTTCGGTAGGATGCACCATTAGTATGTATGTAAATATGAAAAAAAAACTTTATTACTAGTGGCACACCGTTTTTCTGGTGCGCCATTAGTGTCTTCCACACTAATGGCGCATCTCAAACTAGTGCGCCATTAGTATATAGTAGTGGTGCACTACAATCCTGATGCGCCATTAGTGTCAATCCTATCTATAGCCCTTTTCCTAGTAGTGTCAGTGATGCACAAGTTTATGTAGGATTTTATGACTAACCATGTGAATGACCAATTCCTGTCATCTCTCTAAGTATATATACATGAAGCAAGAGAGTTTAATTATTTCTACAAAATATATGCCCACACTCTAACAAATGTAAGTGAAGCAAAAGAGCATTCTACAAATGGCAGTTTTCTATGTGATGAGATACAGCCAATCCAAACTTCAAACGATATACATGAAGCACATGAAGCATTTTATAAAGCCATACTCAAAAGATTTAAATGAAGTGCAATGAGAATTATATAAATAAACCAAGGACTATCTCATACCAGCATGGTGCATAAAATCAAAGTGAAAACTAAATGCAAAAGACGCTTCAAGACCTGCACATATCGCATGAACGAAACGAATCCGAAAACATACCGATACTTGTTGAAGAAAGATGGGATGCCTTCCGGGGCATCCCCAAGCTTAGACGCTTGAGTCTCCTTGAATATTTTCTTGGGGTGCCTCGGGCATGCCCAAGCTTGAGCTCTTGCCTCTCTTCCTTTTCCTCATATTGAGACATCCTCGATTAGACACTTCATCCACACAAAACTTCAACAGAAAACTCGGTAAGGCCCATTAGTGTAATAAAGCAAATCACTACTCTAAGTACTGTTGCAAACCAATTCATATTTTGTTTTTGCATTGTGTCTACTGTAATATAACTTTTTCATGGCTTAAATCCAATGATATAAATTGATAGATTCATCAAAACAAGCAAACTATGCATCAAAAACAGAACAGTCTATAGCAATCTGAACATTCACCATACTTCTGTTACCCCAAAAATTCTACCAAAGTTAGGAAAAATAAACAATTTGTACAGCAGGACATTGCAAAAAGAATCAGAACCGTTTGGCATTCCAATTAACATGTAAAATCTAGCACTACAACAAAGTTTCTGTCCTGCACCGCACAAACCAACAAGCATTGTAAACATCCTAAAGGCAAGCCTTGGCACATTATTTTTATAATACAATGGAATTGTACAAGGGTATAGTTATTTTTGATGAAAAGTTTCTGTAATCAAGATTCACAAAGTTTCCCTGAGCATGAACAAAGTTCAAGGCTAGCTCCCACTTCAACAATGCTTGTCTTTCTCACTTTCACTTTCCTTTTTGAAAAGTTTTTAGGTTCCCCTCTTTATTTTGTTTTGTTTTTAAACTATATAAAAGCACTCAACAGAAATAAATGACTCTCTAAAACTTCCGGGTTGTCTCCGTGGCTGCGCTTTCTTTAAAGCCATTAAGCTAGGCATATAGTGCTCAAGTAATGGATCCACACGGATCCCAAGGTATATCAAAGCCAATTTTAATTAACAATGATTTGTAATTTAGTAGTGAGCACAAAGTAACATATATCATGCATCAACGAAGTCTAACTCTCTTCCTATGCGTCGGCATGTCATAAAAGAACAATTCATAGTATAATCAGTTTCTTGCAATTCTATCGTGTTGTAAACATAAAGAGGCGGAGATGTAGTTCTTCTCTCATAATAATTACAAGTAGGAGCAGAAAGCACATGCATATTATATTCATCAAAATCATCGTGTGCAACGATAGAAGGCAACCAATCAATATAATCCTTAGTAAGCACAAACTTCTCCGATATAGTGTAGTTGGGAGAAATCAAAAAGATAATAGAACTATCATGCGTGGATGCAATAGCAACAATTTCATGTTTAACATAAGGAACTATAGCAAGTTCATCTCCATAAGCATCATTCATATTGGCATCTTGGCCACAAGCATAGCAAGCATCATCAAAAAGGGATATTTCAGGAGAATCAACAGGATCATAACAGTCATCATAGCAATCATCCTTCGGTAAGCACGAAGGGAAATTAAACAATGTATGAGTTAAAGAGTTACTCTTATTAGAAGGTGGGCATGGGTGATCAATCCGCTCTTCCTCCTTTTGTTCTTCGCTCTCCTCATCATCTTTTTCATCCAATGAGCTCACAATTTCATCAATTTCTTCTTCCATAGACTCCTGCAAAATATTAGTCTCTTCTTGGACAGTGGAGACTTTCTCAGTAAACGCATCAATATTGGAGTTATATTCATAATTCTCATAGAAATATTTCAATATAGCATAATTTTCAGGCCTATAAACATCATCATCAAAAGCTTCATACTTTTCAAACAAAGATTCAATTTCATAAGCACCCTTGAAAGCAACAAATGCCTCAATTTGTTCAACATCATAGTAATCATATATACCATTAGCATAAGAAGCCAAGGTTTTATCATCATTAAATTTGCATGGAAAGGGAAGGTGTGGAGCCTTCATTCTAGAGCAACAAGTGATATAATATCTCAAGCATAGATCCTGAGCATACCAACGCAACATATTAATTTGATCCCATAATAGTTTCCCTTTTTTGTCAAGCGATAATCCCTAAAGTATTCACATTGATCCAATGTTATTCCCATAACATAATTGAATGGGGTTTTCTCAGGATTATCAAAGTAGTACATAATATCTTGAACATAACGAGCATCGAGGGTTTTAGGAGGTTCCCCATCTCCATCAGTAGCAAGTAGACCTAATTTTTTTGGTATTTCGTGTTCCATATCCATAACTAATAATAGAGAACAACTTAGAACAGCAAATAAAAATTACTAAGTGATAAAGCAAACAAGCACACACGAGAATATTCACCCCACGCTATGACTCCCCGGCAACGGTGCCAGAAAAAGGTCTTGATGACTCGCAAGTATACGGGATAATTGTAACCTCTTTCGATAAGTAAGAGTGTCGAACCCAATGAGGAGCTAAAGGTAGAACTAATACTCTCTCAAGCCCTATGTGCCACTGATACGGCTCTACGCACGCTTAGTGTTCGCTTTAGCTAGAACAAGTACGAAACTAGAAGTACTTTGTAGGTGTGATAGGACAGGTTTGCAAGACAATAAAGAACATGTAAATGTAAACTAGGGGATATTTAGATAAAGAAGCAATAAAGTAAATATAGCAAGTGTGGAAAAGTGGTGGTAGGAGTTGTGAAATTGTCCCTAAGCAATTGACTATGTTACTAGACCGGTAATCACTATTGCAATTCTATTTGAGGGAGAGGCATAAGATAACACACTTTCTCTTCTTGGACATATGCACTTATGATTAGAACTCTAACAAGCATCCGCAACTACGAAAGATCATTAAGGTAAAACCAAACCATAGCATTAAAGTATCAAGTCCCCTTTATCCCATACGCAAAAAACATACTTACTCGGGTCTGTGCTTGTATCAAACACGCCACCCACCATAAGTAAATCATGAACATATTGCAAACCCTACAGCAGGGATCCCTCACGCTTGCGCGATACGGAGAGCACTATAGGACAACACCAATAATAAAACATGCAACTCAAACCAATAATAGCAATTGATCAATCACCGATAGGACAACGAAAATCAACTCAGACATCATAGGATGGCAACACATCATTGGATAATAATATGAAGCATAAAGCACCATGTTCAAGTAGAGGGTACAACGGGATGCGGGAGAGTGGACCACTGAATATAGATGGGGGAAGGTGATGGAGATGTTGGTGACGACGGCGGAGGTGTTGGTGTAGATCGCGGTGATGATGATGGCCCCCGGCGGCGTTCTGGCACCACCGGAAACAAGGGGGAGAGAGCCCCCCTTCTTCTTCTTCCTTGACATTCACCCTAGAAGTGAGAAGGGTTTCCCCTCTGGTCCTTGGCTCCCATGGTGTGGGAGGGGTGAGAGCCCCTCCGAGATTGGATCTGTCTCTCTGTGTTTCTCTGTTTCTGCGTTCTCAGATTCTGCCCCTTCACCATTTCTTTTATATCCGGAGATCCGTAACTCCGATTGGGGTGAATCTTTCACCCAGATTTTTCTCATAAAATTAGCTTTCTTGCGGCAAAAGAAGAGCGTCAACTGGCTTACGGGGTGCCCAAGAGAGTCTAGGGAGCGCTTGCCTCACTGGGGAGCGTCCCCTATCTCCTGCCCCCCTCGGGTACCGTTTCGCGTTGATTTTACTTCCCAAAAATCATAAATATTCAAAAATAATTCATCGTCTGTTTTTATCCCGTTTGGACTCCGTTTGATATGGGTTTTCTGTGAAACATAAAACATGCAACAAATAGGAACTGGCACTGGGCATTGGATCAATATGTTAGTCCCAAAAATAGTATAAAAAGTTGCCAAAAGTATATGAAAGTTGAATAATATTAGCATGGAACAGTAAAAGTATATGAGACGTATCAGCCACCACCAAAGCCATATGACCCGAATTATCAACCCGGGGTGGATGATCCTCTCTGCTCCACACAATGGGCTGCTCAGACCAACGCAAGTAACAGGGCACTACCGGTTCAACAGAGTTAACCGCCCTTTTGTGAAGCTTCTGATCGCGCTTGCACAAGCTAGTGGTGAAGACATGATACTGTCCACTATTCAACTGCTTCGGGTGACTCTGATAACCCGACTGTTGCAGATTTCCCTGATTATTCGGCTGGTTGTAACCACCCTGGTTGTTCTGATTGCCCTGATTACCTTGGAATCCTAAGCTTGAACCACCTCCGCCGTAACCCAACCCGTGAGACCTGGGACCTGAACCACAAGACGGACCCTGATCATATTGGAAAAGATAGGAGTTTTTGAACACCCGCATAATGAAGTAATCCTTCCAGAGGTGCGTAGCAGGGTTCTCTTTCATCCCGTGCTTTGGGCAAGGGTGGTTCAACAGGCGCTCCAGATTCATACCTCCATCCCGCTGGGGCGGTTTACCCTTACGATCCTGAGCATTACCCTGCACGTTGGTGTTAGCCACAAAATCCAAACTGTTCTCTGCTTTACGCTTACTATTGTTCCCGTGGCCAGCCGGATTATGCTGCTGCTCGTTGGTGTTGCCGCTCTTCTTTCCCTTCCATGGCTTTTCCTTATCAGACTCGGGATCCTTGGTACTATCAGAGTCAGCAAACTTAACCAGAGCTACCATTAGTGTTCCCATATCATTGCAGTGACGCTTGAGTTGTCCCAATTTCAACTTCTAAGGTTTAAACTTGCAATTGCCCTCGAATGTTATAACTGCTGAATCAACGTTGATGTGGTCCGATGAATGCAAAATCTCCGAAACTCGGCGCACCCAATGGGTGGTTGATTCGTTCTCCTCCTAAACACAAGCGGCCAGATCCACAATTGACATGGGTTGCTTGCACGTGTCTTTGAAATTGCTGATAAACCGGCTCTTCAACTCGTCCCATGACCTAATGGAATTAGGTGGTAAACTTTCTAACCAAGTGCAAGTTGTTCCTTCTAGCATCATAGTGAAGAATTTAGCACACACCGCTCCATCCACATCCAGCATCTCCATCGCCATCTCATAGCTTTCGACCCATGACTCGGGGTGTAAGTCAGCAGTGTAATTGGGCACCTCCCAAGGACCCTTGAAATCCTTAGGCAACCGCACATTGCATAGGGCCGGGGTAAGACACGGTACCCCCAAAGTAGTGAAAACAACCCCAGGTTCCACTGTAGTTGTTGCACGAACCGGCATAAGTTGACGCTCCACATCCTGTGCAGCTAATCCGGCTCCTCGACGTGCTCATCCTTGGTCCACTACATCCTGCGCATCAGTTCTCCCTCCTGCCGGGTTAGGCCTACATGGTGGATTATGGTTCTATCCACTGCTTGACACAACTGGTACTTCAACATGCATGCTGTAACTCCGGCTTGGACGAGGGGTAGAGTGAATCCTGTCACGACTATATGAATAAGCCTGCTGCTGAACCATTGCTGTTTGGAGTAGATCTTGGGCCAGTCATGTCTCGACCGCTGCCGGAGAATCGCCTTTAATTGGAATAGTGGCCAACCTCGATGCCGCAGCAATTATATTATCCAAAGGGGTAGGAAAGTGACCCCGTGGTGCTGGCACATACTGTGGCAGGTCATGGTTCTGTCGAAGCAGGTCCATCGTGCGTGGCTGATCCGGTGCTCCTGTCCTAGGTGCTTCAACCCGGTTTACCGCTACCGGGTTACTGGTTCCCACTCCAGGTGTACTGAAAAGATTCCTTGCTTCATAAACTGGAGGTAGACGAGACTGGTGCCTCCTCCTCATCACCTCATTTGAAGCATTCTGGTCCAGCATAAGATGGTAAGACTCTGCATGAACTCGCTGAGCTTGGGCATCCAAAGCGGCCCGCTCCTCGGCCATCCTAGTCTCCTCAGCAGCCACGTCCTCCTTGGCCTGAGCTATCTGATCCCGCAATTTTCTGACCTATGCATTATGCTCATCCCGGTTATCCGGATTAACCTCAGTGGTCAACAATGTTGCTAAAGCGTCCAGTAAACTGGACAAGACTTGAGCCAGCGGGCGCGGGGAGCCTCCTGCCCCGGCTTCCGATCCGGAAATCATTGCCGCCGCTGCTAAGAAGTGTGGTGCGGGCTGCATACCGGCCATGAAGATCGCAACCCGGTTTGGCAGTTCAAAGGGGTCCGGGATACTATCACCATCGGAACATCCCCCGAACCGGCCATCCTGCACTTGGTACAATGATTCAGTCTCTCCGGTGGGTGACTCGCCATCAGAATAGACGGCTGTCTCACCATCGGATACCGGTTCAGATTCTGCACAATGGATGAATCCTACGAACGTACGCTTCATGGCGGGCTGAACTCGGGCAGGGCTTGCACGATGAGCCGTCTCGACAAGGTCAGTGCAGATGTCCAGCTCAGGGCCCGGTTCACCAGTCTTGCTGATGAAGACGTGAATTCCTACAAAGGGGACCCGGTACCCGTACACGATTGAGCCGACATCGGGGCCCCAGCTTGCGTCGTTGATGTAGAGCTTGCCGCGACGACTCTTGGTCATCCGGCCCACTGCATATCCCTTGAGCCCTTCGAAGTTGCCCTCCAAGAACTTTAAACCATCGTGCGATATCCCCATGGTGGGCGCCAACTGTCGTGGAATTATCACGTTAGATGTCCTAGTGTAAGGAGTTAGTCGTGGAGCCATCGCGACTAGGTTAGCTTAGAGGGGTTCAGCCCCTTGCGATGAAGGTAAAGCCTACAATCCAGTTGTGGTGGAATTGATGGGGTCTCACTAACCAGGGAGCGAATCCGCTTTGCCTAGTTCTCGAGTTGTTGTTTCTTGTCTCTGAACCGCCGCTGGGTCGTCCCTTTATATACATAGGTTGACGCCCGGTGGTTTATAGAATCCCGAGGCTGGCTCATACATGTGTCTGGCTCGGTTTCTACCTTTTCCTATCTTACAATACAAGTTACATATCTCATGGTGGTTTATGGCTATGGGCCCTAATCCGCCCTTGGGCTCTGGGCCTTTTAGTCTCTGTAGTAAAGCGCCATACTCCTTGTCTTCATGGGCTCCAATACAGATGATTCCTTGTGAGCATAACCCGGCCCGTCCTGGGCGGTTTATACTCAGTAGTTATATCCCCAACACATACGAATGGAAATGTTTTTCTGGGATTCAGCATGGGAGATGTACATACGAACAGACACAATTGGGTTTCGATGCCTCGCCCGATCACACACGAGCCAGCTTGTGTGCCACGAGGGCCTATCCCCGATGATTTCTGGGTCGTGTGAGAAGGACCCCCTATCGCCCACACTCACTTGGTGACGGTTCCAAATGCTGTCGTGGAAAGGGGTTAAAAACCGTTTGTATATCACCGACGCGTACTAGTGGCTGCTAGCTACTTTGCACTTTGCTAGGTGAGCCTTGGTTGGGGGGAGGGGCACGCATTCATAGCTTAGGATTTCCCTTCGTGCTGACACGAGGGAGGGTCAAGCAATAACATGCACTTTGCAAGATAGGTGCGACATGGAAGTTGCATTTGCTATTAGAAAATCAAACCACCCTTTTCATACATAAATTTGGTCCACATGCAAGTGTGTTCGTGTTCTGACCCTCTCTCGCGTCATTTTTTGCCAAATTTATGAACATTAGACAAGTCGGATGACGCAACAGACACTGTTCACTCAAACTAACCATGTGCCACGCCGGTGCCCCTGTCACGTACACATCAACACAGTACATTGGGCTCCACGAGGCTCCACCTCTCAAAACTATCTGTCCGCCTCGAGGGTTTTTCTGTTTCATAACACACGGTTGTTATCTCTGGACCGTGTGTGATGTTTCTTCTTCCCAATCCCACATGCATCCCTAGAAAATATATGCCTGCCTCGAGGAGGGTTTTTCTGTTTCATAGCACACGGTTGTTATCTCCGGACCATGTGCGATGTTTCTTCTTCCCAATCCCGTCTGCCCCTGGAAAATATATGCCCGCCTCGAGGGGTTTTCTGTTTCGTAACACACGATTGTTATCTCCGGACCGTGTGCGATGTTTCTTGTTCCCAATCCCGCCTGCCCCTAGAAACTATCTGCCCGCTGTCAGTGTCAAAACTGCCGGATCTGGGGTAGGGGGTACCGAACTGTGTGTCTAAGGCTAATGGTAACAGGAGGCTGGGGACACGATGTTTACCTAGGTTCGGACCCTCTCGATGGATCTAATACCCTAGTTCCTTCTTGATTGATCTTGATGATATGAGTATTACAAGAGTTGGTCTACCACGAGATCATAGAGGCTAAACCCTAGAAGCTAGCCTATGATTATGAGTGTTCTTCTTGTCCTACGGACTAAACCCTCCGGTTTATATAGACACCAGAGGGGGCTAGGGTTACACAGAGTCGGTTATAGAGAAGGAGATCTAACATCCGAATCACCAAGCTTGCCTTCCATGCAAAGGAGAGTCCCATCCGGACAAGGGACGAAGTCTTCAATCTTGTATCTTCATAGTCCAACAGTCCGGCCAAAGTATATAGTCCGGCTGTCCAGATACCCCCTAATCAAGGACTCCCTCAGTAGCCCCTGTACCAAGCTTGAATGACGATGAGTCCGGTGCACAGTTTTTCTTCGGCATTGCAAGGCGGGTTCCATCTCCAAATACTCCAAGGCAAATTTCGAACACAAGGATCGTGTCCGGCTCTGCAAAATAAATTCCACATACCACCATAGGGAGAACAATATTCCACGAATCAAATCTGCTGACAACTTTACACAGCATGACATTACACCACGACATGGTCATTATTCGAACCGTTTTCTTCTCAACCAGCCACCGCACATATTGCAAGGCAGTTTCCTTGGCACGTCTTGTCAAAGTAGACATCATGTCCCCTTATCACGGGATTCTCATCAATATGGGCATGGGTAACCGAACCGTGTGGCGCTTTGGAAAATAAGCGATTTTAATAGGCAAGTGGGGAGGTGCATAGTTTCTACCGCCTTTATAAAGAGATAAGGACCCCCCATCTCCACCCACGCCTTCTTCCTCCTTTACTCATCCATTCTCGCACCCTTGAACCCCAGCGCCCAAGTTCTCACCTTCTCCGTTAGACCATTCGCAGCATGTCCGGAGCGGGAGGCAAGTGGATGGCCTCCTCTATTACGGAGGAGGACATTACCAAGATCCGGGTGGCCGGATACCTGGCCACGAGCATCACGAACATGCTTCTGGCGAAAGGGCAGGTCACCCCCACTCCGAAATCTCAGGAGAGAGTAGTGTTCCTCTCTCATTACGTCCACGGACTGGGATTTCCACTTCACTCGTTTGTCCGCGGGCTCATGTTTTACTATGGGCTAGATTTTAATGATCTAGCCCCAAATTTCTTCCTCAACATCTCGGCGTTTATCGTCCGGTGCGAGGCCTTCCTCCACATCAAGCCCCACTTCGGCCTATGGCTACAAATCTTCAACGTAAAGCCGAAGATAGTGACCGGCTAGCAAGCGGAGTGCAGAGGTGCCTGATACGTCTCCAACGTATCTACAATTTATGAAGCATTCATGGTATTTTATTATCTATTTTGAATGATTATGGGCTTTATTATACAGTTTTATATTACTTTTGGGACTAACCTATTAACCGGAGGCCCATCTCATATTGCTGTTTTCTTGCCTATTTTAGTGTTTCGAAGAAAAGGAATATCAAACGGAGTCCAAACGGAATGAAACCTTCGGGAGCATGATTTTTGGAACGAACATGATCCAGGAGACTTCGAGTACAAGCCAGCGAAGCTTCGAGGAGGCCGGGAGATAGGAGGGCGTCGCCCCTACTGGGCATGCCCCCTGTCTCGTGGGCCCCTCGAGCACCCCTCGACCGACTTCTTTCACCTATATATTCCCATATACCCTAAAAACATCAAAGGAGAAGATAGATCGGGAGTTCCGCCGCTGCAAGCCTCTGTAGCCACCAAAAGTCAATCGGGACCCTGTTCCGGCACCCTACCGGAGTGGGGGATTCCTCACCGGTGGCCATCTTCATCATACCGGCGCTCTCCGTGACAAGGAGGGAGTAGTTCACCCTTGGGGCTGAGGGTATGTACCAGTAGTTATGTGTTTGATCTCTCTCTCTCTCTCTCATGTTCTCTCTATGGCACGATCTTGATGTATCACGAGATTTGCTATTATAGTTGGATCTTATGATGTTTCTCCCCCTCTACTCTCTTGTAATGGATTGAGTTTTCCCTTTGAAGTTATCTTATCGGATTGAGTCTTTAAGGATTTGAGAACTCTTGATGTATGTCTTGCCGTGCTTATCCGTGGTGACAATGGGATATTCACGTGATCCACTTGATGTATGTTTTGGTGATCAACTTGCGGGTTCCGCCCATGAACCTATGCATAGGGTTGGCACACGTTTTCGTCTTGACTCTCCGGTAGAAACTTTGGGGCACTCTTTGAAGTACTTTGTGTTGGTTGAATAGATGAATCTGAGATTGTGTGATGCATATCGTATAATCATGCCCACGGATACTTGAGGTGACAATGGAGTATCTAGGTGACATTAGGGTTTTGGTTGATTTGTGACTTAAGGTGTTATTCTAGTATGAAGTCTATGATAGATTGAACGGAAAGAATAGATTCACGTTATTTTACTACGGACTCTTGAATAGAGGTGGTTTCGTACCCTACCATAATCTCTTCATTTGTTCTCCGCTATTAGTTGCTTTGGAGTGACTCTTTGTTGCATGTTGAGGGATAGTTATGTGATCCAATTATGTTATTATTGTTGAGAGAACTTGCACTAGTGATAGTATGAACCATAGGCCTTATTTCCTACCATTGCAATACCATTTGTGTTAATTTTATCATTAATTACCTTGCTGTTTTTATAATTTCAGATTACAAATACCATATCCAGTATCCATATTGCACTTGTATCACCATCTCTTCGCCGAACTAGTGCACCTATACAATTTACAATTGTATTGGGTGTGTTGGGGACACAAGAGACTCTTTGTTATTTGGTTGCAGGCTTGGTTGAGAGAGACCATCTTCATCCTATGCCTCCCACAGATTGATAAACCTTAGGTCATCCACTTGAGGGAAATTTGCTACTGTCCTACAAACTTCTGCACTTGGAGGCCCAACAACGTCTACAAGAAGAAGGTTGTGTAGTAGACATCAAGCTCTTTTCTGGCGCCGTTGCCAGGGAGGTGAGTGCTTGAAGGTATATCTTTAGATCTTGCAATCGAATCTTTTTGTTTCTTGTTTTATCACTAGTTAAGTCTATAAAATAAAACTAAAAAAAGGGAATTGATTTTGTCTCATACGCTTCATCTTTTTAATATCTTTCGTGAGAATGATGGTAAGGAAAATTGTGCTCAAGTGCTAGAAGAAGAAATCTATAAAATGTTTGGCACTAAATATAATTATGAGCATGGTTGCAATGTTGTTAGTATGAATTCTTTGAATACCCATTATGCTAATGATATGCAAAGCCACAAGCTTGGGGATGCTATGTTTGATGAATATGATATTCTTTGTCCCCCAAGTTTTGATGAGCAAATTTACTATGATGAAAGCATGCCTCCTATTTATGATGATTATATTGATGAAAGTGGGTTTGGAAGAGTGTAAACTTTAGGAAGTAATGATCCTACTATTTTGGAGGATGTTAAATATTATTGTGATAATTATGAAAGTGGATTTTGAGAGGTCATGACTTTATTTAGTGATGAATCCACTATTTCGGAAGAGGTTCCAATTGATTATGAGAATAAAGTTGGTATCTATGATGATTATTGTGATGACTTGTATGCTATTAAGAATAATGATAACCATGAAACTTGTCATCATGATTTTAGTTTTCAATTGAATTATGCCTCACATCATAGTTATTTTGTTGAGTTTGCTCCCACTACTATTCATGAGAAGAAATTTGCTTATATGGAGAGTAGTAAAATTTCCATGCAAGTAGATCATGAAGAGAATGCTTTAGGTGCTGGTTATATTGTTGAATTCATTCATGATGCTATTGAAAACTATTGTCAGGGAGGAACATATGCTTGTATGAATTTCAATAATATCAAGTTTCCTCTCTATGTGTTGAAAATCTTGAAGCTATGCTTGTTTTACCTTCCTATGCTAGTTGATTACTGTTCCCATAAGTTGTTTCCTCACAAAATCCCTATGCATAGGAAGTGGGTTACACTTAAATGTGCTAGTCATATTCTTCATGATGCTCTCTTTATGTTTCAATTCTTATCTTTTATGTGAGCATCATTGAAATCATCATGCCTAGCTAGGGGCGTTAAACAATAGTGCTTGTTGGGAGGCAACCCAACTTTACTTTTATCCTTTGATTTTGTTCCTGTTTAGTAATAAATAATTCATCTAGCCCCTGGTTAGATGTGGTTTCATGTCTTAATGAGTGTTTGTGCCAAGTAGAACCTTTGGGAAGACTTGGGTGAAGTCTTTATGATCTTGCTGTAAAAAACAGAAACTTTAGCGCTCACGAGAATAGCTGCCATTTTTTACTGGAGAGTGATTTTAGGTTGATTATTCTTGCAGATGATTATAGACAAATTACTCAGGTCCACAGATTTTTTCAGAATTTTTTGAGTTCCAGAAGTATATGTTTGATACAGATTACTACAGACTATTCTGTTTTTGACAGATTATATTTTCTACGTGTTTTTTGCTTATTTTGATAAATCTATGAGTAGTATCAGAGGGTATGAACCATAGAGCAGTTGGGATATAGTAGATATTACACCAATATGAATAAAGAATGAGTTCATTACAGTATATTAAAGTGGTGATTTGTTTTCTTTTACTAACGGAGCTTACGAGTTTTGTGTTGAGTTTTGTGTGGTTGAAATTTTCAAGTTTTGGGTAAAGATTGGATGGACTATGGAATAAGGAGTGGAAGAGCCTAAGATTGGGGATGCCCAAGGAATCTCAAGGTAATATTCAAGGACAACCAAGATCCTAAGCTTGGTGTCGGAGTAAATGGCCACGGGTAGCCTAGCCGGCTCCCTTTGGCCCTTTGAAAAAACAACAGGCCGATCGAGCCTTGGAGCACCCAAGACGCGGGGCCGCCTTCCTCCAGCCGGCTGCCTCACAAGCCGATTATCGTAAAGCGGCCCAGCCCTAAACTCTCTTGGAGTACGTCACGATAGGGCTGACTCCAAGAAGCCGGCCATGAAAAGGCCGACTCCAAGAAGCTGGCCCAAGAAGACCGACTCAACGAGGCCGACCCCTGGCGAGCCGCCAGGGCCGTGCCCTCAAAGTCTACGCCCCCATAACGATGATCGGACAAGGCGTGGCAACAGTGGAGCCTATCACCCCCGAATCACAAAGCACGCATGGCTACAGTACACCGTACGGGGCAGCCATCACCCGTCCGGCGTGGCACTGTTGCCATGCTGGTCATGACACCCTCCACGACGGGCTGCCAGTATGGCCCGCAGGCGATGGGCCCCTTCAGTCAGAGAGACGCTCGAAGGCGGCTTTGCCTCCCCCAGCCGGCCTGGGGAACGGCCGGCTTCCTATGGCCGGCTTGCCCCCCTCCTCGAGGCGCCCACACCATAAAGGAGACAAGACAAGGTAAGGCTACAGTGAGAGCCCGCAAGGCGGCGGCATTGTAGCCATGCTTACCTTGACAAATCCCTCGTCATCAGAGGCAAGGCAACAGTAACCAGTCCCCGACAAGATCCCCAGGTGGTGGGGCCGTCCCGTCGTCCAATGAGCTGGCAGTTGGCGGGACCCACCGCCAGCAGCCGAAGGAGAAGCCGGCGGCCATAGACACTAACGGCTGGGGCCCACGCCCAGCCGGATTACCATTGTACCCCCGGGGGGTAGGCCTATATAAACCCCCCGGGGCACCCATGCAAAGGGTTGATCTCAGATAGTTTTAGACACTACTATAAGGAGAGAAGAGAGCTAGCCTTGCCCTTCTTCCTCCTCACACCGAACAGCTCAAGGAGCCTCTTGTAGCTTCTTGTCGATCTAGTGATCATGCGGAGACCTCGCAGAGCAGGAGTAGGGGTATTATCTCCACAGAGAGCCCCCAACTTGGGTAAGATCCTCCGGCATGCATGTCTTTGCCTCATCCCGTTTCCAGGCACCGGCGATGTCTTGCTGGCTCCCACAATGATAAGCCATCCGTTGGCATATGTCACACCTACCACCCGACATTTGGCGCCCACCGTGGGGCCAGGTGCACCGTCGTCCGGAGACCTGCTCTGGACGGGAGCCCTTTTCCTTCCCAGCGAGCGTAGCCAGCCCGGCACGCCCGATGGCGCTTGCCCCAACGCGCTGCAAAGCATCGACGACACCTGCGCGGCGAGCTGCCTCACCGATCTTCTTGGCGAGGCTCGCATTTCCGACGAGCCCGCATCCGACGCAGGCACATGCTGCCCCGAGATCCGCCTGATTAGCCTCCTCGACCAACTCCACGTCTCCAGCGAGCCTACCGCGGACTTGAAGTCGGTCGGCTCCACCAACCCGATGCTTGTCGACTCCAACACGGCGTCGCTCGACGCCTTCCCCACCAACGTGATCATCTTCGACTAACCTCTTCCTCGAGCCGACAGTGGCGGAAGCACCGTCACCGAGGTGCTAGTCATCAGCCATGCCGTCACCTCTGACGAAAACGCCCACGACGCCCTGCAAGCAATGCTGCACGATCTGTCCGCCCCCATCCCGACCGACGCTGACGTCGAGACGCTGGACGCACGCCGCCTCGCCCTCCTTGCGAAGGACCAGAGGATAGCCTCCATGAGACGCCTCACTGAAGCTCACCAGCGCGAAGTTGACGGCGACGCCTTCGGTACGCCGCCTCCTAAAGGGCCAGGCCGAGCCGACATCGTCAAGAAGCACGGCATAGCCATCGCCAGCATGCTGGGAGCGGACCGCCCAGTCTACGCCACACCTCTCAAGAACCTACGCGCCGCTCAGTCGATCGTAGATGAGTTGAATGGACTGGGGGCCGACGAGCTCCGCTACATGACCAGACGCATCCAGCAGTTGATCGATGCGGCCGCAGAGCGGCACGAAGCCGGCGTCCGCGCTGGAAGCCCTCCTCGCCGAGATCATGGCGTGACATCACATACGCGGACTGTGGGCGGCGCTCGCACAAGGGAAGAGAAGGAGCCGGCTGCTAGCCGCAGCCGGACTCGAGTCACCATCGACCGCGACGCAGAAGGCCGCCCTTGAGCCATGGAGCGGAGAGGCGGTCCGCCTCCTCCTCCACCTCGTGGGGAGAGATATCCCACCCCGCCGCCTGTCACGCATCCGACTCTCAGTGGCCGACTGGGCCACCGAGAAGGAGTCGGCGAGAATGATGCCCGCCACCGGATCGACCGCCTAGCATGATCCCTGACACTGGAAGAAGAAGACAATGTGGATCCGCCCTGCTTCGGCCCCCGCATCCGCGACGAGCCCTTCCCCAAAGGGTTCTCGCTCCCAAGAGACATGCCCAAGTACAATGGCTCCGTGAAGCCAGAAGATTGGTTGATCGACTACTCTACTGCAGTCCGCATAGCAAGCGGCAACAGGCGTGTTGTCGTGAAATATGTCCCCCTCATGCTCCAAGGCACGGCACGCACCTGGCTCAACAGCGTCAAGCCTTACAGCATCAACAGCCGGCTAGACTTCACGAAAGTCTTCATCCGCAACTTCACCAGCTGAAAGCACAAGTGCTCCCTAGGTGGTTTTGGTAATTAATGACAACATATCTCTTGTTGGACTAACACTTTTATCTAGTATGTTTCAGATAAGTTCAACAATGGAGTGGCATGGACTAAAGGATGTGGGAACTCCTTCAAGATGCTAAGGACAAAGGATTGGTTCAAGCTTCAAGCTCAAGACTCTTCATTTTACATTTTAGTGATCCAAGATCACATTGAGTCTATAGGAAAAGCCAATACTATCAAGGAGGGATGAGGTGTTGCTTAATGAGTCTCTTGCTTCAAAGTGCTTAGTGATATGCTCCCAAAACCGTCAACTACTTTCCCATTTCCACACATATGTCATAAACCTGAAGTCAAACTCGGCCCCATTGATTCTTTCTATCCGGTGCCACCGAGTCTTGATGTCTTAGCCACTGCCACAAACCCTAAGCAAATCGGTCTCACCGATAGGGATCTCGGTCTCACCGAGATGGGATTGTAATCTCTCTGTGTATGTCCATTATCAAAATCGGTCTCACCGAGTTTGAGCAATCGGTACTACTGAGATTACAATGCAAACTCTCTAGTTAACTTATTATCAAACTCGGTCCCACCGAGTTTGATAATCGATCCAACCGAGTTTGCCTGACCAACTCTGTGGTTAGCTAATTACCAAAATCGGTCCTACCGAGTTTGTGTAATCGGTCTCACCGAGATTACATTATGCCCTAACCCTAACCATATCGGTCCTACCGAGTTGCATTTCAGTCCCACCGAAAACCCTAACGGTCACATTGTTTGCTAAATCGGTTTGACCGAGTTTAACGATTCGGTCCCACCGAGTTTGGTAGATTGTGTGTAACAGTTAGATTTTGTGTGGAGGCTATATATACCCCTCCACCTCCTCTTCGTGGAGAGAGCAATCAGACTGAACCTACACTTCCAGCATCCTATTTCTGAGAGAGAACTTCCTACTCATGTGTTGAGACCAAGATATTCCATTCCTACCATATGAATCTTGATCTCTAGCCTTCCCCAAGTTTCTTTCCACTAAAACCCTCTTTCCACCATACCCAAATCCTATGAGAGAGAGTTGAGTGTTGGGGAGACTATCATTTGAAGCACAAGATCAAGGAGTTCATCATCAACGCACCATTTGTTACTTCTTGGAGAGTGGTGTCTCCTAGATTGGCTAGGTGTCACTTGGGAGCCCCCGACAAGATTGTGGAGTTGAACCAAGGAGTTTGTAAGGGCAAGGAGATCGCCTACTTCGTGAAGATCTACCGCTAGTGAGGCAAGTCCTTCGTGGGCGATGGTCATGGTGGGATAGACAAGGTTGCTTCTTCGTGGACCCTTCGTGGGTGGAGCTCTCCGTGGACTCACGCAATCGTTACCCTTCGTGGGTTGAAGTCTCCATCAACGTGGGTGTACGATAGCACCACCTATCGGAACCACGCCAAAAACATCTGTGTCTCCAATTGCGTTTGAATCCTCCAAACCCTTCCCTTTACATTCTTGCAAGTTGCATGCTTTACTTTCTGCTGCTCATATACTCTTTGCATGCTTGCTTGCTATATGTTGTGAATGTTAAACTTGTGCCTAAACTCCACTCAAATTTAAAGAAACCTAAAAACTGCAACTTTGGTACTTAGTGTCTAATCACCCCTTTCTAGACACCTCTTCTCAAGGTCCTACAAGTGGTATCAGAGCATTGGTCTCCATTGCCTTGGTTTAATCACAATTGGAGGAAGATGGATGAGTCTACTTTGGGGAGTCTTAGACATAGAGTGCCTATTCTTGATGGAGAGTATTTTCATGAGTGAAAAAATGAGATGCTTGTTACTTTCAATCAATATCATTTGAACAAGTACATTGCTAGTCCTTGTGCACCTTGTGTTGATCCTATGCATCCTACCCCTGATGAGTCTATTGACATGATTAGGAATGTTAGAACCGTTAATCTTATCACTAGAGGATTGCCTAGAAACTTGATTATAAAACTGCCCACTCTTGAGTGTGCCTACACTATATGGAAATTTCTTGAGGAACGATTTCCTGATTATTCTTTGAAAAATCTTGATGAAATTCTCCATAAGTCTATTGCCTTGAGTAAGATGAATACTAGTGATCTTATGTTTGGTGATCGTCTATTTGAGCTTACAAACCTTATGCGTGCCAAAGGAAATGTTGGTATTATTAGTGATATTACTTCCGATGCTATAAAAATTCATAGACAAGATCATTGTCAAAATCACTCTAACGAATCACCCTCTCTTGGATTTGATCCACAACATGACGATGTTGAACATGGATACTATGATGAGGATGATGATAGTGACTTCGATCTTGATGATGCAATCAGACATTTTGGTCTTATGGCAAATCTTCGGGTATATATGTCAGGAGGAAAGGAATGGGTTCTTGACAGTGGATGTACCGATCACATGACCGGAGATAAAGACATGTTTCGTGAGCTTGCTGACAATGGTAGTCCTCAAAAGTATGTCACTTTCGGTGACAACTCAAAGGGTAAGGTGGTTGGCCTCGGTAAGATGGCCATCTCACATGATAGCTCCATACAAAATGTCATGCTCGTTGAATCTCTTGGATACAACTTACTTTCAGTATCTAGAATTGCTGGCTTTGGTTCCAATGTCTTATTTACTGAAATTGATTGCCCAGTGTTTCGTCGAGACAATCATAAAACGGTCTTTACCGGTATGCGTAGAGGTTATCTATACATTGTTGATTTCATTAAAAAGGCTCAACCTAAAACTTGCTTCATTGCTAAAACCTCAAAAGGCTGGTTATGGCATAGCCGATTAGGTCATGTTGGTATGCGAAACCTTGACAAGCTTATTAAAGGGAATCATATCCTTGGTGTTAATATTTTATATTTGATAAGGATAGACTTTGTAGTTCTTGTCAAGCAGGTAAACAGGTTGGAGGAAGGCATCCCGTGAAGAACATTATGACCACAAAGAGGCCACTCGAGCTACTTCACATGGATCTCTTTGGTCCCAACTCTTACAAGAGTCTCGGTGGAAATTCTTTTGGTCTAGTTATAGTTGATGATTTTTCCAGATTTACGTGGGTGTTCTTTCTTGATGATAAATCGCAGGTTCAGAAGATCTTCAAAAACTTCGCTAGGAAGGCCCAAAATCAATTTGAAGTGAAGATCAAGAAGGTTCGTAGCGACAACGGAACAGAGTTCAAGAACGCAAATGTGGACACCTTTCTTGATGAAGAAGGGATTTCACACGAGTTCTCGGCTACGTACACACCTCAACAAAATGGAGTTGTTGAGAGGAAGAACCGAACGCTCATCAAAATGGCAAGAACGATGCTTGATGAGTACAAGACGCCGAAGCACTTTTGGGCAGAAGCGTTTGAGACAGCTTGTCATGCAACAAATCGCTTGTATATTCACAAGCTACTCGGCAAGACGGCATACGAGCTACTCACTGGTAACAAACCCCAAGTTGGATACTTTTGAGTATTCGGCTCAAAGTGCTACATTCTTGATAAGCATCGTCATTCTAAATTTGCTCCTAAGTCTCATGAAGGTTTCCTACTAGGTTATGGCTCAAACTCTCACACTTACCGTGTCTACAACAATTTCACCCGAAAGGTTGAAGAGACGGTAGATGTGAAGTTTGATGAATCTAACGGCTCACAAGTAGAGCAATTGCCAATTGATGTAGGAGACAAAGATCCTTCGGAAGCAATCCAAGACTTGTCTATTGGCAAGGTCCGTCCAAGGGAGGTGAAGGAGAGTACCTCGTCCGTCCAAGTGGAAGCTTCTACTTCACGACAAGGTGAACCAAGAGTTGATACGGAAGCATCCACAAGTGGGGCACACCAAGATGAAGGAAACGACGAAGTGCATCAAGATGAACGTCAACAACCTCCTTCTCCACCATGACAAGAGAATGACAACGCCAACAATGAAGAAGGCCAAGAAGAAGAAGATGAAGAAGAAGATGTTCAACGAAGATCCAAGCAAAAGCTTTCATGAGTTCGAGCAAGAATTGCTAAAGACCATCCCATCGAGCAAATCTACAATGATATTCAAACCGGGAGAATCACTCGCTCTAAAACTCGTTTAGCTAATTTTTGTGAAAACTATTCTTTCATCTCTAGCATTGAACCTATGAAGGTCGAAGAAGCATTGGAAGATCCGGATTGGATAAATGCTATGCATGAAGAGCTACACAACTTTGAGAGGAACCAAGTTTTGACATCGGTTGAGAAGCCCGACAACAACCACAATGGGTGTTGCGCAACAAGCAAGATGAAGATGGACAAGTTGTTCGCAACAAAGCACGTCTCGTCGCCCAAGGCTACACACAAGTCGAAGGTATGGACTATGGTGAGACTTATGCTCCTGTTGTTAGACTTGAATCTATTCGCATCTTACTTGCCTATGCTAATCACCATGATATCACTTTGTACCAAATGGACATTAAAAGTGCTTTTCTAAATGGTGAAACAGAGGAGGAAGTTTATGTTAAACAACCTCCCGGCTTTGTCAATCCTAAGAAACCCAATCATGTTTATAAACTTCACAAAGCTCTTTATGGTCTTAAACAAGCTCCTAGAGCATGGTATAAATGCTTGACCAAGTTCCTTATTGAAAAAGGCTTTGAAATTGGGAAAATTGATTCTACTCTTTTTACTAAAAAGGTTAATGTTGAATTATTTGTATGCCAAATTTATGTTGATGATATTATATTTGGTTCAACTAACCCTCATTTTAGTGAAAAGTTTGGGAAGCTAATGTCGGAGAAGTTTGAGATGTCAATGATGAGTGAACTCAAATTCTTTCTTGGGTTGCAAATCAAGCAAACTAAGGAAGGTACTTTTGTCTCTCAAACGAAGTACACCAAGGACTTATTCAAGAAGTTCAATATGCAAGAATGCAAAGGTATGACTACACCCATGCCTACTAGTGGACATCTTGATTTGACCAAAGATGGTAAACCGGTTGATCAAAAGGCTTATCGCTCTATGATTGGTTCATTGTTATATCTATGTGCTTCACGTCCCGATATTATGCTAAGTGTGTGCATGTGTGCACGACATCAAGATGCTCCTAAAGAATGCCATCTTAAGGCCGTGAAAAGGATAGTGAGATACTTAATCCATACACCAAATTTTGGCATTTGGTATCCTAAGAGGGCCTCTTTCGATCTTGTTGGCTATTCCGACTCGGACTATGCCGGAGACAAGGTTGATAGAAAGTCCACTTCGGGTACTTGTCAATTTCTTGGTAGATCTCTTGTGTCTTGGTCCTCCAAGAAACAAAACTCGGTATCCTTATCCACCGCCGAAGCTGAATATATTGCCGCTGGTTCATGTTGTGCTCAATTACTTTGGATGACCCAAACTCTTAAAGATTATGGGATATATGTGAAACATGTTCCATTTCTTTGTGACAATGAAAGTGCTATCAAAATTGGTCATAATCCTGTGCAACATTCTCGAACTAAGCATATTGAAGTTCGTCATCATTTCATTCGAGATCATGTTGCTAAGGGTGACATTGATCTTAAGCATGTTCGCACGAAAAGCAATTAGCGTATATATTTACTAAACCTCTTGATGAGAAAGTGTTTTGCAGGTTAAGAGGAGAATTGAACATCATTGATGCTTCAAACTTGGAGTAGAAACTCCATTGGATACATGAAAGACATGAGCTTATGCCTAATCCTTGATATTTCTCTTATGATGAAAATCTTAAGTCTTGGAAATATTTGTATCTTGCATGTTATCTAACCCATGTAGGTACTTGGTTGAATCAAATTCCATGAGATTGTAATCTACTCATATCTTGAGCAATCTCTACATCACCAAGTCTCTACACAAAGGTGGTTGAAGCCAAGGAAGCACAAAACCATTCAAACATATCCTTTGACAAATTCTATGTTGAGCTTCATGATTGTCATTTTTGGATACACAAGTGCTCCTCCTTGCAAGAACTAACCCATGTACGTAGATGGACTCAAATTCCAAGTGGTGCTCCAAATTCTTGATGAGCTACATCAACCTTGAGCAAGCCACACAAGTTCAACTACATGGACATCACCACCAACCAAGGTATGTTATTCCATCTTAGAGAAGCTTTACTCCAAGTCATGAGTTAAAGCAACTCGACAAGATGTGAATACATCAAGATGCTTAAACGAAAAATGGCAACCCCATTTTGAGCTTAAACGATGAGTATGACCTATGATCAAGTGATCTCACTTGACTCCTAAGTCAATATACTCTAACAAAGGTGACTTTGTCGCCGACCATCTTTAGATGAAGTTCTCTTGTGTTCTTTTCTGTGTTTTTGCATTTGTCTCATGCATATTTGTTTCCCCTTTCAAAAAAAAAACTTCATCTAGATTTCATTCTGTTTGCTCTACATTTTCTGCATCCAATTCCTTGCATATCTTTCAGTTAATTCCTTGCAAATCTTTGTGAGATCTTACTAGTCTAGTGAGCTGAGGTGACAAGTGTTTTCTCTGCGATGAACTCGGTTACACCGATTTGTTATTTTTAGTCCAACCGAATCTTTTTGGTACGACCGAAGCATACCACTCGGTGCCACCGATTTCATAACAGGAAAAACTCTTTGCCACATATTCTGTGTTTCTTCTGATCCAGCTCCACTCAATGAATCTTGTCCTCTACAAGCATCACATTTTTTCCATTGCTTTGTTCTGTGTCTCAAGGATCAAACCCATTCACGACAAATTCCAGAGGGAGAGAGAGAGATTACATCTTTATCAAGCCATTCTTGGAAATTGATGTCAAAGGGGCAGAGAGAGATCACATCAAAGCTTATCATTTAGAGAGAGATCACATCTCATAGGGGGTGAGAGATCCTTCAGGAAGAGAGAGAGAGATCTCCAGGGGGAGAGGATACTTAAGTAGAAAGTATTTCTCAAGGATCCCAGATGCTTGGTGTTTAAGAGGAGAGATGCCACATGTCTTCTTGAGGGGGAAGCATGTTCATATGTGGTTATTTGCATTAGCATACATTAGCTCTGAACTTTAGCTCTAATCATCATTCATATCTTTCAGCTCTGTTTTCATTTAGCTCTGATTTTCGGTTCCCTATCTTCTCCCAGTATCCCATGTTAGATTCAGGGGGAGCAAGACATCTAAGGGAAAGAGATCATTTAAATTCATTGCATATCTTTACTCTTGGGGACATGTCTAATCCAATGTGGTACTCAGTACTCACTCTCTACATGTCATCCCAGTCTTGGTATTCTTGTGGTTTCTTATGTTTGCTCTGGCTAGTAGATGCATCTGTGTTATCTAACCTTGTTTCACAGGTTCATTCCATCCTAAGCCAACTCAAGACCACAAGGTAAGTATATGCATCACAATCATGTGTATGAGGAATTCTTGCTGATGTACATACTGTTTGCAATAAGGACTCATGGGCATGAAGGTATTCTCTTTAATACTTTTTGCTCTGATGCATATAGCCAAGATACATGTAACACATTGCCTGCTCTATCATGGTTATGCTATCACATGCTTCTATATTTTATATTCACATGATTGCATACATGTAGGGGGAGCCTATACTTGTTACATGTCTTTCGAAAGCTTTACTTGCTATTCTTTATATCTTTATCTAAAGCTTTGATGTATGTTGCCATCAATTACCAAAAAGGGGGAGATTGAAAGCACAAGTGCTCCCTAGGTGGTTTTGGTAATTAATGACAACATATCTCTTGTTGGACTAACAATTTTATCTAGTATGTTTCAGATAAGTTAAACAATGGAGTGGCATGGACTAAAGGATGTGGGAACTAATTCAAGACGCTAAGGACAAAGGATTGGCTCAAGCTTCAAGCTTAAGACTCTTCATTTTACATTTTAGTGATCCAAGATCACATTGAGTCTATAGGAAAAGCCAATACTATCAAGGAGGGATGAGGTGTTGCTTAATGAGCCTCTTGCTTCAAAGTGCTTAGTGATATGCTCCAAAAACCCTCAACTACTTTCCCATTTCCACACATATGTCCTAAACCTAAAGTCAAACTCGGCCCCATTGATTCTTTCTATCCGGCGTCACCGAGTCTTGATGTCTTAGCCACTGCCACAAACCCTAAGCAAATCGGTCTCACCCATAGGGATCTCGGTCTCACCGAGATGGGATTGTAATCTCTCTGTGTATGTCCATTATCAAAATCGGTCTCACCGAGTTTGAGCAGTCAGTACTACCGAGATTACAATGCAAACTCTCTGGTTAACTTATTATCAAAATCGGTCCCACCGAGTTTGATAATCGGTCCAACCGAGTTTGCCTGACCAACTCTCTGGTTAGCTAATTACCAAAATCGGTCCTACCGAGTTTGTGTAATCGGTCTCACCGAGATTACGTTATGCCCTAACCCTAACCATATCGGTCCTACCGAGTTGCATTTCGGTCCCACCGAAAACCCTAACGGTCACATTATTTGCTAAATCGGTCTGACCGAGTTTGGTAGATTGTGTGTAACGGTGAGATTTTGTGTGGAGGCTATATATACCCCTCCACCTCCTCTTCATTCGTGGAGAGAGCAATCAGACTGAACCTACACTTCCAGCATCCTATTTCTGAGAGAGAACTTCCTACTCATGTGTTGAGGCCAAGATATTCCATTCCTACCATATGAATCTTGATCTCTAGCCTTCCCCAAGTTGCTTTCCACTCAAACCCTCTTTCCACCAGATCCAAATCCTATGATAGAGAGTTGAGTGTTGGGGAGACTATCATTTGAAGCACAAGAGCAAGGAGTTCATCATCAACGCACCATTTGTTAGTTCTTGGAGAGTGGTGTCTCCTAGATTGGATAGGTGTCACTTGGGAGCCTCCGACAAGATTGTGGCGTCGAACCAAGGAGTTTGTAAGGGCAAGGAGATCGCCTACTTCGTGAAGATCTACCGCTAGTGAGGCAAGTCCTTTGTGGGCGACGACCATGGTGGGATAGACATGGTTGCTTCTTCGTGGACCCTTCGTGGGTGGAGCCCTCCGTGGACTCGCGCAACCGTTACCCTTTGTGGGTTGAAGTCTCCATCAACGTGGATGTACGATAGCACCACCTATCGGAACCACGCCAAAAACATCCGTGTCTCCAATTGCGTTTGAATTCTCCAAACCCTTCCCTTTACATTCTTGCAAGTTGCATGCTTTACTTTCCGCTGCTCATATACTCTTTGCATGCTTGCTTGCTATATGTTGTGAATGTTGAACTTGTGCCTAAACTCCACTCAAATTTAAAAAAACCTAAAAACTACAACTTTGGTACTTAGTGTCTAATCACCCCCCCTCTAGACACCTCTTCTCAAGGTCCTACACCAGCACATACACGCGGCCTCCCAAGCCTCGCCAGCTTTCCTTGTGTGTTCAAAAGCCCAACGAATCGACACGGGACTACCTCACACGTTGGGCCGAGCTCCGCAACTCCTGCGAGGAGGTGCACGAGGTTCAAGCTATAGAATACTTCACCGCCGGGTGCAGAGAAGGAACCCTCCTCAAGCAATGACTCCTCTGCGATGAGCCGACTACCCTCGACGAGCTGCTGATCATAGCAGACAAGTATGCCACGGCCGACTCCTCAATGAAGACCGAGCTCCGAGTAGACGCCTCTGGAAAGGTGCTGGCTCAGGCTCCCAACACACCGATTGGAGAATCCAGCCGACGCCCGTACCAGAACGACCACAAGCGCAAGGCCCCTATGCCGTCTTCCACCAGCCGGCAGGTGGCCACGGTCGAAGATGAACAATCTGAAGGGCGGCCGGCACCCAAGAAGTAGAAGGGCGGCAGGGCGGCTTGGCAGCCGGCTTTCTCCTACGAGCAAACCCTTGATGCCCCATGCAAGTTCCACAGCGGCGCAAAGCCGTCCAACCACACAACTCGGAAATGCCATTGGCTCACACGAATCTCCAAGGGCGAAGGGCTGTTGCCGCCTCCGCCTGCAGGCCAGCCGCCTCCAGCCCCTCAGCAGCCGGCCGGTCGGCCAGCGGTCGGAGCTATTCAAGACGAGTTCCCCGATGAACATGCCGCCTATGTCATCTTTACAACCCAGACTGAAGACCGGCGCAGCCGGCGCCGACAGCAGCAAGAAGTCAACGCGGTTGCCTCTATCAACCTCGAGTTTATGCACTGGTCGAAGAACCCTATCAGCTAGAGCCAGGCCGATCACCCAGAGGTGATACCGTCTCCTAGATCCTATGCATTGGTTTTGGATGCCACCCTCGCGACAGAAAGGCGAGCCGCCCGTTTCTCCCGTGTGCTGATAGATGGCGGGAGCAGCATCAACATACTATACCGTGATACCATGGAGAAGCTCAACATCAAGCCGAAGCATCTCATGCCAAGTCGGACTGTGTTCCATGGCATCGTACCTGGCCTATCCTGCTCACCAATCGGCAAGATCAAGATGGATGTCCTCTTTTGGGGCAAGGATCATTTCCGCCGAGAAGCAATATGGTTTGAGGTAGTGGATCTGGAGAGCCAGTACCACGCATTGCTTGGCCGACCTGCGTTGGCCAAGTTTATGGCTGTACCTCACTACGCCTACCTCAACATGAAGATGCCAAGTTCCAAGGGCATCATCACCATAGCCGGAGACTACCAGAAATATTCTAAGTATCCAGCAGCTAGCAGCCGGCTGGCCGAGTCCCTTGTGATTGCTGAAGAGAAGAAGATGCTGGATTGAGTCGTGGCCATGGCTGGCAAGCAATCGGCCCTGTCCCCCGACCCCAAGGAATGTGATGCCCAAGGTTAGTTCCAGCCAGCCAAAGAGATAAAGAAGATACCTCTGGACCCAGAGCACCCGTAGAGGTACGCTGTCATGGGCACCGGCCTCAAGAGCAAATAGGAAAGCAAGCTCGTCGATTTCCTCCGTGACAATCGGGACATCTTCGCATGGTCTCCCAAAGACATGCCGGGTGTCCCGACGGATTTCGCCGAGCACAAGCTACATGTCTGATCTGACACTAAGCCGGTCAAGCAGCCCTTGCGCCGCCTGTCAGAAGAGAAGAGAAGAGTAGTCGGAGAAGAAATAGCCTAGCTTCTGGCAGCCGGCTTCATTATGGAGGTGTTCTTTCCAGAGTGGCTTGCCAACCCGGTCTTCGTGTTAAAGAAGAACAAGCAGTGGCGCATGTGCATTGATTACACCAGCCTCAACAAAGGCTGCCCTAAAGATCCTTTTGCTCTGCCAAGGATTGATTAAGTAATAGACTCCACAGCCGGATGCGAGCTATTGAGTTTCTTGGATGCTTACTCAGGCTACCACCAGATAAAATTGGATCCAGCTGACCGCCTGAAGACCGCCTTCATCACCCCATTCGGAGCTTTCTGTTACCTGACTATGACATTCGGCTTAAGAAACGCCGGTGCCATTTTTCAGTGTTGCATGCAGAAATTCCTCCTCAAGCAACTCGGCAGAAATGCCCACGTCTATGTAGACGATGTTGTGGTGAAGACGGAGAAGCGCGACACCTTGTTGGAAGACCTCAAAGAGACATTTGAAAACCTGCGCCGGTTTCAGATCAAGCTCAACCCTGAGAAATGCGTGTTCGGGGTACCAGCCGGCCAACTTCTGGGCTTCCTGGTCTGCGAACCCGACATAGAATGCAACCCAGTGAGGATCAAGGCCATAGAGAGAATGAAGATTCCTACCAAGCCGCGAGACGTCCAAAAATTCACCGGATACCTGGCATCTTTGAATCGCTTCATCAGCCTACTCGAAGAGAAGGCTCTCCACCTCTACCGACTCATGAAGAAGTCCACTCATTCCGAGTGGAATGACCAGTCGGACCAAGCTTTCCACAAGCTAAAGAAGATGTTGTCCACGCCGCCTGTCTTGGCGGCACCGACTGAGAAAGAGCCCATGTTCCTCTACATTGCCGCCACTAGCCGGGTGGTCAGCACCGTTGTCGTGGTTCAGCGTCCAGAGGAAGGCCGAGCTCAGCTAGTCCAGAGGCCGGTATATTATTTGAGTGAAGTACTGTCCATCTCGAAGCAGAACTACCCGCACTATCAGAAGATGTGCTATGGTGTGTACTTCTCCTCCAAGAAACTCAAGCCCTACTTTCAAGAGCATCCCATCACGGTCATATGCACTACCCCGCTCGCCGAGATCATAGGCAGCCGGGATGCATTCGGCCGAGTAGCAAAATGGGCCATTACACTGGCTGCTTACACAATCTACTACCAGTCCCGCACCGCCATCAAGTCCCAAGCATTGGCCAACTTCCTCGTCGACTGGGCCGAGACCCAGTACCTGCCACCGGCCCCCGACTCCACTCATTGGCGGATGCACTTCGATGGATCCAAGATGCGCACCGGCTTGGGAGCCGGCATCGTCCTCACCTCTCCCAAAGGCGACAAACTCAGATACACATTGCAAATCCATTTTGCCGCCTCCAACAATGTAGCCGAGTATGAGACACACATACACGGGCTCCGGCTGGCCAAGGAACTCGGCATCCGCCGGATCCTATGCTATGGCGACTCGGACTTGGTAGTCCAGCAATCATCCGACGACTGGGATGCCAAGGACGCAAACAAGGCAAGTTACCATTTCCTCGTTCAACAAATCAGCGGATACTTCGAGGGGTGCGAGTTCCTCCACGTGCCATAGGTCGACAACGAGCAAGCAGATGCCCTGGCACGAATATGCTCCACCCGGCAAGCTATACCAACCGGCGTCGCCCTCCAACGCCTCCTCAAGCCGTCTGTCAAGCCATCTCCGGAATCTAGTTCCATCTTCATGCTGCCTAACACCGACGTAGTCGAATCCTACTTCGGGAACCAAGCAGGCGGCTCGGGGACTTTGACAGCCGGCTCGGGGACTGCCATAGTCGAACCCGGCCCAGGGAGTACCGTAGCCGGCCCGGGGACTACACCAACACAACAGGCAACGGCCGACTCCAACTCTTCAAAACCCAGCCCACCCGCCCTTGTTGCAGTAGCCGTTTTGGCGATAGAAGAAGTCACAGCTCCATCATGGGCCCATCCCATCCTCCACTTCCTGATAAACGGATAACTGCCGACTGACGAGATCTCGGCAAGACAAGTCCAACGCCGAGCCGTAGCATACACAATAATGAACCGAGAGCTTGTTAGGTGCAGCATTACTGGAGTCCTCCAGCGCTGCGTCGAGCCAGAGAGAGGCATAGCAATCCTCGAAGACATCCACCAGGGCGAATGTGGCCACCATGCGGCCTCAAGGTCACTCGTCGCCAAAGCTTTCCGCCATGGATTCTTCTGGCCGACTGCTTTGGAGGAAGCCAAGGAGTTAGTCAAACACTTCAAAGGGTGCCAAACCTTCGGCTCCAAGCAGCACCTGCCGACTTCTGCACTCAAGAGCATCCCCCTCACCTGTCCTTTTGCCGTCTGGGGACTGGACATGGTGGGCCCATTCAAGATGGCGTGTGGCGGCATGACACATCTGCTTGTTGCCGTGGACAAATTTACCAAGTGGATTGAAGCAAAGCCGATCAAGAAACTGAATGGGCCGACTGCCATGACATTCATCACAGATATTACAACCCGGTATGGAGTACCACACAACATCATCACCGACAATGGCACGAATTTTGCCAGGGGAGCATTGGCACGTTTCTGCGTGACAGAGGGCATCCGACTGGACTTAGCGTCCGTTGCCCACCCGCAGTCAAACGGCCAAGTCAAGCGAGCAAACGGCTCATCCTCTTCGGCATCAAGCCCCGATTGGTCGTGCCGCTGGAGCGTTCGGCCGGCTGTTGGCTGGACGAGGTGTCGGCCGTCCTCTGGAGTCTGCGCACTACCCCAAATAAGTCAACCGACTTCACCCCTTTCTTCCTTCTATATGGTGCCGAGGATGTCATCCCAACTGACATCGAGTTCGACTCACCACGGGTCACCATGTACACGGAGGCGGAGGCCAAGGAAGCACGAGAAGACTGCGTCAACTTGCTGGAAGAAGGCCGGCTGTTAGCCCTCAGCTGGTCCGCCATCTACCAGCAGGGTCTATGCCGTTACCACAGCCGGAAGGTCAAGCCAAGATCCTTCCAAGAGGATGATCTTGTGCTCCGGCTGATCCAGCGAACAGCCGGCCAGCACAAGCTCTCGGCCCCTTGGGAAGGCCCCTTCGTCATCAGCCGGGCTCTAAGCAACAACTCCTACTACCTGATCGACGCGCAGAAGCCGAAGGCACGCAAGAGAGATGATCCAGCAAGGAGTCGGAGCGACCATGGAACGCCAATCTTCTCCGAAGATTTTACAGTTAAAGTACAGTATGTACCATGCTATCTTTTGTATTAAGTATGCGACAACGGCCCCCCCGAGGAGTACTCGGGGACTACCCTCTTTTATCTATGAATGATGGGTATCATACCCATGGTTATGCCACTACATTCATTTTTTCGTCCGGCACCGGTTTCGATCAGTCGGCCCGGGGACTTGCCGCCTTGAGTTATATTCAAAGTTCTACCTGCAGCCAGACAAGTAATGTGTCGGCACCCAAGCCCTCTCTTGTTGAAAGTCGCACCTCGAAGAATCGGCTGTCTGGCTGGCAAGAGCCAAAGGCAGGAAAGGATGCCCACACAAAAAACGGCTAAGGATTAACAAACTTATATAACCCCAGACAGCTTCCCCCCCCCCGCCAACCGGTTGTCAGAGCAGCCGACTGGCCGGCTTCCCTCCTTACTCTGCTACAATCTAAGAAAGCTCGAGTACTTGTCCTCCCAAACGGCCAATCCTTTGCCCGGTCACAGACTGCAGAGCAGCTGTCCGACTGGGAAGGCGGCGACCAAGGGAGGGCGGCAAAGGAAAACAGCCAAAAGATGAAAAACAAGTAGGAATGGAAGCCAAGCACATGCATAATTATATTTACACAAAAGGCCTTCGAAAGGCCGGCACTCGACATAGTTTGAATACATCCCCAGTGGGTGGAACTGCGCAAATTTAATAAGAAGTTGTTCAAGGAGTAACGAGCAGGAAAGTAAAGACGGCGAGTCAGGCCAAGGGAGCAACGAGGGAGTCAGGCAGGTTGGTGGAGACGACAGTGTTGGCTGGAGGAGTGGCCGGCTGGCGAGTCTCGGCTTGATCATCACCTGTGGCAGGTGGTGCATTCGCACGCGCCTGGTTGCTAGAGGCACGATCAGGCTGAGGCTGGCTGGCTGGTTCACCATCTGGCACAATGTCTTCGCCATCTTCCTCCTCCTCCTCTTCGCCCTCGTCGCTGGAGTCAATCTCCTCCGCTGAGTCTTCACCGTCTGCCGGGTTCCGCCCGAACCATTCCTCCGGCTGAGCGACACCGTCTTCGTTTACCTCAGGAGCAAAGGCGCTGGTGTCGGTGAAGTCGGCGATCTCCGAGGCGCGCTGAATGATAGCCGGCCGCACCGCCTCTAGCTCCTCGTCAGCCTCCTGCCGCCAGGTGTGCAGTTGGTCCAAATTCAGCCCAGGATACCAAGCCCAGATGAACTCTAGCGCCCGTCGAGCGCCGGACCGAGTTGCTGAAGCCTTCCAGGCCTCGAAGCGGCCGACTGCTACCTCTAGCCAGTCGGCAGTCCGGCTGGGGGTGTGGGGAATCACCTCGCCGGGCCAGAGGGTGGACAATACCTGCGCTCCAGCACGCTGAAGACGGCGGAGCATGCGGTAGGCCAGCTGGAGGCGGGCTTGGATTGCCAGAAGCTGCTCCTCAAGCGACCGGTTGGCGTCCGGTGCAATCTCAACCTCAGCCTGCCGCCGGGCCTCACGGTGAGCTTCGATGGCTTGGTTGGCGGCGACAGAGTAACCAGGGAAGTATTCTTCACAAAGAATAAAGAAATAGAGCAAGTCAGAAGATAAACCAGATAACAAGGACTAGCAAAGGAGAGAAGAAGAAGGTGGCCTACCGTCAATCAAATCTTCAACCCGACCGTAGCCTTCGCTCAGTGCCTGCCTCGCCTCTGCCCAGCTTGCAGCCTTGGTCTCATACTCGGCTTTGAGGGCGGCCTCGCTGTCCTGCACCTTCTTCAGGGCCGCCTTGTGGTTCTCCTCCTGGTCGGCCAGCTTCTTGGCCAGGCGATCACGCTCCTGAACCAAGGCGTTGCACTCATTTTCCTTGGTGTAAAGGGCGGTCTGAGCTCCACCCAGCTGCTCCCCTCAAGTCGGCATTGGCTCCTGCCGATATGGAGAAGAAGAAATTAAGGAAGAAGTCATCAGGAAAGATCCGACCCGACTTCTCAGTAGTCGGCCCGAATCTCAGGGACTACACCCAGTGGGTGCGCTGGCACGCACCCACATGAGATAAAAAACAAAAGCACTCACTCCGGCTTTCCGTCAGAGCGGCAGTCTTCTGATTCATCTCCCAGGCCTGGGAGTTCAAGGTAGCAGCATGGAGGTTGTGATAATCCTGCGAATAGAACGAAGGTGCGAACAAGAGCAAATCATTAAATCAAAGTCTTCTGAGAAGTTTCAGCCGCCTGCTCAGCAGCCGACTTGAAACTCGGGGACTACACCCAGTGGGTGAGCTGGCGCGCCCCCACGGAAGAAATCAAGAGCGAAGACTCACCCGAATGGCCGACCGCATTGCAAGAAACTCTTGGGTATACTGCTTCAGCGCGGTGGCCTGAGACTGAAGCCGGCTCCGGACATCCTGCGCTGCCACATTCAGCACGGTCGTCCCACCGCCCGGTGTCCACCCTGGCGAGCTGATGCTGGCCGTCTCCAGGTCATGGGACAACAAGCTGGAGCCCGCGGTCCTCTGCGGGTCCAGCTCTGAAGTCTCCTTCCCTGCGCACCGACAAGTCGGCGGCAGGACCACAAGATCCGCCCTCACAGACGGTTTGCCTCCAGCCGGCTGCTCAGGCGGCGCCTCGGGCCGGCCGCCTTGGCCCGTCCCGGCTGACGAAGGCGGCACCGCCTCTCCCTCTGGGACGACTATGTCACCCCCTCCCTCTCCATCACCGGCTGGTCGCGGCCGGCTTCCTCTGACGGGGGCACCGGGATATCGGGGGACACGATGCGGAGGGGGATGACGAGTTGTGGAGGCTGGCTGCGCAGGACCTCCGCCGCCCTCTCTGCGGCCGAGGCCTCCGCCTGAGACTTGGCCGGCGTATCGGCCGGCGCGTCAGCCGACTCCGCCGTCGTCTCCTGAGCCACCTTGGCGGCGGCTACCCTCTGCTCCCGCGCCTCCGACTATGGAGGCGGCTGTAGTCCGTCGCCGCTTGGACTCGGCACGGGGGTCTACGTGGCAGGAACCTGCAGATCCTCTCGCCCCTCCGACTATGGAGGCGGCTGTAGTCCGCTCAAGAGAGAGCGGAGCCCTTGTTGATAAGACAAGAAAAGGCTAGAAGAATGCCTACTGAAGAGAAGAAAGAAAGGCGTGCGAGAATTAACACTTACACTGAAACTGTCTGCGGCTGCTTCACTACCTTGCGGAAGCGGGCTGCCTTCGCGGTCGCCTCGTCCCGCTTGGTCGCCGTCGCGGAACCCTTGGGCTTCTTCGGTCGACCGCCGAAGAGAGTTGGCGCCTCCCGGCGTTTCTGTGCGCCGCCCCGTGCAGCCGGACCGCTAGAAGGGCCCGCACGTTGATGGTCCGATGCCGGCTGGCAGCGCGGAATAGGTTCGGCCTCGTCATCATCAGGCCAGTCCTCAAAACCGGCGGTGAACCCGGAGCCGCCTGCCTTGCCATCTCCCCCTACAGCGTCATCGTCTAAGGCGGCCGCCCCCAAGTCGGGGTCGTCCAGGTCGTCCGTCGCGTGGTCGGGGGCGAACTCGCATTCCGCCCCCACGGTTCCGGCCAACGGATGAAGGAGGGGGTTCTGATTAAAAACAAGCCGACTGGTTAGTAGCCGGCCAGAGAGAACTCGGTAACAATAGAAGAAGAAAAGAAGGAAGGCTTACCATAGGCGGGGTGTTGGCGCGAGAATAGGGCTCCTTGCTGTACCACCACTCCTCGGTGAGCTTGCAGTTGGCGATGTAGTTCACCATGTAAGATACCTCGTCGTGAGGCATCTCCTTGGTGCTCAGCCGGCTTGGATCGAAGCGTCCGCTCATCTGGCAGATCAGATGAGGGCGGCCTTGGAGTGGGAGCACCCGGCGCTCCACGAAGGCGGCTATCAGGTCGGACCCAGTCAGGCCCTCCGACTGGATCAGCACCCGAAGCCGGGCGACGGCACCAGCCCTAGCCGGCGTTAGTGACCTGGCCCGATCGGACCACGAGGGCTGTCTCCCAGCCGGCGGGCCGGCTATGTAAGCCGGCAGATTGACGTAGTCGTCCTGCGACGCGACATTCTTCACATAAAAGTAAGATTTCTGCCAAAGCTTCACCGACTGGATCAGCGTGATGGGCGGAAATGGGTTGTCGGCTATCGATCTCCGCATGGCGATGAAGGCGCCGCATGGAGCCGGCACGCCCGCGACGACCGTACCGAGTTTGGACTGGAAGAACTCCCCCCAGAGTTCAATGGTGGGGTGGACACCGAGGAAGCCTTCGCACAGAGTGACGAAGGCCGACAGCAGCACCACCGTGTTTGGAGTAAGGTGGTGCGGCTGGAGATGATAAAACTCGAGAAACAAGCGGAAGAAGCCGCTTGCAGGCAGGCCGACGCCGCGTAGGCAGTGCGAGTGGAAGATTACCCGCTCGCCCTCTTCCGGCGCCGTGAAACCTCTCTCTCCAGCGTGAGGCGGACCCGCACGTGATCCCTGCCCGGCAACCACCGCGTCTTGCGGAGGAAGTCGATATGGTCTTCACGGATGTTGGAGCCGTCCCAGGAGCTCGACATCGGAGCCATGAGGACGGGAAGGCGACGGAAAGCGCGGTGATGGAGAGCGCGTGATTCGGTGGCACTAAGACTGCGACATGCCAAGAAGAATGGCGGAAAGGTGGCACGGTGGAGAGCCGCTGCAGCGACAGAGAGGAAGAAGAAGAAGGGAATGGCAGAGCGAGGGCGAGCGTGCGAGCATGCGAGCGACTGCCGCTCCCCTTACTCCCCCTACTTATAGCCCCACGCGACGAAGTCGAGGAGGTGAGGCGTGGGGGGGGGCGTGGGATTAACTGCGCCCACTCGCCCACGTCCCGCGATTATTGCGCCTTTACGATGAGTGGAAACCGCCGTCGGAAGACATGCGGTCAGTTCGGGACACAAAAGATCCATGCCTGGGCCGAGGCGTGGAACTGGTGGGCCCCGATCTACAGCGGCGTCCCGTCATGCACGTGGGCTGGCAGGCCCTTCCAGCCGAAGGGTGCCACGTGGCGCGCTGGCAGCGGGCGGCTAGCCCGCAGCCTGGCCAACGAGCCAGCTGGTTCCCGCCTTTGGATTTCGAATAAACTTCGCCGAGAAGGCATGCATAACTAAAGCCGGCTCCTAGCTGTCGGCTCGTCGAGATAGGAAGCTGATTGAGCTTCTTGATTCCGCTTTCCGCCATGAAGCCCAACCAGCTTCGGGGACTACTGTCGGAGTAATTGACCACAGGTAGCCTAGCCGGCTCCCTTTGGCCCTTTGAAATAACAACAGCCAATCGAGCCTTGGAGCACCCAAGACGTGGGGCCGCCTTCCTCCAGCCGATTGCCTGACAAGCCGACTACCGGAAGGCGGCCCGGCCCTAAACTCTCTTGGAGGATGCCAGGATAGGGCCGACTCCAAGAAGCCGACCACGAAAAGGCCGACTCCAAGAAGCCGGCCCAAGAAGACCGACTCCAAGAGGCCGGCCCCTGGCGAGCCGCCAAGGCCGTGCCCTCAAAGTCTGCGCCCCCATAACAATGATGGGACAAGGCGTCGCACCAGTGGAGCCTGCCACCCCTGAATCCCGGAACACGCATGGCTACAGTACGCCGTACGGGGCAGCCATCACCCGTCCGGCGTGGCACTGTAGCCATGCTGGTCATGACACCCTCCACGACGGGTTGCTAGTACGGCCCACAGGCGGCGGGCCCCTTCAGTCAGAGAGACACCCGAAGGTGGCTTTGCCTCCCCCAGCCGGCCTGGGGCACGACCGGCTTCCTATGGCCGGCTTGCCCCCCTCCTCGGGGGCGTGCGCACCATTAAGGAGACAAGATGAGTTAAGGCTACAGTGAGAGCCCGCAAGGCGGCGGCACTGTATCCATGCTTACCTCGACAAAGCCCTCGTCATCAGAGGCAAGGCAGCAGTAACCATCCCCCAACAAGACACCCAAGCGGTGGGGCCGGCCTGTCGTCCAATGAGATGGCAGCCGGCAGGACTCACCAGTCAGCGGGCCCCAGCAGCCGGCGGACAAGCCGGCGGCCATAGACACTGACAGGTGGGGCCCGCGCCCAGCCGGATTACCATTGTACCCCCGGGGGGTAGGCCTATATAAACCCCGCGGGGCACCCATGCGAAGGGTTGATCTTAGATAGTTTTAGACACTACTATAAGGAGAGAAGAGAGCTAGCCTTGCCCTTTTTCCTCCTCACACCGAATAGCTCAAGGAGCCTCTTGTAGCTTCTTGTCGATCTAGTGATCATGCGGAGACCCCGCAGAGCAGGAGTAGGGGTATTATCTCCACGGAGAGCCCCCAACCTAGGTAAGATCCACCGACGTGCATATCTTCGCCTCATCCCGTTTCCAGGCACCGGCGATGTCTTACTGGCTCCCACAATGATAAGCCATCCGTTGGCATATGTCGCACCTACCACCCGACACTTGGGGATGCCCCGGAAGGCATCCCCTCTTTCGTCTTCGTTCATCGGTAACTTTATTTGGAGCTATATTTTTATTCGCCACATGATATGTGTTTTACTTGGAGCATCAATTTCTGTTGTTAGTATTTGCCTGCTGTTATTTAGAATAATGTTTTGCATCTCTATTTTCAATAAAAATGTCAAGTATAGCTTTTACCATGCTTATTTTGCTAGTATACATGTTGCTGTTTGAAAACACAAAGTTTACCTCTGTTGCAAAAATTCCCTATAAAAGTAAGAGAATGATATAATGTTGAAACTTTCTGCATATTGAGCTATGATAAATCTTCTACAACATAGTATTTTTCTCATAATTTTTGGATTTAGGTAAGTATGATGAATCTTGCATTCTTTACAGACTATACTGTTTTGGCAGATTGCTGTTATGTTGGCATTGTTTGCATATTTTTGCTTGTTTAATGATTCTATTTGATGATAGGAGTGTTAAATATGCAGAGACATTTAATATTCAATGTTGAATAATAATTTTAGTGATTTGTTACAGTAGAAGATGATAAGGTTTTTACATTGGTTTATACTAACCTATCTCATGAGTTCTTGTTGAGTTTGGTGTGGATGAAGCTTTCGAGATTTAGGAAACCGTGATATAAAAGGAATTAAGGAGACACAAAATCTCAAGCTTTGGGATGCCCAAGGCACCCCAAGATAATATTTCAATAAGTCTCAAGCATCTAAGCTTGGGGAGGCCCCGGTAGGCATCCCACCTTTCTTCTTCAACAACTATCGGTTAGTATCGGTTGAGCCTAAGTTTTTGCTTCTTCACATGAGTTGAGCTATCCTTGCAATGTCATTTTATTTTTCTTTGCTTGCTGTTTGAATAGAATACCAAGATCTGAAATTCTTTAATGTTATAGAGTCTTCGCATAGCTACATAATTATTTAACTACTCATTGATCTTCACTTATATCTTTTTGGAGTAGTTTGTCATTTACTCGTGTGCTTCACTAATATCCTATGAGTAAATGGTTGAATGAGTTGAATTTCATAAATCTGAAATTATATATGTTTCATTTGCTTATCCCATGGGGAGTAATGACTTCACATCTAAGAAGTAGAGGTTTTCAATTTATTGAAGGTTAGCAAGCATTGTATTGGTCATTTGAACAGTTCATGAAAGAATATTGAAGGAAGAGAGATTCCACATATAAATATACTATCTTAGACATATTTTCTAATTGTGAGCACTCATTAAGTATGACATGCTAAAGAGTTGATGTTGGACAAGGAAGACAACATAATGGGATATGTTTTCTCACATCTCAGTTAAAGTATATTTTCATGGATCATTCAAACATGTTGAGTTTGCCTTTCCCCCTCATGCTAGCCAAAAATCCTTGAACCAAGTAGAGATACTTCTTGTGCTTCCAAATATCCTTAAATCCAGTTTTTGCCATGAGAGTCCACCATACCGACCTATGGATTGAGTAAGATCCTTCAAGTAAGTTGTCATCGGTGCATGACTTATTAGTGTGAAGAAAATAAGCTTTATACGATCTTGTTATGGAAGCAATAAAAGCGACGGACTGCATAATAAAGGTCCATATACAAGTGGCAATATAAAGTGACGTTCTTTTGAATTAAGATTTTGTGCATCCAACCATAAAAGCGCATGACAACCTCTGCTACCCTCTGCTAAGGGCCTATCTTTTACTTTATGTCTTTTACTTTGTGCAAGAGTCAAGGTGATCTTCACCTTTCCCTTTTTTCATTTTATCCTTTGGCAAGCACCTCGTGTTGGAAAGATCCTAATGTATATATCCAATTGGATGTAAGTTAGCATGAACTATTATTGTTGACATCACCCAAAAGTGAATACGTTGGGAGGCAACACTATAAGCCCCTATCTTTCTCAGTGTTTGATTAAAACTCCATAACCACAAGTATTGCGTGAGTGTTAGCAATTGTAGAAGACTATATGATAGTTGAGTATGTGGAGTTTGCTAAATCAAAGCTCTGACATGGAACCTTCCTAAAAATAAGATGAATTGCAATTGTTTGATGACTGAGAATGAAGTTTGCTAGTTTTCAAGAAAGTTTATGGTCTATGCTTTAACATGTGAATAGCTTGTTACTTGATCATTAAAAGTGTTATGAGATGAACTACTGTTATGAAAGATAAATATGCAAGAAAAGGTGATTGAAATTATCATTGATCAAACTTATGCACCTACTAGCATTCACACTTCATAAATTCTTTCTTTTATCATTTACCTACTCGAGGACGAGCAGGAATTAAGCTTGGGGATGTTGATACGTCCCCAACGTATCTATAATTTATGAAGCATTCATGCTATTTTATTATCTGTTTTGAATGATTATGGGCTTTATTATACACTTTTATATTACTTTTGGGACTAACCTATTAACCAGTTTCAAAGAAAAGGAATATCAAACGGAGTCCAAATGGAATGAAACCTTCGGGAGCGTGATTTTTGGAACGAACATGATCCGGGATACTTGGAGTACAAGCTAGGGAAGCTTCGAGGAGGCCAAGAGATAGGAGGGTGCCCCCCTACTGGGAGCGCCCCCCTGTCTCGTGGGCCCCTCAAGCACCCCCCGACCAACTTCTTTCACCTACATATTCTCATATACCCTAAAAACATCAAAGGAGAAGATAGATCGGGAGTTCCGCCGCCGCAAGCCTCTGTAGCCACCAAAAGTCAATCGGGACCCTATTCCGGCACCCTGTCAGAGGGGGGGGGGCTCCCTCATCGGTGGCCATCTTCATCATCCCAACGCTCTCCATGACGAGGAGGGAGTAGTTCACCCTCGGGGCTGAGGGTATGCACCAGTAGCTATGTGTTTGATCTCTCTCTCTCTCGTGTACTCTCTCGTGTTCTCTCTCGTGTTCTCTCTATGGCACGATCTTGATGTATCGTGAGCTTTGCTATTATAGTTGGATCTTATGATGTTTCTCCCCCTCTACTCTCTTGTAATGGATTGAGTTTTCCCTTTGAAGTTATCTTATCAGATTGATTCTTTAAGGATTTGAGAACACTTGATGTATGTCTTGATGTGCTTATCTGTGGTAACAATGGGATATTCACATCATCCACTTGATGTATGTTTTGGTGATCAACTTGCGGGTTCCAGCCATGAACCTATGCATAGGGGTTGTCACACGTTTTCGTCTTGACTCTCGGGTAGAAACTTTGGGGCACTCTTTGAAGTACTTTGTGTTGGTTGAATAGATGAATCTGAGATTGTGTGATGCATATCGTATAATCATGCCCATGGATACTTGAGGTGACAATGGAATATCTAGGTGACATTAGGGTTTTGGTTGATTTGTGTCTTAAGGTGTTATTCTAGTATGAACTCTATGATAGATTGAACGGAAAGAATAGCTTCACGTTATTTTACTACAGACTCTTGAATAGAAAGATCAAAATGGATAACTTTGAGGTGGTTTCGTACCCTACCATAATCTCTTCGTTTGTTCTCCACTATGAGTTTCTTTGGAGTGACTCTTTGTTGCATGTTGAGGGATAGTTATGTGATCCAATTATGTTATTATTGTTGAGAGAACTTGCACTAGTGAAAGTATGAACCTTAGGCCTTGTTTCCTACCATTGCAATATCGTTTGTGCTCACTTTTATCATTAGTTACCTTGCTGTTTTTATAATTTCAGATTACAAATACCCATATCTACTATCCATATTGCACTTGTATCACCATATCTTAGCCGAACTAGTGCACCTATACAATTTACCATTGTATTGGGTGTGTTCGGGACACAAGAGACTCTTTGTTATTTGGTTGCAGGGTTGCTTGAGAGAGACCGTCTTCATCCGACGCCTCCCACGGATTGATCAATCTTAGGTCATCCACTTGAGGGAAATTTGCTATTGTCCTACAAACCTCTGCACTTGGAGGCCCAACAACATCTACAAGAAGAAGGTTGTGTAGTAGACATCAGTGCCATGATGGGCAAGATTCCCAATGTTACCTGGCTCGAAGGCTCCTTCGTAGAGATCGTGAAGGGGTGGCAATCGGGGTGGTTCTATATCACCGAGCCACGCGATGCCAACTGGGTGGCGGCCCCCGAATTCCGATCCGGCATCCCCATGAGGCTCACCTCCTGGGAAAAGAAGGGCCTGGCCTGGGGCGTACCTGCGGAGCTAACCGGACTCCAAAACTGCATCCAAAATTTGATAGACAAGAAGATCAAGCTTGTCAACGTGGTCCAGGTGATGCTCTTCCACCGGATTCTCCCATGTCAAAGATGGGCATTCAATATGTGGGAGTTCGATCTGGACAAACACTAGACGCTGCAAGAGCTCTTCGACACGACGCATAAAGACGTCTGGAAGGTGCTGTTCAAGGCCGCCGAAGTACCCCCTCCATCTTCCGAGGACCACAGACTCAGCGCAAAGCGCCCTGCCAATCCGGTAAGCTCTCTAAATATCACAAAACGTGCCTTTCCCAGTATATTTGTGGGAGGATTTTAAGCCACCACGCTGACGAAATAGGAATATGTGGTGACGGCGGAGTGGATCGACTATCCAGCTCCACTGCCCGAAGATACAACCACCGCACTCCTGACGGAGATGCTGGTTCCAGCGCCTAACAAGGTGCCAGAGAAGAAGGCCGAAAAGAAGGCTACGGGGACCAGGAAAGGTCTCCGGCGCAAGGCAACATCAGACACCTTGTCCGAAGACGAGGGGAAGGGAGAGGAAATGCCTCCCCTCACCAGGGAGGAGAAGAGAAGGAAGACCGCCCCATCTGGGGAGGCCGAAGGGTCCAAGAAGGCAGCCATGGGGACTAGAAAAGGTCTTCGGCGCCGGGCCGTAATAGACTCATCAGCCGAGGACGCCGAGGCAGATTCCTCCCACGAAGATGGGGAAGAAAAGAAGAGAAAAGCCGCCCTACAGGGGGAGGCTAGCACTCCGAAGAAGGGAAAGACATCCCTTCCGGACTACTCCACCATGGCCGCCTACAACGAGGAGGAATGGTTTCCTAGGGACAAGCCCCTTGCGAAACGTAAGCATCCTTACTCTATAGTACGTTTCATGTGTTTTAGCTTCATTGTTTGTTATAACGCCGAACACGCATATGCAGTCTGGCTGGGTCCCACCTCGAGGTATCCTCTTCGGATGGGTCCTTGAGTGAATCGAATATGAATAGTGCTTCACTCCCGACGATCACCTCCCCACGGCCTGCGGATGACACCGAGGTGTTGTCCCAAAGGATACCGGAGCGGGGAGCGACGGTTCTAGAGATGCCCCGAGGCGAAATCCCAGACGACGGGCACATGGGGGGTAAGATCCCCATGGATTATGCGGACGGGAGCCGCAGCAAGCCTGGCTCCCAGCCGGATACTCCGTCGGAACCCTCAAAGGTTCCGGATTAAGCCCCTCGCTAAGGAGGGCGAGCCGGCCATGCCGATGACGTCCATCCAGCCGGAGGCATCGGATAATTTGTTGGAAGTGCTTCGCGGCGCTTCCATTGACGAAGAGCACCATACTCTTATGAGTACGGTGATTGAGAAGGTTCGGTCTGCCAAAAGCGGATTGACCGAAGCCTGCACCAGCCTCCTAACAGGCTTTGAGGTAAGTAATCAAAAGTGTAAGAAAATATCACCCGATAGACAGTAGCCCCTGATACTCTATTTGGTGTTCGGAAAGAAAAGCCAAACGGAGGGTCAACTTTTATCTGCAGGAGTCTAATAGTAAATGTCGAAATGAATAAGCAGGTGTTGCTGCTGGCTGCTGCCGCCCGTACTTCGAAGGTTGCCGGAATCAAGCGGGACCTGAAGCAGGTCGAAGAAGAGCTCAGCCTCACGAAGAGGCAGCTCGAAGAGAACGAAGGTAAGTGATACCCCGTCCGTGTGTCGTATAAAGGAAGAAAAATTGGTGATGCTAACAAAAGCATTATGATTTTTAATAGGGGCCACGACCGAAGTGGCGGCCCTGAAGAAAGCGATATCCGAGGCTGAAGACAATGCGGCCAAGGATCGCACCGAGCGTGAAAAACGGGATGCTCGTGTAGGCGAGGTACAACAAGAGCTCCAAGACTTCGGCAAGAAATTCGAGTCCTTGGAGCATGACTTCAAGACGCAAGAGTCTGAGCTTGCGAAGGCCCTCCAGAGTGTGCAAGACGCCAAGGCCGAAGCCCAAAAGGCCCTCCAAGAGATCCAGGCGGCCAAAAAGATAGGGGCGGGTAAGGCATTCGTTATGCAAAGCAAGCATGTGGAGGAGACATTTCTTTTACTTACCCGAATTCGGAGCTCTCCAGGGCATTCATAGATCTGCCACGCAGCACATCGGATGCCACGGAGTTCTACTTTGCTGAAGAGGGGAGCTCTACGGAAAAGTTGTTTTGGTCCCACTATGCTGGGGCCGAACACCCACTGTCCTTGAGTGACCAACTGAAGCAATTGGTCGAACTCCACAAGGCGACCGAACTGGCCATGAAGGACTTCATAGTCTGGCTGTGGCCTGGCGAGCCCCTGTCCGACAGCTACTTCAGCCTTATAAAGCGGATGGTAAATGCCTGTCCGCGGCTAGAGGTTATTTGGCATTCCATCTATATTGAGGGTGCCCTCCGGACCTTTGCCCGCGCGAAAATGCATTGGGCCAAAATGGATGCTGAGAAGCTGGTGAAGGATGGACCACCGGAGGGCAAGGCGCATCATTACCCCGAGAAGTATTATGACGGCGTTATGAAAGGCGCCCACCTTGTGGCCGATGAATGTACCAAGGATGTAATTTTTGAGTAAATGTACTCATGTCGCTATGTAATATGAAAACTAGTTCGTGTGTGCTATATAACGCTTTTTGATTTAAAATATTTCCTTCTGTGCGGCCGTTTATAAAATTCTGAAAGTTGGCCAGTCGTCGGCTTCCGCCCCCGTGTAACTAGTACTGGGGTGTTCTTGGAAAACCCACACACTCTTTATCCAAATTTTTGGTCCTTTAAGGAGGTATTTAGCACAGTGAACAAGGCAATCAGACTATTCGGCTTTATCACTCTCACTTAGCCATAGAAGTCTACCATTTTAAATTTCGGCAAAGCCCCTAGTATTTGGAAGGCCGAACTTGGTGCGCTATACATGCCTAGGTCGGACAAGGCCGATTCCTCGCCTGAAGCGGAAAAAATCTTTAAGGATTTGAGACCTCTCGAACAGCGATAAGCTCTCGCCGCATCATGACAGTCAGTTTTTGGCTTTCTCTACTGAGGTGCTCGTCCGGAAGAACCGGGACACAATCATAGTAGTTCTCCCTGCGCTATCTTAGCCGATAGAACGGAAAGTAAGGTACCAAACCAAAGGAGCCGGGCAAACCCAACTATTGACCCAAGACATGATTTGGAGTTGATGCATATAATGCTATAAGTTCGGGGTGCCGCACTATCGAAAGTGTTGGGACTTTTCTTGGCGTGTTATGGGGCACAGTAAAGCCCCTGGCAAACTGAACATACCAAGTGTACGGGTGCAATATTAAATAAACAGTCAAGGGAAAATATGAAGAAAGTAATAATAAGCTGATGCTGTATATTGTTTCCTATTGTTATTTAAATAATACGTCAAAGCGTATGTGTACAAATAATGCAATAAGCAAAAAATAGGACTATTTGACATGTCCTATCCGGGGGCAGGCTACGTGTGGGTATGTAAGACAGGTATAACGATCGTTAACAAAGACCACCTGGATATTCCCGTGTACGCAAAGCCTCTTGCCTCCTTGGTTTTCCTTCCCGTGGTGAGTCCGATGATCGAACTCTCTGAAGGGTCTGCCTGGAAGTAGGGTCCTGAAAAAGAAAGAAGATGATAAAGGTGTGCGGGTCCTGTGACGATTGAGGTGCACTTTGGACCGCATCATCGTCATGCCTCCGCCTATGTCCATGGTATTTTAAGTTCGTAGGTATGTACGCGCGGCACAAATGCCGCCTGGATGGGATTAGGATGGAGGCCGAATTGCTAGCCGAGCTCTAGTCGCACCGGACGATCCTGTTGCAGAGTATTCCGGACTCGCATAACAGTGTCCGAGGTTTTTATCGCCGAGTTCACGGTCTTCCGAAGAAGGCTGCTTTGTACTTCTGCTGCGAGGGCCGCAGTGTGCTCCTCCGTACGAAGAGAGCGGTCTGTGGTTCCATTGAATGTTATAACCCCGCGAGGTCGTGGCATCTTGAGTTTGCGGTATGCATAGTGTGGTACCGCATTGAATCGAGCAAATGCGGTTCGTCCAAGTAGTGCATGATAGCCACTACAGAAAGGGATGGTACCGAAGATTAACTCCTCGCTCCGGAAGTTATCCGGAGATCCGAAGACCACTTCCAGTGTTATTGAGCCTGTACAACAGGCCTCTACACCTGGGATTACACCTTTAAAGGTGGTTTTGGTGGGTTTGATCCTTGAGGGATCGATGCCCATTTTACGCACTGTGTCCTGATAAAGCAGGTTCAAGATGCTGCCACCGTCCATGAGGACTCGCATGAGGTCGAATCCATCAATGATTGGGTCGAGGACCAATGCGGCTGAACCGCCATGACAGATACTTGTAGGATGAGCTCTGCAATCAAAAGTGATCGGGCAGGATGACCACGGGCTAAACTATGGGGCAACTGGATCCATCGCGTAGACGTCCCGTAGTGCACGCTTTCGTTCCCGCTTGGGAATGTGGGTGGCATAGATCATATTTACCGTTTTCACTTGGGAGAAAATTTCTTCTGTCCCCCTGTGTTCGGCCGCCGGGGTTCCTCGTCGTCCTTGCTATGCAGCCCCTTGTCCTTGTTTTCGGCATTCAACTTGCCGGCTTGTTTGAAGACCCAGTAGTCTCTGTTAGTGTGGTTGGCTGGTTTATCAGCGGTGCCGTGAATTTGACACGAGCGGTCGAGTATGCGGTCTAGAATAGACGATCCCGGATTGTTTCTTTTGAATGGCTTTTTCCGCTGATCGGACTTGGAGCCGCTGAATCCGGCATTGACTGCCATGTCTTCGGTGTTGTCTCCATTGTTCCGACGCTTATGCTTGTTGCGCTGTGGCTTGCTGTTCTTGTCGCGGATATCTGAAGTGCCGGAGTTTCATGGCATGGTCCTTCTGCGAGCCAGCCAGCTGTCCTCGCCCGCGCAAAAGCGGGTCATGAGTGTCTTGAGGGCTGCCATGGACTTTGGCTTTTCTTGGCCGAGGTGTCGGGTGAGCCACTCGTCGCGGATGTTATGCTTAAAGGCCGCTAGGGCTTCGGCATTTGGACAGTCGACGATTTGGTTCTTTTTAGTTATGAACCGAGTCCAGAATTTCCTGGCTGACTCTCCGTGCTGTTGGGTTATGTGACTTAAGTCATCAGCATACGGTGGTTGCACGTAAGTGCCCTGGAAGTTGTCGAGGAATGCATCCTCCAGGTTTTCCCAGCTGCCAATGGAGTTCGCCGGCAGGCTATTCAGCCAATGTCGGTCCGGTCATTTGAGTCTAAGGGGAAGATATTTGATGGCATGTAGATCATCTCCGTGGGCCATGTAAATGTGGAGAAGGAAATCTTCGATCCATACCGCAGGGTCTGTTATGCCATTGTATGATTCGATGTTTACGGGTTTAAACCCTTCTAGGAATTCATGATCCATTACTTCATCAGTGAAGCAGAGGGGGTGTGCGGCGCCTCTATGTTGGGCTATGTTACGATGATGTTCAAATAAGTCTGGTATGTTGTATTCGGCTCGGTCAGACTTGTCGTTAGTATATCCAGCATGACGGTCATCGTCACGTGTTCCGGCGCGCCCCCGCGATCCGTAGATCGATCTTGGCTGTCCTACTTTGTTTTCCAGTATGTCTTGCAAGTCTTGCGTGTTGCCCCAGGCCGTAGTGTATTGACGTTGGGGTGCGGGCTGGTGTTCGGGTTGATACGCTGCTTTATCTCGGCCACGCGGTGGCCGGTCAGCCTCGTCCTATGTTGGTAGTTTAGGCTCTAGGGCCTCCTCCTCGAGTTTAGGTAGCAACTTTTGCTTGGGGTAACCTTTGGTTTGGCGCTTGAGTCCATATTCCTCGGCTGCCAGGACCTCAGTCCATCTGTCTGTGAGCAGATCTTGATCAGCTTGGAGCTACTGCTGCTTTTTCTTTAGGCTTCTTGCAGTGGCTATAAGCCGGCGCTTGAAGCGCTCCTACTCGACGGGATCCTCAGGTACGAAAAATTCATCATCGCTGAGGCGCACCTCGTCTTCGGAGAGATGCATATAGTTGTCATCCTCCAAGTATCCGTCCATTGCCTGTTCATTTGGGCTAGCTTGCCCGTCCTCCTGTTCGGCCCGCTCGACGTTAGGCTGATCGGGGTTGTATTCGTCTTCGGCACCATCCGGATTGCTGTTGTCTCTTGTGCCGATATTGCTATGGAGGGGCTTGGAGCGGCGCAGATGACGCCCATGTTTTGATTGCTTCCCTAAGGGGTTATCCTCTGTTGCCTCATCACCATTATTTTCTTTGGGGGTGTCCACCATATATATATCATATGAAGTGGTGGTTGTCCAGCGCCCTATGGGCGATGGTTCCTATTCTTCTCCTGCATCATCGTCCATACCGTCGATGTCTTCGGAGTCGAAGTCGAGCACGTTGTTTAAATCATTGACAGTGGCTATTAAGTGGGTGGTGGGTGGGTAACGAATTTCTTCGTCATCCGCTTCCCACTCGAGTCAGATATAGTTCGGCCAAGAGTCTCCTGACAAAGAGAGAGACCTTAATGAATTTAGCACGTCACCGAGGGGTGTGTGCTGAAACATGTCCACGGCGGTGAAGTCCATGATCAGTGCCCAATCAGATTCGATGGGCACGGATGCACGCGGTTTGGACCCTGAAGCCGGAGACGTGTCCGGGGGTCTGGCGACACAGATTTCTTTAGAGGCGGAGTTTGTGTTCGACTCCAAAGCCAATGAGTGTGCGGCCTCCGCGGAGGGGTCCATCCACCCATCCTCGGATTGCGCGATCTGCTCCACATTGAAGTCCGGAGCTGCAGCAGGTGTGATATCCTGAACACTGTCCAATGGTAGATCTAAGTCATGCTCGTCGTGGCCGTCCGGCGCTCCTGACGCAGGCCCGAATCCGTCGAAGATCAAGACTCCACGGATGTCGGCCGTGTAGTTAAGATTTCCGAACCTGACCTGATAGCCAGGGGCGTAGCTGTCGATCTGCTCCAGATGGCCAAATGAGTTGGCCCGCAGTGCGAAGCCACCAAACACGAAGATTTGTCCGGGGAGAAAAGTCTCACCTTGGACCATATTGTTGACGATTGAAGGAGCCATCAAACCTTGCAGCGACGACATAGAGGAACTCTCAATGAAAGCACCAATGTCGGTGTCAAAACCGGCGGATCTCGGGTCTAAGGCTAATGGTAACATGAGGCTGGGGACACGATGTTTACCCAGGTTCGGGCCCTCTCGATGGAGGTAATACCCTACTTCCTGCTTGATTGATCTTGATGATATGAGTATTACAAGAGTTGGTCTACCACGAGATCGTAGAGGCTAAACCCTAGAAGCTAGCCTATGATTATGATTGTTGTTCTTGTCCTATGGACAAAACCATCCGGTTTATATAGACACCGGAGTGGGATAGGGTTACACAGAGTCGGTTACATAGAAGGAGATCTAACAACCGAATCACCAAGCTTGCCTTCCACGCAAAGGAGAGTCCCATCCAGACACGGGACGAAGTCTTCAATCTTGTATCTTCATAGTCCAACCGTCCGGCCAAAGTATATAGTCCGGCTATCTGGATACCCCCTAATCCAGGACTCCCTCACCCGCCTCGAGGGATTTTCTGTTTCATAACACAAGGTTGTTATCTCCGGACTGTGTACGATGCACCATCATAAAAAATTTCAATAGCCCCGGCATTTCACTCCGTTGTTTAACTCCCGCGTAGTAAATTTTTTAGTACCCGCTTCATTTCCTCAAACACACCCCACCCCCTCCACACACACACACACACATACACACACACACACAACAAAACCTCCTCGGGCGCGCGCGCGCACACCCCCTCCCTCGGTCGAAACCCTAGCAAGGTCCCCGCCGCCGCCGCCGCGAGACCTCCATTGTCAACATCTGCCGGTTTGCCCGTGCAGCTTACCCACCGATCTCCATACCAAGGCCGCCTTGAGTTTCTTAGATGATGCCTGCCAAATGCCCCTTTTCCCATAGATCCCCATCCCCATCCCCCACTCCAGAGCGTCGCAGCCTAAGCCCGACTTTGCTCCCCATGGAGCTCGAGGCGTGACTGGACCAAAAGAGGTGTATCGCGGTCTCTTCGCTCGACGTCACCGAGGAAGCTGACGACCATTACTAGCGGTAGGCACTCAAGCAGCGGTGTAACATCCCAAATTTTCAATTTGGAATGTTATACATAGGTCATCATATGCATATCACATTTTATTTGCATTTTCGTTTGATACTAGAAATTCTAAGCAACTCGAGGACCCACAAAGAGAGTTGGGTATTTCATTTATTTTCATATTTGAATTTTCTCAAATTTGAAAAGAGGATCATTTTGGTTTTAATGTTTTTCTCCCCGAATATTTACACTATTAAAATAAAAGAGAAGAGATAAAATGACTTCTCCAAAATAAAAGAAATATTGGAGGAAAATGTTAAAATCAAATAAATATTTTTAATCGGATTTTTATTGCTATTTTATTTGAATTAGAAAAATATGAGTTTTTCAAAATTGCATTTTTAGTCCAGACAACTGTTCACTTTGTCCTAAATTTTATTAGAGAACTGTGAAAATTTATTTCGAAATTTTTGGACTCCGTTTGGTATTTATTTTTAATTATTTACTCTATCCGTTAAAAAAACCGCGAACCTACCTAGGAGCCCGCTCGGGCCTGGACTCCCAGGCCGCTCCGCTGCCGCCAGCCCCAGCCGCCGCGACCACCCCGCGCCCCGCGAAACCCTAGCCGTCGCCGCCGCCAGCTACCGCCGGAGACCGCGAACCGCCGCCGTCGGAGTTCGCCGGAGCTGCAGGCGTCGACCACCGGTTTATTTCCCGGTTTTTTGGTAAAACCCTAGATATGTTTTTTTTAGAAGATCGGTTCGGTTTTCCTTGGTTAGATCGGTTTTTTCGGTTTAGAGCTAATCTGCGAACGTTCGCTCGTTAGTTTGTTTTAACGAACGAATTCATTCGTTTGTCTCTGTTAGCGGACGTTCGTTCGATAGATTTTTCTTTTTTTGTTTTATTTTCTCCAGGGACCTATGCGCGATTATTTTATCGCATATTAGCCCCTGATCTTCAAACCCTCGCAACTTTTTAACCGTTCGTCCAAATCCAGTGAAACAAATGCCAAAATCTTCGTCTAGAGCCCCTCTTTCTGGTTAATCAACTTGAACATCATTTTGACAAAATTAAAATTTAGTTTCAAGCAGATTTGAATTCAAACTTCTTTTGAGCATAGTTTGAGTTTCGTAGCTCCGATTCGATTGATTCTTTTTGAAAATGGAAGATCTTTAGTTAAAATTTCAGATTGGATCTTCTTATTTGAGTTTTACCGGTGCATCTATGCTTGAGTGCTTAACTATGCTATTGTTTGATTGCGATAGGTTTTCCGGAGTGCAAAGCATGCTACTACGAGTCTCTAGGGTTTGCAGATCCTCAGCAAGGCAAGTAACACTTTGATCATACCTTTATTACCCAGTTTATATGCATTAGTTCCAATCCCCAAACATTACATGATTAGGATCTGATTTAACATGTGGGTTTGGGAAGTAGATGATGAGGTAGAACCTATTGTCCTTTTATTATCAAACCCTTGGGAGTTACTTTTACGTTATGATTAGATTGCTATGCTATGCTCATAGATGTGGATTGGTTGAATGTATCCATGACATATGTGAGAGTTGTTAATTAATGTTTAACTTAAGGTGGCTACTTAAACACACATCTGGGTGGATTGGCTGCGGGTACCGGGAGAATCTAGTGTTGTCCTAGGACATCCCGGAGTACCCGTGTGATCATCCTACGGTTCGCCACCCAGGCTCAAAGGGATCATAAGATTATTCATGATAGAAACTTCTGTGTGCAGCCACAAGCTATTATGGGCTCTAGCATAGTTGAGTATGTTGCATGACCTCTTTCAATTGTGGGCTAGCAGATGTAGGGGAAAGTAGGTGTAACTGTCCACCCAGAGTAAAGAGTTAAATGTTTCTGAAAGACTGTGTCTCGGTCATCTGTTTCTCAAACACCCTATAGTGCAAGAAAATCCAACGGAGGAGATCGAGTCTTGTGGGGAAAAGTGTGCAAACCTCTAAAAAGTGTACAAACTAATCATGGTTAGTCGTGTCCCTGGTTATGGACATCCTGAGTATCTGGTTCTTGGATTATCTTGTTGATCTCATCACTCTAAATTAATTTGTTGGGTTATGAATACTATTTAATTGGGATTGAGTTGGAGGAACCTTCTCAATGTTTAACAACCACCATGATAGTTAAATAAACTATATTCCTTTTTGTAGCATAAAATTGGCCTTATGCGAAATAAACTTAGAGCCTCCACCCGCCATATATGCATGTAGAGATAACCTTTATTCTGTTCATTGCCTAATGTGTTATCTTGCCAGCATATTCCATGTGCTGACCCGTTTCGGGCTGCAACATATCATGTTGCAGACTTTTTCAGACGAAGAGTAAAGTGCGCTAGGTCGTTGTCGTTCACCCAGCTATGTCGTTGGAGTTGATGGACTCACTTTATCTTCCAAGCCTTCCACTGTTATGTATTTTAGATGGCGTTAAGCCATATTATTGGAGTATGTTCTATTTTGAGACATTCGATGTAATAAGTGTGTGATTGAATCTCTGTTATAAATCCTCGAGTACTGTGTGTGTCAGCATTATCAATCTAGGGATGACACTAATGCACAGAGATTTGACGTTTGAGGTCTGGTCGCTACAAGAATGTATCAGAGCACACGTTGATTTTAGGACACGACCACTAAGTTAAACCATAGGTCACTCTTCTCTACTCATTTATGACTTCTCTCCCTTTTCCACTCTATAGGATGGCACACACAAGGAACAAGTTTGCACAACCGGATGAAGACACACCTTTTGGATGACACTTGAAGAAAGTCGCTAGGTACCTGAACATCGGAATACCAAGCTTCACCGGGACCTACATCGCCACTTTACTAGGAGAGGAGCGTTGGATGATTCAAGTTCAATCTCCAGGAAGGACATTCACGCCAATACTGAGGCCATAGAGTTTTCCTTTGATGCACCAACCTGGAGTCTCGGAAAGAGCATGACAGTCCACATCTCCATGGGATGCATTGGCGAAGTTTATCACAACGATCTTAAGGACACTATCTACCAGATATGTGGGCGCCGAGATGAGCAATGGGAGATGATCAGCACCAAGAGGGATAGGTCCATTGCAGCTTTCATCCAGGAGTTAAACCAACACATTCGTTGCCAGGGGAACCAGATGTGCGCAAGCAAGATAGATGTGAAGAAGGTGATGACCAGGAACATGGAGCTATAAGAGGAAGTCAAGTCTACACGTGACGAATATGAGGAGGAAATCACAATACTAGTGGAGAAGAATGACGACCTGACGAGGAAGCTAGGAGTATTCATGGGAGACCCCGCGCCAGGAGGAGGCGACGACCATTCCAAGGACATCCATTCTGAAGAGTACATCATCATCGACGACACCGATTCTGACCCCGACAGTAGTGATGATTATTACGAAGATGGAGCTGGAGCGGATATCATGAAGTCTTCCACCGATCAAAATTTCTAGTCGACCACCATATTATTAGTAGTATTTCCCCATGTATACAGTATTAGTCCAAGCACTTCTGTAACGGTAGTTAGATCGATTGTATACCCTTGTTTGAAGTTATTGGTGTGATATGAATGTGTTTGTCTCATGAGCATATGAGTAGTGTTTTCCCTTGAGATCTGAATCTACTCTGTTTTCTCACCCTTTCTAAACCCATCAGATGCCTCCGAGACATGATAATGGATTTTCCTTCAAACCGGAGCTCACTCAGTTGATCCAGTAGCAGAATACCTTGATGCAGCTATTAGTTTAGAATCAGAACCAAGGCAACAACAACAACAACCCACCACCACCACCACATGTTGATCACTTAGCCTGTTTCCTAAGGCTGAATCAGCTGATGTTCTCTAGTAGCACCGAGCCGATTGTTGCGGATGATTGGCTCCGCAAGATTGGAAGGGAGCTGGCCACTACAGGATGCATAGATGCGGAGAGAGTGCATTGATGTCTACTACACAACCTTCTTCTTGTAGACATTGTTGGGCCTCCAAGTGCAGAGGTTTGTAGGACAGTAGAAAATTTCCCTCAAGTGGATGAACTAAGCTTTATCAGTCCATGGGAGGCGTAGGATGAAGATGGTCTCTCTCAAGCAACCCTGCAACCAAATAACAAAGAGTCTCTTTTGTCCCCAACACACCCAATACAATGGTGAATTGTATAGGTGCACTAGTTCGGCTAAGAGATGGTGATACAAGTGCAATATGGATGGTAGATATAGGTTTTTGTAATCTGAAAATATGTAAACAGCAAGGTAGAAACTGGTAAAAATGAGCGTAAATGGTATTGCAATGCTAGGAAAGAAGGCCTAGGGTTCATACTTTCACTAGTGCAAGTTCTCTCAACAATAATAACATAATTGGATCATATAACTATCCCTCAACATGCAACAAAGAGTCACTCCAAAGTCACTAATAGCGGAGAACAAATGAAGAGATTATTGTAGGGTACAAAACCACCTCAAAGTTATCCTTTCTGATCGATCTATTCAAGAGTCCGTAGTAAAATAACACGAAGCTATTCTTTCCGTTCGATCTATCATAGAGTTCGTACTAGAATAACACCTTAAGACACAAATCAACCAAAACCCTAGTGTCACCTAGATACTCCAATGTCACCTCAAGTATCCGTGGGCATGATTATACGATATGCATCACACAATCTCAAATTCATCTATTCAACCAACACAAGGTACTTCAAAGAGTGCCCCAAAGTTTCTACCGAAGATTCAAGACGGAAACATGTGCCAAACCCTATGCATAAGTTCACAAGGTCACTGAACCCGCAAGTTGATCACCAAAACATACATCAACTAGATCACTTGATATCCCATTGTCACCACAGATAAGCACATGCAAGACATACATCAAGTGTTCTCAAATCCTTAAAGACTCAATCCGATAAGATAACTTCAAAGGGAAAACCCAATACATTACAAGAGAGCAGAGGGGGAGAAACATCATAAGATCCAAATATAATAGCAAAGCTCGACATACATCAAGATCGTGCCAAATCAAGAACACAAGAGAGAGAGAAAGATCAAACACATAGATACTGGTACATACCCTCAGCCCCGAGGGTGAACTACTCCCTCCTTGTCATGGAGAGCACCGGGATGATGAAGACGGCCATCGGTGAGGGATCCCGCCTCCGGCAGGGTGCCGAAACGGGCTCCCGAGAGGTTTTTGGTGGCTACAGAGGCTTGCGGCGGCGGAACTCCCGATCTATTGTGCTCCTCGTTGTTTTCGGGGTATATGGACATATATAGGCGAAAGAAGTCGGTCAGGGGGGACCGAGGGGCCCATGAGGGTGGGGGGCGCGCCCAGCGGGGTAGGGCACGCCCTTGACCCTCGTGGCCACCTCAAAGCTTCCGTGACGTCTACTCCAAGTCTCATGGATTGATTCCGTCCTAAAAATAACTCTCCCGAAAGTTTCATGCCGTTTGATATTGCTATTCTGTAAAACACTGAAATAGGCAAAAAAATAGCAACTTCGACTGGGCCTCCGGTTAATAGGTTAGTCCCAAAAATAATATAAAAGTGTATAATAAAGCCCATTAAACATCCAAAATAGATAATATAATAGCATGAATAGTTCATAAATTATAGATATCTTCGAGATGTATCAGCATACCCATGATAATTTCAGTCAGCTTTTCTAGCATCATTATATGTCATAACAGTAGTTCATCTCATAAAAAATCTCGTGATCAAGTAACAAGCTATTCATATGTTAAAGCATAGACCATAAACTTTCTGCAAAACTAGCAAACCACATTCTCAGTCATCAAACAATTGCAATTCATCTCATTTTCAGGAAGGGTCTATGTCAGCGCTTTGATTAGCAAACTCCACATACTCAACTATCATTTGATCTTTCACAATTGCTAACACTCACGTGATATTAGTGGGTTCAAAGTTTTAATCGAACACAGAGAAAGATAGGGGCTTATAGTTTTTCCTCCCAACCTTTTACATCAAGGGTAATGTCAACAATAGTAATTTATGAACGCCTACATCTTAGTGGATATATATACCCAGATCAATCCAACACAAAGTGCTTGCCAAAGGAAAAAGTGTAAAAAGGAAAGGTGTTGATCACCATGACTCTTGCATAAGGGTACAATATAATAGTAAAAGACAAGCCCTTCACAGAGGGAAGCAGAGGTTGTCATGTGCTTTTATGGTTTGATGCACAAAATCTTAATGCAAAAAACGTCACTTTTATATTGCTGCTTGTGATAAAGACCTTTATTATGCAGTCCATCGCTTTTTTTTCTTCCCTATCACAAGTTCGTATAAAGCTTATTTTCTTCACACTAATAGATCATACATATTTAGGGAGCAATTTTTATCGCATGCACCGATGACATCTTAACTGAAGGATCTTACTCAATCCATAGGTAGGTATGGTGGACTCTCATGGCAAAACTGGTTTAAATGATGTTTGGAAGCACAAGTAGTATTTCTACTTGGTGCAAAGAATTTAGCTAGCATGAGAGGGAAAGGCAAGATCAACCTGTTGGATGATCCAAGACAATATAACGTTTCAGATATAGGAAAATATAACCCATTAAATTGTCTACCTTGTCCAACATCAACTTTTTAGCATGTCATATTTTAATGAGTGCTCACAGTTACAAAATATGTCCAAGATAGTATATTTGTATGTGAAATCTCTCTTCCTTCAATATTCTTTAATGATTTGTTCAAGTGACCAATACAATGTTTGCTAACCTTCAATAAATTTACCACCTCTACTTTTTATATGTGAAGTCATTACTCCCCATGAGATAAGCACATGAAACATATATAATTTCAGATTTATGATATTCAAATCATTCAACCATTTACTCATAGATATAAGTGAAGCACACGAGTAAATGACAAACTACTTCCAAAAAGATATAAGTGAAGAGCAATGAGTAGTTAAATAATTATGTAGCTATGTGAAGACTCTCTCTCATTTAAGTATTTCAGATCTTAAGTACTTTATTCAAACAGGAAGCAAAACAAAACAAAACTATATTTCAAGCATAGCACTCATCATGTGAAAGAAGCAAAAACTTAGGCGCAACCGATACTAACCGATAATTGTTGAAGAAGAAAGGTGGGATGCCTACCGGGGCATCCCCAAGCTTAGATGCTTGAGACTTCTTAGAATATTATCTTGGGGTGCCTTGGGCATCCCCAAGCTTGATCTTTTGTTTCTCCTTAATTCCTCTCATATCACGGTTTTCCTAAATCCCAAAAACTTTATCCACAGAAAACTCAACAAGAACTCATGAGATAAGTTAGTATAAACCAATGCAAAAACCATATCATTCTCTCCTGTAACAAATCACTAAAATTATTATTCAACATTGCATACTAAATTTCTCTGCATATTTAATACTCCTATCCTCAAATAGAATCATTAAACAAGCAAACATATGCAAACAATGCAAACATAACAGCAATCTGCCAAAATAGTATAGTCTATAAAGAATGCAAGATTCATCATACTTCCCTAACTCCACGAATTATGATAAAAATACTACGCTGTATAAGATTTATAAGATCTCAGTATGCAAAAAGTTTCAATATTAAATCATTCTCTGAATTTTCTATGGAATTTTTGCAACAGCGGTAAACTTTCTGTTTTGAAACAACAACATGTATACTTGCAAAATAAGCATGGTAAAGTCTATCCTTGACATTTTTATTGAAAATATAGATGCAAAACATTATTTTAAATAACAGCAAGCAAATACTAACCAAATAAAATGACGCTCCAAGCAAAACACATATCATATGGTAAATAAACATATAGCTCGAAGTAAAGTTACCGATGAACGAAGACGAAAGAGGGGATGCCATCCGGGGCATCCCCAAGCTTAGTGTCGGTGTCAAAACCGGCGGATCTCGGGTAGGGGGTCCCGAACTGTGCGTCTAGGTGGATGGTAACAGGAGACAAGGGACACGATGTTTTACCCAGGTTCAGGCCCTCTTGATGGAGGTAAAACCCTACGTCCTGCTTGATTGATATTGATATTGTGGATGTTTACAAGAGTGGATCTACCACGAGATCAAGGAGGCTAAACCCTAGAAGCTAGCCTATGGTATGATTGTAATGGTTGTTGTTGTTGTGTCCTACGGACTAGAGCCATCCGGTTTATATAGACACCGGAGAGGGCTAGGGTTACATAGAGTCGGTTACAATGGTAGTTGATCTACATATCCGTATCGCCAAGCTTGCCTTCCACACCAAGGAAAGTCCCATCCGGACACGGGACGAAGTCTTCAATCTTGTATCTTCATAGTTTTGGAGTCCGGTCGATGATGATAGTCCGGTCGATGATAGTTCGGCTGATGATGGTAGTCCGGCTATCCGGACACCCCCTAATCATGGACTCCCTCACTTAGGCTCTTGGTTGTCCTTTAATATTACCTTGGGATTCCTTGGGCATCCACAAGATTAGGCTCTTGCCACTCCTTATTCAATAGTTCATCGAATTTTTACCCAAAACTTGAAAACTTCACAGCACAAAACTCAAAAGAAAACTCGTAAGCTCCGTTAGTATAAGAAAATAAATCCACCACTTAGGTACTGTTGTGAACTAATTATAAATTCATATTGGTGTAATATCTACTGTATTCCAACTTCTCTATGGTTCATACCATCCGATAATACTCATAGTTTCATCAAAATAAGCAAACTACACAATGAAAACAGAATCTGTCAAAAACAGAACAGTCCGTAGTAATCTGTATCAAACGTATACTTCTGGAACTCCAAAAATTCTGAAATAAATTGGTGGACCTGAGTAATTTGTCTATTAATAATATTCAAAAAGAATCAACCTAAAATAACTCTCCAGTAAGAAATGGCAGCTAATCTTGTGAGCGCTGGAGTTTCTGTTTTTTACAGCAAGATCACATAGACTTCACCCAAGTCTTCCCAAAGGTTCTACTTGGCACAAACATTAATTAAAACATAAAACCACATCTAACAAGAGGCTAGATGAGTTATTTATTACTAAACAGGAGCAAAAGGCAAAGAACAAAAATAAATTTGGGTTGCCTCCCAACAAGCGCTAACGTTTAACGCCCCTAGCTAGGCATGATGATTTCAACGATGCTCACATAAAAGATAAGAATTGAAACATAAAGAGCGCATCATGAAGAATATGACTAGAACATTTAAGTCTAACTCACTTCCTATGCATAGGTAATTTGTGAACAAACAACTTATGGGAACAATAATCAACTAACATAGGAAGGTAAAACAAGCATAGGTTCAAGATTTTCAACACATAGAGAGGAAACTTGATATTATTGCAATTCCTACAAGCATATGTTCATTCATCATAATAATTTTCAGTAGCATCATGAATTAATTCAACAATATAGCCAGCACCTAAAGCATTCTTTTCATGATCTACAAGCATAGAAATTTTACTACTCTCCACATAAGCAAATTTCTTCTCATGAATAATAGGGGGAGCAAACTCAACAAAATAATTATCATGTGAAGCATAATCCAATTGAAAACTAAAATCATGATGACAAGTTTCATGCTTATCATTATTTTTATAGCATACGTATCATCACAATAATCATCATAAATAGGAGGCATGCTTTCATCATAATAAATTTGCTCATCAAAACTTGGGGGACAAAGAATATCATATTCATCAAACATAGCATTGCCAAGCTTGTGGCTTTGAATATCATTAGAATCATGGGTATTCAGAGAATTCATACTAATAACATTGCAATCATGCTCATCACTCAAGGATTTAGTGCCAAACATTTATAGATTTCTTCCTGTAGCAGTTGAGCACAATTTCCCTTACCATCATTCTCACGAAAGATATTAAAAAAGATGAAGTGTATGAGGCAAACTCAATTCCATTTTTTGTAGTTTTCTTTTACAAACTAAACTAGTGGTAAGACAATAAAGTAAAAGATTCGATTGAAAGATCTAAAGATATACCTTGAAGCACTGACCTCCCAGGCAACGGCGCCAGAAAAGAGCTTGATGTGTACTTGACAACCTTCTTCTTGTAGACGTTGTTGGGCCTCCAAGTGCAGAGGTTTGTAGGACAGTAGAAAATTTCCCTCAAGTGGATGACCTAAGGTTTATCAATCCGTGGGAGGCGTAGGATGAAGATGGTATCTCTCAAGCAACCTGCAACCAAATAACAAAAGTCTCTTGTTTCGCCCAACACACCCAATACAATGGTGAATTCTATAGTGGCACTAGTTCGGCGAAGAGATGGTGATACAAGTGCAATATGGATGGTAGATATATGTTTTTGTAATATGAAAATATAAAAACAGCAAGGTAGCAAGTGGTAAAAATGAGCGTAAACGGTATTGCAATGCTAGGAAACAAGGGCTAGGGTTCATACTTTCACTAGTGCAAGTTCTCTCAACAATAATAACATAATTGGATCATATAACTATCCCTCAACATGCAACAAAGAGTCACTCCAAAGTCACTAATAGCGCAGAACAAACGAAGAGATTATTGTATGGTATGAAACCACCTCAAAGTTATCCTTTCTTATCGATCTATTCAAGAGTCCGTAGTAAAAAAACACAAAGCTATTCTTTCCGTTCGATCTATCATAGAGTTTGTACTAGAATAACACCTTAAGACACAAATCAACCAAAACCCAAATGTCACCTCGATACTCCAATGTCACCTCAAGTATCCGTGGGTATGATTATACGATATGCATCACACAATCTCAGATTCATATATTCAACCAACGCAAACTACTTCAAAGAGTGCCCGAAAGTTTCTACTGAAGAGTCAAGACGGAAACGTCTGCCAACCCCCATGCATAAGTTCACAAGGTCACTGAACCCACAAGTTGATCACCAAAACATACATCAAGTAGATCACGTGGTATCCCATTGTCACCATAGATAAGCACATGCAAGACATACATCAAGTGTTCTCAAATCCTTAAAGACTCAATCCGATAAGATAACTTCAAAGGGAAAATCCAGTCCACTACAAGAGAGTAGAGGGGAAGAAACATCATAAGATCCAACTATAATAGCAAAGCTCGCGATACATCAAGATCGTGCTAAAACAAGAACACGAGAGAGAGAGATCAAAACAAATAGCTACTGGTACATACCCTCAGCCCCGAGGGTGAACTACTCCCTCCTCGTCATGGAGAGCGCCGGGATGATGAAGATGGCCACCGATGAGGGATCCCCCCTCCGGCAGGGTGCCGAAACGGGCTCCCGAGAGGTTTTTGGTGGCTACAGAGGCTTGCGGCGGCGGAACTCCCGATCTATTGTGTTGCTCGATGTTTTCGGGGTATATGGACAAATATAGGTGAAAGAAGTCGGTTAGGGTGGCCACGAGGGGTCCACGAGGGTGGGGGCGGCGAGCCCAGGGGGGCAGGGCACGCCCCTGACCCTCGTGGCCACCTCGAAGCTTCCCTGATGTCTACTCCAAGTCTCCTGGATTGCTTCCGTAACTCCCCCGAAGGTTTCATTCCGTTTGGATGATATTCCTTTTCTGTGAAACACTGAAATAGGCAAAAAAACAGCAACTTGGACTGGGCCTCCGGTTAATAGGTTAGTCCCAAAAATAATATAAAAGTGTATAATAAAGCCCATTAAACTTCCAAAACAGATAATATAATAGCATGAATACTTCATAAATTATAGATACGTTGGAGACGTATGATGCGTTTCGCTGCACATCAGCTTGATGGACCTGCAGCATCATGGTGGGAAAATTTCACAACCACTTACCCCATTGCACTGTTACATGGGATTAGTTTTAGCAGGCTTTCCACACTGCCCATGTTTCAGTAGGATCTATGAACATGAAGAAGCGCGAGTTTCGCAACTTGCGCCAAGGAGGGCGCACAGTGGGCCAGTATGTGGATGAGTTTAGTAAGTTAGCACGCTATGCCCCTGATGACATTGCTACAGATGCCGCTAAGCAGGAGAACTTTCTGGAACGACTGAATGATGAGCTGAGCATGCAGTTAATGGTGGCAACCTCCAACAACTACCCGGAGTTGGTAGATAGAGCTCTTATGATTGAAGGGAAGCAACAACAAATAAAGAGCCGCAAGAGGGAGTATGGACAAGGGAAGTACAATTCAGGAGCTCAGCAGAGACCTCGTTTAACCCTGAACTCGGGAGGACACATTCACCATAACCATGGAGGCCACTATCCCAATGGGGGAAGTTCGCATAATCATAGTGGACCCAAGAATGGAAATGGGAATTGAGGATGCAACAGCCAGAACCGTCCCAACCCGGCAACGCCCGCCAAGAAGGATCTAAGTCATATTACTTGTTTCAAGTGCGATAAGAATAGACACTATGCCACCGAGTGTTTTGAAGCAAAGAATGGAAATGGCAATGGAAGCTCTGGGAAGAAGCCTAACCCTTTCAACAGGGGACAAGTGAACCATGTTAACATGGAGGAGGTTGAAGAGCAGCCAGATGCAGTTATAGGTAAGTTTTTGGTTAAGTCTTTTACTGCAATCGTTCTTTTTGATAATGGTGCATCGCATTCATACATATCAAGGGGTTTTGTGGATAAGCATAAGTTGCCCACCAAAGTTGTTAGGACGCCTATGTTAGTAAGCTCGCCAGGAGCAGAATATATGGCAAACCCAGGATGTTTTCAGATGCCATTGACCATAGGTAGGCATGTTTTCCCCTTAGATTTAATAATTCTGGAGTCACAAGGGTTGGATGTGATATTGGGCACGGATTGGTTATCGATGTATGGAGGAAATATCGATTGCGCGAGTAAGTCAATTATGCTCACCACCTAGGAGGGAAAAAGGATTAAGTATGTATCCAGGCAAGTGCCAAGGAGGACCCAAGTAAATTCTCTCTCGGGAGTTGTTCATGAGGAAGTACCAGTGGTGAAGGATTACTCCGATGTATTTCCAGAGGAGTTGCCCGGCATGCTACCAGATCGAGACATTGAGTTTTTGATTGAGCTATTGCCAGGCACCGGGCCGATACCAAAGAGACCGTATCGGATGCCCGCAAAGGATTTGGAAGAAATTAAGAAGCAGATTAAGGAGTTACTGGATAAAGGTTACATACGACCAAGTTCATTACCTTGGGGAGCCCTAGTGCTTCTAGTGGAGAAAAAGGATGGATCTTTAAGAATGGTTGTTGATTATCATGCATTGAATGAGGTGACGATCTAGAACAGATACCCACTGCCAATGGTCAATGATTTGTTTGACCAGTTGCAAGGAGCAAACATTTTCTATGAGATAGATCTTCGATCAGGTTATCACTAGTTGAAGATTTGAGATAAGGATATACCTAAGACAACTTTTACCACAAGGTATGGGCTATATGAGTACTGGGCTATATGAGTATACCGTTATGTCATTTGGTCTGACTAACGCGCCTGCCTATTTCATGAACATGATGAGCAAAGTGTTTATGGAGTTTCTGGATAAGTTTGTCATGGTGTTCATTGATGATATATTGGTCTACTCAAGGAACTAAGAGGAGCATAAGGACCATTTGCATTTGGTATTTGAGAAGCTTAGAGAACATCCGTTCTGTGCCAAGTTCAGCAAATATGAGTTTTGGTTAAAAGAATTTGGATTTCTCGGACTTGTATATCCGGAGAAGGAATAGAAGTAGACCCTACCAAGGTTGTTTTTGTGACTAAATGGGTGGCACCCACATCAGTTGGAGAGGTTAGGAGTTCTCTTGGACTCGCAGGATATTATCGGAGGTTCATTGAGAATTTTTCCAGGATTACAAAGCCCAGGATGGAGTTATTGAAGAAGGACACCAAGTTTAAATGGACTGTGTAGTGTGAAGTCAATTTTCAGGAGTTCAAGAAACATTTGGTTGCAGCCCCAATGTTGATTCTGCCAGACCAACGAAATGATTATCAAGTGTATTGCGACACTTCACGTCAAGGACTTGCAGCGGTGCTTATGCAGGAGGGAAGAGTTGTTTAATATGCCTCACGATAGCTCAACCTCATGAGTTGAATTACGCTACACATGATTTGGAGTTAGCAGCTGTAGTGCAGGCGCTGAAGACATGGAGACATTTTCACATCGGAAACCACTGTGAGGTATACACGAATCATAAGAGTTTGAAATATATCTTCACATAAAAGGAGTTGAAACTCAGGCAAAGAAGATAGTTGGAGCTCATTAAGTATTATGATATGAAATTGCACTATCATCCCGAAAAGGCCAATGTAGTAGCAGATGCGTTGAGTCACAAGAGATATGTTAATACACTCATGACCGGAGGATTACCCAAGGAGTTAGTAGAAGATCTTCGCGAGCTATGTTTGGAAATAGTTCCGAGAGGTTATGGAGCAGCATTGGAAATTCATTCCACTTTGATGGGTAAGATCAGAGAAGCTCAGAAGGATGATAAGGAGATTGCCGAGATAAAGGAAAGGATGAGTAAAGGAAAGGCTAAAGGATTTCGTGAGGATGAGCACGATACTTTATGGTTTGAGGATCACGTATATGTGCCTAATGACCCCAAGATCAGGAAGTTGATTCTGCAGGAGGCCCATGATTCATCGTATTAGATTCACCCCAGAAACACTAAGATGTATCTGGATTTGAAGGAAAGTTTCTTGTGGACAGGAATGAAGAAGTATATTGCTGAGTATGTAGCAGTATGTGATGTATGTCATAGAGTTAAGGCAGAGCATCAGAAGCCAGCTGGGTTGCTACAGCCATCGCCGATACCCGAATGGAAGTGGGATAAGCTTGGCAGGGATTTTATCACTGGATTGCCCAGGACTCGTTCAGGCTATGACTCTATCTGGGTTGTAGTTGATCGGTTGAAGAAAGTAGCTCACTTCATCCCGGTGAAGACCACCTATACCAGTGCTAAGTTGGCAAAGAGATACATGACCAGGATCGTATGTCTGCATGGAGTTCCGAAAACCATTGTATCAGATAGTGGAACCTAGTTTACCTCAAAGTTATGGAATCAGTTGCATGAGACTTTGGGTACAAGGCCAGAGTTCATTACAACCTTCCATCAATAGACAGATGGATAGATCGAGGGAGTCAATCAAATTCTGGAGGACATGTTGAGAGCTTGTGCGCTAGATTAGGGACCTAGTTGGGACGGTAACTTGCCGTATGGAGAGTTCTCTTATAATAACAGTTATCAAGCCAGTTTGAAGATGGCCCCTTTCGAAGCTTTGTACGGAAGGAGATGCAAGACACCATTATTGTGGGATGAAGTTGGAGACCCTCAGTTGTTTGGACCAGATTTAATCAAAGACTCTGAAGAGAAGGTTAAGTTGATTCGTTACAAACTCAAGGTAGCCCAGTCCAGGCAGAAGAGTGTTGGGGAACGTAGCAATAATTCAAAATTTTCAACGCATCACCAAGATTAATCTATGGAGATTCTAGCAACAAGAGAGGGAGAGGATGAGCATCTTCATACCTTTGAAGATCGCTAAGCGGAAGCATCACTAGAACGCGGATGAGGGAGTCGTACTCGCGGCGATTCAAATCACGAAAGATCCGATCTAACACAGAACGGACGGCGCCTTCGCGTTCAACATACGTACAACCCAGGGACGTCTCCTCCTAGTTGATCCAGCAAGGGGAGAGGAGAAGTTGAGGGAGAGCTCCGGCAGCATGATGGCGTGGTGGTGGAGCTTGCAGTTCTCCGGAAGGGCTTCGCCAAGAACTACTGAGGAGGAGGTGGAGTTGGAGAGGGGGAGGGCTGCGCCAGGGGCAAGGGTAAAGCTCCCATGAGCCTCCCCACTATATATAGGGGTGGAGGGGCTGGTTTCTTGCCCTCAAAGTCCATTGGGGGGTTGGCAAAGTTGGGAGGAAAGAAATCCCATCATTTCCCTTCCCCACCGATTGTTATCCCCCCTTTTTAGGGATCTTGATCTTATCCCTTCGGGATATGATCTTATTCCTTCTAAGGGGGATCTTGGTGCGCCTTGACCAGGGCTGTGGGGTCTTGAACCCACTACCCACATTCATGTGGGTCCCGCCATGCAGGTGGGCGTGGGCCCCACTCCGGACCTTCTAAAACCTTCCAGGTACAATACCGAAATATTCCGAACATTTTTCGGTGGCCAAAATAGGACTTCCCATATATAAATCTTTACCTTCGGACCATTCTGGAACTCCTCCATATGTCCGGGATCTCATACGGGACTCCGAGCAACATTCGGTAACTGCACACTAATTCCCATAACAACTCTATCGTCACCGAACCTTAAGTCTGTAGACCCTACGGGTTCACGAATCATGCAGACATGACCGAGACAGCTCTCTGGACAATAACTAACAGCGGGATCTGGATACCCATGTTGGCTCCCACATGTTCCATGATGATCTCATCGGATGAACCACGATGGCGGGGATTCAATCAATCCCGTATACAATTCCCTTTGTCAGTCGATATGTTACTTGCTCGAGATTCGATCGTCGGTATCCCAATACCTCGTTCAATCTCGTTACCGGCAAGTCACTTTACTCGTTCCGTAAGGCATGATCCTGTGACTAACTACTTAGTCACATTGAGCTCATTATGATGATGCATCACCGAGTGGGCCCACCTCTCCGTCATACGGAGTGACAAATCCCAGTCTCGATTCGTGCCAACCCAACAGACACTTTCGGAGATACCTGTAGTGCACCTTTATAGCCACCCAGTTACATTTTGACGTTTGGTACACCCAAAGCATTCCTACGGTATCCGGGAGTTGCACAATCTGATGGTCTAAGGAAATGATACTTGACATTAGAAAAGCTTTTAGCAAACGAACTACACGATCTTGTGCTATGCTTAGGATTGGGTCTTGTCCATCACATCATTCTCCTAATGATGTCATCCCGTTATCAATGACATCTAATGTCCATGGTTAGGAAACCATAACCATCTATTGATCAACGAGCTAGTCAACTAGAGGCTCACTAGGGACATGTTATGGTTTATGTATTCACACATGTATTATGGTTTCCAGTTAATATAATTATAGCATGAACAATAGACAATTATCACGAACAAAGAAATACAATAATAAACATTTTATTATTGCCTCTAGGGCATATTTCCAACAAAGAGTTATGCGGATTCTAAACGCAAGAAGACAGTTTACGAAGTTGGAGACAAAGTATACCCTCATGTGTCCCCGCTTGGAGGAGTTAAGCGTTTTGGAGTTAAGGGAAAGCTAGCACCAAATGTGGGACCATACCTAGTTTTGGAACATATGGGAGAAGTTGCTTACACGCTGGAATTGCCAGAAGGAATGTCAGGAGTTCACGATGTGTTTCACATTTCCCCGTTGAAGAAGTGCCATGGTGAGATGGCCGATATTCCTCTGAGAGATACAGTGCCACTGGAAGCAATTCAGATGGATAGTGATTTGACTTATGAGGAGAAACCTGTCAAGATTATCGAGTTTGCCAGCCGAGTCAAACGAAGCAAGGTTATCAGGTTTTGCAAAGTTGAGTGGAGCCACCATACCGGGGATGAAGCCACCTGGGAACAAGAAGAAGACCTACGGAAGGACCACCAACACCAATTTTCTAGCAAACAAAAATCTCGAGGGCGAGATTCTCTTAAGGGGGGTAGGTTTGTAACATCCCAAAATTTCAATTTGGAATGTTATACATAGTTCATCATATGCATATCATATTTTATTTGCATTTTGGTTTGATCCTAGAAATTCTAAGCAACTCGAGGACCCACAGAGAGAGTTGGGGATTTCATTTATTTTCCTATTTGAATTTTCTCAAATTTGAAAAGAGGATATCATTTTGGTTTAAATGTTTTTCTCCCCGAATATTTCCACTATTAAAATAAAAGAGAGGAGATAAAATGACTTCCCCAAAATAAAAGAAATATTGGAGTAAAATGTTAAAATCAAATAAATATTTTTAATTGGATTTTTATTGCTATTTTATTTGAATTAGAAAAATATACATTTTTTAAAATTGCATTTTTAGTCCAGAAAAATGTTCACTTTGTCCTAAATTTATTAGAGGACCATGAAAATTTATTTTGAAAATTTATTGCATTTGGTATTTCTTTTTATTTATTTACTCCGTCCGTTCAAAAAAACGTGAACCGACCTAGGAGCTGGCTTGGGCCGGGACTCCGAGGCCGCCCCGCCACCGCCAACCTTTAAAAGGCGAGGCTCGAGGCTGCCAGCCCCAGCCGCCGCCAGCCCACCCCGCGCCCCGCGAAACCCTAGACGCCGCCGCCGCCCACCGCCGGAGTTCGCCGAAGCCGCCACCGTGGACCGCCAGTTTATTTCCCGATTTTTTTGGTAAAACCGTAGATCCGGTTTTTTTAGAAGATCGGTTCGGTTTTCCTCTGTTAGATCGGGTTTTCTCGGTTTAGATCTAATATGCGAACGTTCGTTCGTTAGTTCGTTTTAACGAACGAATCCGTTTATTTGTCTCTGTTAGCGGACGTTCGTCTGATAGTTTTTTCTTTTTCTGTTTTATTTTCGCCAGGGACCTATCCGCGATTATTTTTATTGCAGATTAGCCCCTAATCTTCAAACCCTCGCAACTTTTTAACTATTCGTCCAAATCTAGTGAAACCAACGCCAAAATCTTCGTCTCGAGCCCTATTTCCAGCTAATCAACTTGAACATGATTTTGACAAAATTAATATTTGGTTTCACGCAGATTTGAATTCAAACTTCTTTTGAGCGTAGTTTGAGTTTCGTAACTCCGATTCGATTGATTCTGTTTGCAAATCGAAGCTCTTCAGTTAAACTTTTAGATTGGATCTTCTTATTTGAGTTTTACCTATGCATCTATGCTTGAGTTCTTATGTATGCTATCGTTTGATTGCGATAGAATTCCCGGAGTGCGAAACATGCTACTACGAGTCTCTAGGGTTTGCAGATCGTCAGCAAGGAAAGTAACACTTCGATCATATCTTTATTACCCAGTTTTTATGCATTTGTTCCAATCCTCAAACATTGCATTATTAGGATCTGATTTAACATGTAGATGATGAGGTAGAACTTATTGTCCTTTTATTATCAAACCCTTGGGAGTTACTTTTACGTTATGATCAGATTGCTATGTTATGCTCATAGACGTGGATTGGTTGAGTGTATCCATGACAGATGTGAGAGTTGTTAATTAATGGTTAAGTTAAGGTGGCTACTTAAACACACATCTGGGTGGATTGGTTGCAGGCACCTAGACAATCCAGTGTTGTTCTAGGATATCCCGGAGTACCCATGTGATCATCCTACAGTTCGCCACCCAGGCTCGAAGTGATCATAAGATTATTCATGCTAGAAACTTCCGTGTGCTTCCACAAGCTATTATGGGCTCTAGCATAGTTGAGTATGTTGCATGACCTCTTTCAGTGGTGGGCTAGTACATGTAGGGGAAAGTAGGTGTAACTGTCCACCCAGAGTAAAGAGTTAATATTTCTGAAAGATTGTGTCTCAGTCATCTGTTTGTCAAACACCCTATAGTGCGAGAAAATCCAATGGAGGAGATCGAATCTTGTGGGGAAAAGTGCACAAACCTTTGCACAGTGTAGAAACTAATTATTGTTAGCCATGTTCCCGGTTATGGACATCTTGAGTATCTGGTTCTTGGATTATCATGTTGATCTCATCACTCTAAATTAATTTGTTGGGTTATTAATACTGTTTAATTGGGATTGAGTTGGAGGAACCTTCTCAATCTTTAACAACCACCATGATATTTAAATAAACTATATTCCTTTGTTGTAGGATAAAATTGGCTTTATGCAAAATAAACTGAGAGCCTCCACAAACCATATATGCATATAGAGATAGCCTTTATTTTGTTCATTGCCTATTGTGTTATCTTGCAAGCATATTCCATGTGCTGACCCGTTTCGGGCTGCAACATATAATGTTGTAGACTTTTCAAACGAAGAGTAAGGTGCGCTAGTTGTTTTCGTTCACTCAGCTATGCCGTTGGAGTTGATGGACTCACTTTATCTTCCAAGCCTTCCGCGGTTATTTATTTTAGATGGCCTTAAGCCATATTATTGTAATAAATTCTGTTTTGAGACATTCGATGTAATAGGTGTGTGATTGAATCTCTGTTATAAATCCTTGAGTATTGTGCGTGTTAGCATTACATATCCAGGGATGACATTGATGCACAGAGACTTGACCGTTTGAGGTCTGGTCGCTACAAGCGGGCTAGAGTATGCGGGCATGTCTCGGCTGCCGGCTATGACATCGAGGTCATTGACAATGTTGTCCTAAGGCGGGCTATGTCATAGGTTAAGTGGCCCACCCCCAACTAGGGGTTGTCATATTAACCGTTGACCGAACTACCGAACCGAAGGAACTGGGACCGAAACCGAATAGACCAGAACTGATTATTTCGGTCAGAACTTCGGTGATGACTTCTGCATAACCGAATTTATCTCGGTCAACTCGGTTTTAGGCATCACGTAACCGAAAACACCGAACAGACTGAATAAACGTGTCATGGGCCAAAAATTGTAGAAGGCCCAACGCAATGCCTGACTCTAAGGACCTCATGTATTCACGTGTGCTAATCTCCCCGTAGCTCTCTGCCTCGGCCCACATGCATCGACCACACATATCTGGATATCCCCACTCGGCAACAACCTAGCCGCCCCTGCTTTTCCCCCAGCAGCCGGCGAAGGTGGATTGGCGGCGCCAGATTCCATGCCGTCCCTCCCTCGATCACGGCGGACCACGCCATCTCCTCTCTATCTTCCCACTCCGGCGGGTGGCAGCATCTCCTCCCTCTCTCTCTCCATCCTGGCGGCCGACGCGGCAACGCCATCTCATCTCTCACCTTAGTGCCAGTCGCCTCTTCTGCTTTCCTCTTGTAGTAGGCGAGTCAGCGGTTTCGATCTGGATAGAGAGTGCGAGCTGCAGAACATTGATAAGTTCGGTTAAGACCGAGACCGAACCGAACTCATCGGTTGACCGAATGCTCGTTTAGATATTTTCTAGAACACCAATCTGTCATCATTAGCATGAAACCGAATCTCTTAATACCCCAAGAAACCAAAGCGATCGGTTCGGTGCAACCGAACGCGCAGGCCTACCCCCAACCCCTCAGGTTCAACCGCCGTCGATCTCATCCATGGGCCCGCCGCTGATCTCCTCTGGCTCGCTGTCAACAACTTGCCATCCTACATGGCCATCGGGCCCCTTTCGTCATTTCTGATGGACATGTTCTGCGACGCTAGCTTGGGATCCACAGCTTCCAAGTCGACCTCATCGACGACGGCCACGAGGAGGGCACCCTCTCCGGCTCTTCCAAGGGGAAAGATCCCGTCTGCGACATCAGGGAGGGCACCCTATAGTTGTGCTTTTCCAAGGGGAAGGAGCCCATCTGCGACAACATGGAGTGCATCCAGGGTCCGTGCTCTTTCCACGGGAACGAACCCATCTGTGACAAGTGAGGAAACCCATGATTTGTTTTGCCGTGTCTCTTCACAGGGGGAAACCCATGATTTTTTTTGTCGAGTCCCTGTTGAAGTGTAGTGGGAATATGTCCAGTTTTAATTGTTATATCTGGTTGTTTGTAGTATGCCTTGTTTTTTCAGTTGTTCACAATGCAATGCTCTGTATGTGCAATTATTTACTGTCCAGTACATTTCATCAATCCAGTTTTAAATATACTGATATGAATGCATATATTTGCTTGCTATTAAGCCTGTTATAGCCAACATATGCCTCTTTTAAAGTTTTTTGAATGTTTTGTTGTTTGTAGTTAGCATATGTCCAGTTTCAAATGCTATCTTTGGTTGTTCGTAGTATGCCTTGTTTAATCCAATTATTCACAACATGATGTTCTATATGTGCAAATATGAATTGTGCAGTTCAATTTCATTAGTACAAGTTTCAACAATACCACTATGGCCCTGTTTGTTTCGTATTCTAGGACCAGATTCAGCTTTGCCAGTGAAGCCGAATCTGGAAACCGAAACAAACAGCTATTTGGCCTGTGAAGCTGAATCCAGATTTGGGTCATTTTTAGTACAATTTCCTGAAGCACATCAAAGTGTACTTCGATGGTGAAGCTGATTACCAGAAACTGCTTCGCCACTGAAGCAAATCCATAGGTGAATAAAATCCAAGCGAAGCTGAAACAAACAGGGCATAAATGACTACATTTGGTTGTTGCATCTTGTAGTTAAACATGCCTTTCCATTTTTATTTAACAATAACTCGCGTACTTAGACCGGCACATACCAGATTGGATGACTATGTTTGCTTGTTGTTAAATGATAGGCATGTTGCAATTAACACACCTTTTCACTTGTTTTGCTTTACTAGCGTGCTTAAACCTGCACACTGAAGCTATCTTTTGGAGATTATTCTGTCTGCCACGGATAATTTTGGTCGATGTTTATCCTGTTGTGCTTAACATGCTTCTCGGTGTACCTACACAGGAAAATTTTGGGAACGACTTCTATTTTCCATCGAGGTTAGTTTCATCCCATGGCTTATATATGCTCATTGTTTAGGGTATCGATAGCTGGTACCACATAGGCCGAGGGCTGATAAGGGACTAATCGGTGAATTGGACTTTTAGCTTAATATATCTACAACCCATTTATCGTTAGGTTAACTAGGGCCATATGTAATATAACCGAGGCTACATAGCAACATGCACTGTACTTCATGTCTACATATGCAATCCTAGGCTACATAGCAACAGGGAAGAGTGTTACCTTAATGTTATGATGATGTCTAGATACACGTAGAAGAGCAGCAGCAACAACAATAACAACAACACAGCCCTGTTTGGATATTCAACTTAGCTTAGAGGTTAGAGTTAGTTTCTAGCTCATGACTGATACTTAGATTCACAATAAATGCACTAGGAGAACTAGCTCCAATTAGCACCTCTTGGGTTGGATAGTTTTTTTGGGTGGGTTATATATGCAACTAGCTCAAACTAGCCCTCGTGTTTAGATATACTTTAGGGCTATTTGAGCCCGAACTAGCTCAAATTAACTCTAACCCATGGATACAGCAGCAATTAATCAGCCGATAATATGTAAGAATGTAATAAAATCCTTCTCACCCATAATATAAGATGTTAATTCATCTATATGTGAGTATATTGGATGTTATAAGATATTATAAAAGAGTGTTGTACTACATCATTATGCAATTGGTCTTTAGCTTCTAATATTAAATTGGTGCTTTTAGGTACATATGTCATTGGTAAAGATCCACGCTTCGACCCTTTCTGCGTATGGGGAAATGAGATATCGATGAACCAGCATCAAGTAAGGAAGCTGATAAAGATTCTTAGTAAAATGGGTCAAAAGATGGCAATTAAACTATTTTTTTACACTTTATCCAATACAACAGCGAACTGCAGGATGGTAAGTAAGAACTCTGCAACCTTCTTTTTATTGCCCATAATGAGTTGTGTTATATGACAATGTCTAAATCTTTTTTTCCATTGAAGTGGTTCCCAAAGCAGTTTACTAAAGATTACCTCTCAAACTACATGATTGGTGGGCATGCAAAGGTTAAATTATATCTACCAGAACATGATGATTATCTAGATGTTTTCATGAAGACCGTCAAGGATGGGCGGTCGGCCATGACAAGGGGTTGGACTAGAGTCGTGCGTGCCTTCTGCATGGAGGAGGGCACAATATTGGCATTCCGCTTCACCTTGTTCAGCAACCAGAATGTATTTTGCCTCTTTCTTTACCGTGTTTAATAGTACAAGTAGACAACTGTTGTTCATCATTCTTTATTTGGTTGTTATGTAATTCTTGATGTGTACCTATGAATCGAATAATGCATTGGTTGTCTGAACCTGATGGATATGAATAAAGCTATAGCACACATTCAAATTAAAATTAAAATTCAATTACAACTTCAATTTCAATTTCAATTTGATATAGAAGCAATTAAATTACCGTGAAATTATGCTCTTCACGTTGTTACGGTACACACGGTTGGTAAAACACAACCGTTTGTGATATACACCCTAATCCAAGACGGTTCACAAAGAGGTAACGTGTGCAAGCATGCACACAGTTGGCGTATGCAAAGTGTGTGTGATGTCACACAATATCACAAACAGTGCTGGCAAACTAATCATTTGCGATAGTTGCCTTATAGTACACGATTCACAACTATGAACTGTTTCTGATGAAGTATGCATCATAAACGTGTTGGGGAACGTAGCAGAAATTCAAAATTTTCCTACGTGTCACCAAGATCTATCTATGGAGAAACCAGCAACGAGGGGAAGGAGAGTGCATCTACATACCCTTGTAGATCGCTAAGCAGAAGCGTTCAAGAGAACGGGGTTGAAGGAGTCGTACTCGTCGCGATCCAAATCACCAGAGATCCTAGTGCCGAACGGACGGCACCTCTGTGTTCAACACACGTACAGCCCGGTGACGTCTCCCATGCCTTGATCCAGCAAGGAGAGAGGGAGAGGTTGAGGAAGACTCCATCCAGCAGCAGCACAACGGCGTGGTGGTGATGGAGGAGCGTGGCAATCCTGCAGGGCTTCGCCAAGCACCGCGAGAGAGGAGGAGGACTTGGGAGAGGGGAAGGGCTGCGCCAGAACTTTGGTAAAGCTCCCATGCACCTCCCCACTATATATAGGGGTGGAGGGGGCTGGTTTCTTGCCCTCCAAGTCCATTGGGGCGTTGGCAAAGGTCGGAGGAAAGAAATCCCATCATTTCCTTCCCCACCAATTGTTATCCCCCTTTTTAGGGATCTTGATCTTATCCCTTCGGGATATGATCTTATTCCTTCTAAGGGGGGATATTGGTGCGCCTTGACCAGGGGTGTGGGGCCTTGCCCCCACTACCCACGTTCATGTGGGCCCCCCATGCAGGTGGGCCCCACTCCGAAACCTTCTAGAACCTTCCCGGTACAATACCGAAAAATCCCGAACATTTTCCGGTGGCCAAAATAGGACTTTCCATATATAAATCTTTACCTCCGGACCATTCCGGAACTCCTCGTAACATCCGGGATCTCATACGGGACTCTGAACAACATTCGGTAACCACATACAAACTTCCTTTATAACCCTAGCATCATCGAACCATAAGTGTGTAGACCCTACGGGTTCGGGAACCATGCAGACATGACCGAGACGTTCTCCGGTCAATAACCAACAGCGGGATCTGGATACCCATGTTGGCTCCCACATTTTCCACGATGATCTCATCGGATGAACCACGATGTCAAGGACTCAATCAATCCCGTATACAATTCCCTTTGTCTAGCGGTATTGTACTTGCCCGAGATTCGATCGTCGGTATGCCGATTCCTTGTTCAATCTCGTTACCGGCAAGTCTCTTTACTCGTTCCGTAACACATCATCCCGTGATCAACCCCTTGGTCACATCGTGCACATTATGATGATGTCCTACCGAGTGGGCCCAGAGATACCTCTCCGTCACACGGAGTGACAAATCCCAGTCTCGATTCGTGCCAACCCAACAGACACTTTCGGAGATACCTGTAGTGCACCTTTATAGCCACCTAGTTACGTTGTGATGTTTGGTACACCCAAAGCATTCCGGTATCCGGGAGTTGCACAATCTCATGGTCTAAGGAAAAGATACTTGACATTAGAAAAGCTTTAGCATACGAACTACACGATCTTGTGCTAGGCTTAGGATTGGGTCTTGTCCATCACATCATTCTCCTAATGATGTGATCCTGTTATCAATGACATCCTATGTCCATGGTCAGGAAACTGTAACCATCTATTGATCAACGAGCTACACAACTAGAGGCTTACTAGGGACATGGTGTTGTCTATGTACCCACACATGTATCTGAGTTTCCTATCAATACAATTATAGCATGGATAATAAACGATTATCATGAACAAAGAAATATAATAATAACTAATTTATTATTGCCTCTAGGGCATATTTCCAACAAAACGTTGCACCACAGAATAGCGCGTAGGATAGTTGTCGTGTATGACGATGTTACGATGGTACAACTTTTCGTAATCCTATCCGACACTCATACGACTATTAGCTAATCTTCTTAATTAGTTATCGCATACGGTTTGTGAAAAGCGAATGTGTGAGATTGTATTCTTATCATACACGTTCTATAATAGTGAACCGTTTGTGATGGGCCGGGCATCATAAACATAGCACCACAGAATACCAATTGCGATGGCAATGCGAGCACAAACGAGTAGGAGTACTATACATGCACATCTTGGCTCCCTATCCCTGACGGTTTCTGGGTTGTGTGGGAAGCCCCCCCCCCCTATTGCCCACACTCACTTGGTGATGTTTCCAAATGCTGTCGCGAAAAGGGGTTAAAACTTGTTCGTATAGCACCGACCACTACTAGGGAAAAGCTTATAGGCAGACGCTTACTAGTAGCGTGGGTTTATACCCCTCGCTACTGCTACTTACTAGTAGCGTGGGTTTCTAACCCTCACTACTACTATGTTGATAGTACTAGCGCGGGTTTTTACCCCTCGCTACTACTAAGTGATTTCCACCATGACTCCCGGGACCAGCCGTAGTAGTAGCGCGGGTTATAAACCCACGCTACTACTAAGTCGATAGTAGTAGCGTGGGTATAAAACCCACGCTACTACTAAGTGGTCTCTACCGTGCACCCCGGGACATGCCATAGTAGTAGCGTGGGTGTAAACCCAATGCTACTATTATCAACCCAAAGACACATGTATAAACATAGTGCACGAAGGACCAATCCCAGACCCACACACTCTCTCGATTTCACTTGTCCCTCCCATCGGAGACGCCCTTCCTCGCCCACCGCAACTGCCGGCCTCACACCTCGACGTCTCCCTCAAATACGGCGACCTCCTCTTCCACCGTAGCCCCTTCTTCCTCCTCCTCCTCCTCCTCCTCCTCCTCCTCCTCCTCCTCCTCCTCCTCTTCCGTTGCCCCTCCTTCCTCCTCCTCCTCCTCCTCCTCCTCCTCCGCTGCTGGAAGGAGAGGAAGATCCAATAGAGCACCGCCCATGACGATGGCCAGATCTCTGATGAACGCAGCCCATGGCGTCATCTAGGGTTTCTGCTCCAACTCCGATGGTCACCGGTGAGTTGTTGCACCTGCTCATCTCTATCTCTCTCTTCCTCTTCCAATCCTTGCCTCTTTTGTTGTAGTAGCAGCAAATGAGAGGTATGGATAAGAGTTGGATGGCGAAGCACCATCAGCATGGACGACTTCATTCCCTCCAGGATCAGTATTGACCATGGAAGAAGAGGACGATAACGCCTAGCTAGCAGCAGCAGCCATGGATGTAATTTATTTTTTTAATTCGTAATTAGTTTGCAGTAGAGAGGTCCAGACCCACACTACTACTAGTTATTAGTAGCGTGGGTGGTATCCACGCTACTACTAACGGACATAGTAGTAGCACGGGTGGCAACTGCGCTACTACTACCAGTTAGCTGTAGCGTCGTATCAGTAGTGCGGGCACCCGCGCTACTGATATACTTAAAACCCACGCTACTACTAGGCTTTTCTCTAGTGGTGGACGCGTACCAGTGATTCTCTTAGTGGTGTCATGTGAACTTCGACTACATGATACTTCACCATATTTGGGCCTAAGGGAATGCATTCTGGAGTAGTTATTAGATAGTGGGTTGCGAGAGTGATAGAAGCTTAAACCCCAGTTTATGCGCTATTCCGTAAGGGACCAATTGGATACAAAAGTTTAATTCTATGGTTAGAATTTATTCTTAATACTTTTCTCATAGTTGCGGATGCTTGCGAGAGGGTTAATCATAAGTAGGAGGTTTGTTCAAGTAAGAACATCACCTAAGCACTTGCTCAGGTCCGGTTATCTATTAAAAGGATGCCTTAATATCCCTTACTTTCCAATAGGACCCGCTGCTGCAGGAGGATAGGACAAAATATGTCATGCAAGTTCTTTTCCATAAGCACATATGACTATATTCGGAATACATGCCTACATTTGATATGTCCAATTTGCGTCATGTTTTCCTACTGTAATTGATGTTGTTTTATTGAATAATAATGCTTTTTGGAGTAATTCTAATGCATTTTCTCTCATAATATGCAAGGTATGCACAAAGGGGGAGAATTCTGGCGGCTGGAAATCTGGACCTGAAAAAGCTACGTCAAGCTACCTGTTCTGCACAACACCAAATGAGCTAAAAAATCCCAATGATTTTTTATGGAATATTTAAGAATTGTTGGAGAAAATAAGTACCAGAGGGGGGCCACCAAGTGGGCACAACCTACCTGGGCGCGCCAGGAGGCCAAGGCGTGCCCTGGTGGGTGCTGCCCTCCTCGGCCCACCTCCGGTGCCCCTCTTCTGGTATATAAGTCATTTTGAACTAAAATAATTGGGGGAGGACTTTCGGTACAAAGCGCCACCGCCTCGAGGCGGAACTTGGACAGGAGCACTTTTGCCCTCCAGCGGAGCGATTCCGCTGGGGGAACTTCCCTCCCGGAGGTCGAAATCATCGTCATCATCATCACCAACAACTCTTCCATCTTGAGGACGGCTATCTTCATCAACATCTTCAACAGCACCAACTCCTCTCAAACCCTAGTTCACCTCTTGTGTTCAATCTTTCTATCAAAACTATAGATTAGTGCTTGTGGGTGACTAATAGTGTGGATTACATCTTGTAGTTGATTACTATATGGTTTATTTGGTGGAACATTATATGTTCAGCTCCATTATGCTATTTAATACCCCTCTGATCTTTATCATGATTATCATGCATTTGTGAGTAGTTACTTTCGTTCTTGAGGTCATCGGATAAATCATGTTGCAAGTAATAATGTGAACTTGATATGTGTTCGATATTTTGATGATATGTTTGTTGTCATTCTCTTAGTGGTGTCATGTGAATGTTGACTACATGACACTTCACCATATTTTGGCCTAAGGGAATGCATTGTGGAATAGGTATTAGATGGTGGGTTGCTAGAGTGATAGAAGCTTAAACCCCAATTTATGCGCTATTCCGTAAGGGACAGATTGGATCCAAAAGTGCAATGCGATGGTTATAATTTATTCTTAATACTTTTCTCATAGTTGCGGATGCTTGCGAGAGGGTTAATCATAAGTAGGAGGTTTGTTCAAGTAAGAACACCAGCTAAGCACCGGTCCACCCACATACCAAATTATCAAAGTAGCAAACACGAATTAAGACAACATGATGAAAGTGACTAGATGAAATTCCTATGTACCCTCAAGAACACTTTGCTTATCATAAGAGACTGTTTTGTCCTGTCGATTGCCTCCAAATGATTGGGCTAGCTTGCTGCACTTCTGTTACTACTATCATTACTTGCTCATTACAAATTATCTTGCTATCAAACTACTCCACTACTTACAATTTTAGCACTTGTAGACATTACCTTACTGAAAACCACTTGTCATTTCCTTCTGCTCCTCGTTGGGTTCGACACTCTTACTTATTGAAAAGGCTACAATTGATCCTATATACTTGTGGGTCATCAAGGCTATTTTTTGGCGCCATTGCTGGGGAGTGAAGCGCTCTTGGTAAGTGGAAATTGGTATGGAAACATTATTACTACATGCTGAAATTTATTGTCACTTGCTACTATGGAAAACAATCCTTTGAGGGGTTTGTTCGGGGTATCTTCACCTCGACCGGAACCACAATTAGTTGCCCCTCAACCTAATAACACTACTAAAAATATTGAATATGAAATTCCTTTGGGTATGTTAGAACAAGTGCTAGCTAATCCTTATGCAGGAGATGGAATCGAACATCCTGGTCTACACTTGATATATGTGGATGAAATTTGTGGATTGTTTAAGCTTGCTGGTTTGCCCGGAGATGAAGCTAAGAAGAAGATTTTCCCTTTATCTTTTAAGCGAAAAGCATTGACATGGTATAGGCTATGCGATGATATTGGATCTTGGAACTGGAATCAGGTGAAATTGGAATTTCATCAAAAAAATTATCCTATGCATCTAGTTCATCATGATCGAAATTATATATATAATTTTTGTCCTCGTGAAGGAGAAAGTATCGCTCTAGCTTGGGGGAAGCTTAAGTCAATGTTATATTCATGCCCCAATCATGAGCTCTCAACAGAAGTTATTATTCAGAATTTTTATGCTCGGCTTTCTCGTAATGATCAATAATGATCAATCCATGCTCGATACTTCTTGTACTGGTTCTTTTATGAGGAAGACTATTGAATTCCAGTGGGATGTCTTAGAAAGAATTAAACACAACTATAAAGATTGGCAACTCGACAAAGGTAAAGAGTCAGGTATTGAACCTAAGTTGATTGTGTTAAATCTTTTATGAATACTGATGCTTTTCAAAAGTTTAGCACTAAATATGGACTTGACTCTGAGATACTAGCCTCCTTTTGTGAATCTTTTGCTACTCATGTTGATCTCCCTAAGGAAAGGTGGTTTAAATATCACCGAACAATTAATGAAGAAATTAAAGAATTGGTAAAAGCTGAAGAAGAAACTATCATTTACAATGTTGACCCAGTTGTTCCCACTACTTATATTGAAAACAACCTTTCCCTGTTTGGATGAAGGAACATGCTAGAGCTTCAACTGTGGTTAATAAAAGTTATGTTAGAACACCCAAACCATCTGAACAAATCATAGTTGAACCTAGTGCTGCTATGGTTAAAGATCTCTTAGTCGATAATATTGATGGGCATGTTATTTACTTCTGTGACGAAGCTTCTACAATTGCCAAACCAGAAGGAAAAGATAAGCATAAACTAGTTGTTGGCATGCCTATTGTCTCAGTTAAGAGAGTGGATCATTGTTATCATGGGTTATCTGACCTAGGTGCTAGTGTGAGTGCTATTCCTTTCTCCTTATATAAATAAATTAAGGCTGAAATAGCACCTGCTGAAATAGAAGGCATATATGCCACTATTAAACTTGCTAATAGAGATACTATATCACCAATTGGGATTCTTATAGATGTTGAAGTCTTGTGTGGGAAAATAAAATACCCTACTGATTTTCTTGTTCTTAGCTCCCAACAAGATGACTTTTGGTAGACCTTTCTTGAACACCGTCAATGCCAAAATACATTGTGAGAAACAAACTATCGATGTTAGCTTTGGTGATAAATCTCATGAATTTAATTTTTCCAAGTTTAGTAGACAACCTCATAAGAAAGATTTTCCTAGTAAGGATGAAATTATTGGTTTTGATTGTTTTGTTGTACCTCCTACTGATCCTTTGGAACAATACTTGCTAGACCATGAAAATGATTTTCATATGCGTGAAAAAAATGAAATAGATAGAATCTTTTTTGAACAACAACCTCTTGTTAAACACAATTTTCCTATTGAAACTCTAGGTGGTGCTCCTCCACCTAAAGGTGATCCTGTGTTTAAATTAAAACAATTTCCAAACACTTTGAAATATGCTTATCTTGATAAGAAAAAGATATATCCTGTTATTATTAGTGCTAACCTTTCAGAACATGAAGAAGAAAGATTATTGAAATTTCTAAGGAAGCACAGGGTGCTATTGGATATACTCTTGATGATCTTAAGCGCATCAGTCACACTCTACACTACAAAAAAATACACTTCTGTGATGATATGTGTTTGTCACAGTAGGTCACGTTTTTTGTCTTGCATGTACATCCATGACGATTTTATGACAGAATCAAGATAGTCATACCTGTGCTGTCGTAGAAGTGTTCCATGACATTACCAAAATTATCATCACGGAAATGTCCACTTCCATGACGATAAATCGCGCGTCACAGAAGTGCTTTCGTCAAGGATGACCGACACGTGGCATCCACCATAACAAAACACTGTTAATCTATCGGGTCCGGTTTTGGATCCGATAACCCGTTAACAGCCCCGACCAATGGGGATTTTCCACGTGTAAAATCATCACTGGCTGGAGGAACACATGTCCGCTCACCGTTGTGACAGATGTCATCCACTCATTGGACCGAAGGCGCCTATGATACGTCGACACGTGGCACGACCCAATAGAGTCCCATTCCTGTGAAAAGGCTGGCCTAATTGACTTGGTCAAAAGGTGGCGGGCCGGGCCAAGGAAAGCCTATTAATGGCATGTTCGCATATAGCCCATTTACAGCCCGCTAACCCACGGCCCGTTAGGGCCTAATGGAAATCGGCCCAACAACATCATGTGGGCCATCGAATATAACACCAGTATGTTTCAGTGGCCCATGTATGACCCACAACGTCTTTCGGCCCATATGAGGCCTTCATATCTTTAGGCCCTTTAGAGGCCCACGGTGACTCTAGACCATAATGAACAATAAATTTCTTTGTACCTGTTAACGCCCATGATTCACATGGGCCGTTTCCAGCACGTGTTAGCATTTGGCCTATTGACGGCCCGTACATTCTTGGGCTCCTTTCCGGCTCTCGATTACTTTCGGCCCGTTACTGGCCTAATCCACTAATGGGCCAAATTTGGCCCGTGGCAAGAGTCGGCCCGTTTCTAGCCTGTTAATCCGTTGAGCTGTTTCCAGCCCATCCTATATTGCGGCCCATTAACAACCCGTTATGCTTGTGACAGAATTAAGCCTTTGCTGTCTTGCGGCCTGTTAACGTCCCATTACCATGCTGGGCCGATACTAGTTACTCCCGTTTACGTGCCATGTAGACCCATTTATCCGACGGCCCGAGGCCCACCAATTCTATGGCCCTGTTGGAGGCCCATTTATCGATGGCCCGTAGGAGACCCATGGATCCTACAATCCGTAGCAGCATCAAGGTTACCACGGTCCATATATGGCCCATGGTTGTTGCGGCCACTAGCAAACCAGGGAAAAAGAAGACTAGGAAATAAATAAGGCCGAAGCTAATGCTAGGCTATTAAGGCAATTGCACAGATTACATCCACTCGGCATCAAAGATCGCCACCAGTGAAAATATAGGGAACACCCTACACTATAAAAAATGGCTTGCTATTTTCTTCAGTCGGTGGCTGCACGTTAAGAACAAATTTTGTATCGCACCAAAACAAATTACAACTATAAAACAAAAGGAAGGTTGGCATAATAGTTAATAGTCCAGCAGATAAATGCACCACCACAAGTTCAGAAGCTTTGTTCATTTGACCTGACTGTTATGTTTTCATGATGTATTGTCCGATGGGGCACCAGTACCTTTTCCTTCATTTCCCCTAGGCTCTTGAACAACATAGAAAATGTCTGATAGTCTAGTTTCAAGACCATGCATATCTTGACGACATCAAACAACGTCTCTCCTTGGTTCACAAAGGGTCTCTGTTAGGGAATGGACTTGTGTATAGTGCGCAGATACAACATCGTTTTGAGCTTGCATATCTTGATCATGAGGCAGTTTGGACGAGATTGCCTTAACAACCAACCCAGTATTACGCAGAAATGTGTTGTTGGCACTGCTAGTGGACGGGTACTGACCCACTGCAGTAAGAGCTGACATTGCAGTTATAGTTGCCTCACCACCTTCAGAAAGTGGCGGTTCCACCATTTTCTCCATAGCTCACTGAAAAGTTGAGTTTTTACATTAGTAGTACCAGAACAGAAGATATTAAGGAGGCAGCAAAACCAAACAAAATAGCTTTGGTCTATATACAGAACTTATTCTATTGAACCCATGTAAAATATTAGTTGTATTTTATTGCAAAGTACATAATAAAACCAGGTTCCAAACATATGCCCATGTACCATCGCTAATGTATTGTCTATTTCTTCACATTGTATTGAGGGCTAAGGATAAAGAGACGAAGTTTATGATACAGTAAGCATAATATGACATCATTCATACCACAAAACAACTGAGAACAGATAGACAGGCAATTGTAACGTTCTGTGGGCAAGTCCAGCACGGAACTAGATTACAGGTCAAGATCAAAGGAACATCAATCCTCTCCTTTAATCCTTGTAAGGTGCAATGATACGCTAAGACAATTGTGTATAAAATTGAAAAGACTAATAGATATTGGCTGCAAATCATGCAGTTCAAGGTACAAGTCAGAGTAAGTAGTAGTTAAAAAGCATGAGGATTAAGGATTTCAATAGCGGCTTTGACTGGTGTAGTCATGCCCTTGTTCTTGCTGGTGTGACAGTCCTTGAAGATTTCCACAACATTTGGTTCGGGTACTTTTTGGTCCTTGCGAGCTTTCCTCTGCATTTGGAACAAGTCAATATAGATCTGATAATATGATACAGCGAAAAGAGTGAAACAACAGCTAATTACAATAGCCTTGAAGTGTGCAATATAGCTACGAGATCCTGTCGTCTGTTGGAATTTCACTTTCGTACGGTTGGCCTTGTTCTTTGAATAGTTCACCTACAAGAAGATAGATTTGTTTGGACATGCGTAAATAGGACTTCAACATGTGATCTGATCACATATATATAATGTACCTGATACTTAGGATCAGACCAGTGTTTAACGAGGCCCCTCCAGTCTTCATCTGATATATTTTCCACTGGAGATGTTTGGAAAGTTCAGCGTTAGCCTTGCCTTAAAAGTGAGTTTTCCTCAAGTTATACCGATACTGTCACAGAGCAGACTTGAAAACATGGGTCCAAGCTTGTCTGGTTGCATCATCTTGGCTATCCAACTTGAACCTCATCTGTTGGAAATTATGGGAGTCTTATTATCAGCAACCTAGAAAGTATGGGACACAGCAAGACGATATCACTAATTTCCACATAACCATACTTACAGATAAATGGTCGAGGAAGTTGTTCAACCGGGTTTCATCTTTGTCATTCTTGTACTGAATCCATGTTGGGAGGATACATACATAACACCTAACGGCAACTGCTGCCTCCGATACTAACTTGGCTGACTCTATAGCATCACATGATCTTTTTAAACCTGCCTCAAAACGGATCTCCATTGGGTCCTCTAGATTTAGTTAACCTATCGAGCATTATCCCTCATGTTTGTTTCCTCTTGCGCCTAGCTGCTAGTCCAACAACGAACATAGGAAGTGTTAGTGTACATCAAACTGTGAGACTACATATAAAGAAGCATGCAACTGTAACTTGACTCCAGCAACTACCTTCTTGCTGTTGAAGCTCACAAGGTTCATCTGATCTTGCCAACTCGTCTTGTGTCAAGAGTGCTTGGGAAGTAGTGTCAGGTGGCAAGGGAGCTTGGGAACATGCTGCTAGCTCAGTTGACGCACAAGTAACTTGTGCAGCTGGTAGTACCGTGGAAGGTGTTACAAGAACTAGCGTTGTCTCTGCTTGTTTGGTGGCAGCTATTTGTTTCTATTTGGATTTTTCTGCAGCTCGTGTACCATGGGATACCCAGTTTGTAGAATTTTCAGCTGGACTTTGACCTTCTATTGCACCATCAGTACCAGCAAAATCTGCAAGATTCTTCCGCTTCCCATTCCCTGCCATTCTGTGTTTCTTCCTCTTTCTCTCTTTCTCTGTGCCATGTTAAGTCAAGCCGACAAGAAAAATGAATAACAATTTAGTTATTCAGAACAAATTGATGTGTGATACAAACGAACTGAACTTTGATGTTAGACAACGACATGATAGGAGGATGTAATATGTACGAAAAATAGGATGGAAGAGATAACCAGAGCTATGATGTGTAAACTAAGTAGAAGATATTTCACTAAATTAGAAGCAATGCAATGGAAGGTAGACACCATATGAAAGATGCTACAAATATCGCTCTGCCAAGTTAACAATGTCTCATCATAAATGGTGTTTAAACATATGTTAAGCAGTACAAGAAATAAATCATATGCAAGATGCAAACAACATCACACTACCAAGTTAGAGGTCTCTCGTCATTAGTGCCATTGCATATTCACAGAATTGCATATTCAACACTTATGATGTGTAAACTAAGGAGAAGGCATTTCAACAAATTAGAAGCAATGAAAGCTAGACACCATATGAAAGATGCAACGAATATCACTCCACAAAGTTAAAACAGTCTCGTCATAAGTGCCATTTCAACAAATTAGTAGTACAAGTTAGAAAAGAATGTGCGATGTAACCTATGTCACACTCCGAAGTCAAACGTGTCTTATGATAAGTGATTCTTGCAGGTTACACAATAGTAGTAATTTGATGTAAGAACATGGTGTGATAGACATATATTGTATGTTCTAGAAACAGGAACATGTGTCTTATTCAAGTATAATGTGTAAAGTAAGTAGATGGAATTCAACAAAATTAGAAGCAATACAAGCTAGACGTCACACATAACATGCAACCACATATAATAGTGCCAAGTTAGAGGGAGCACTGGTGATGGTGCACTAGGTGAGACGTGCTCATCGTAAACACAGGTATGTTGAGTGTCTATGCATGTGTTGTCTTGGAGATCATCTTGGGGGGGATGGAGGAGTAGAAACTGTAGAGGCCCTCCGTTTAGAACAAGCACCTTTATCCGTTGCCTTGCTAACTTACTTCCGCTTTATTGATTTTGAATTGACAAGTAAAACCAACAAGAAAAAGCAATAAAATTCTCTCTTCAGAACTCATTCATGAATGATACTGACAATCACTACTTTGCTGTAAGGCAAACACATGATACCAATATGGAATATGTACAAAAAACAGGACGGCATGGCATGTTCACAACTATTTGTGTAAACTAAGCAGAAACCATTCCAACAAATAAGAAGCAACGCAAGCTAGACACCAGATGAAAGATGCAACCAATATGACTCTACCAAGTTAAAAGTGTCCCATCATAAATGGAATTTCAAGAAATTAGAAGCAACGCATGCTATAAATCATATGAAATATGCAAATAATATCACACTTCATATACTAAAGGTGTCTCGTCATATTGATTGATGCGGGATACAAAAAAACAATTGTTTTAGGTAAGGACATGCTTAATAACAGATGTACTATGTACTAAATACATGAAGGCACGTCACATTAACAGGTATAATGTATAAGCTAAGCAGAATAGCACATGCAGTTTAACCAGATTGGAAGAATTACAATCTAGACACCATATGAAACATGCAACCACATATCACGCTACCAAGTTAGAGCAAGCACCTGCGATGCTAGTGTAGTGCAAATGCGGTAATCAACTACAGAGCTACGTTCACTATCTTCATCTAGCCCTGCTGTTTCTTAATAATCATGTTGGGAGGTTGATGTTGCATTTTTTAAATGAGGAGTAGTCCACTTGCCTGACTGCCTCATCATAAGTGACTGAAGAGGGATAGACAAGAACATTAGTTTGATGTAAGAACATGGTTAATACGTAGATGTACTACTATGTACCAAAAATAGAAAGGCATGTCATATTCAAAGGAATAATGTGTAAGCTAAGTAGATGCAATTTAACCAAATTGAAAGCAATACAAGCTAGACATCTAGTTGGAGTGGAGAGCATGATCATCCAGGACCTGAGAGCCTGGTGGGAGGCGGGCTGCTGCGCCACTATCGCGGCTTATTAGTTGGCTTCCAGGTGATGCCCGTCTTTGCTGGGCTTGTCACTGGCTCGGCCAGTGCCCTGACTAGCTATTTGTCTTCTGGTGTTCATAGGATGGTGGTTCATGAAAAAATATCTTTCCTTATCTTAATAAAGACCGACTTCGGCCTTATGAATACAAGCTAGACACCATATGGAACATGCAACCACATGTGACACCACGAAGTTAAAGCAAGCACCTGGGATGGTGGTTCATTGAGAGTGGGTTCATCAACTCCACAGCTACGTTTATCGTCTCCATCTGCTGACACTGCACCCTTTATAAGGGATAAACGTGTCTGGCCTATCCGCGTACCATACTGGAGCGACTTCTCTCTTTTCTTTTTTGCTTTTCTCTTGGCAACAGAGTCTGAAATACCCTTGCACAAAAACACAATAGTGAGAGTAAGGGTGAATTGTGTGCACAACTAGTGCACTGTAAAAGTGGTAGATAGCAGGTGGCTGAAAAATAAATGACTGGAGACATATGAAAGCTCTACAACATTGCATGGCAAGCAAAATTGGATTCTACTCCGTATGATTTTGTAATATATGTGCACAGGAAATGCAGGTACTCCTCCAGCACACCACCACATGTGGTCATATCAAGATAATAGTCAACTGAAAATAAATAGGTCAGTCGATTTTTTTTATGAACCGTCCGATCTATAAGGAATGGGAAAATGGCCTTTGTCTACCTCCTGCAAGTCACTGTTGACGATCTTTCTTGAACCGACGACCACCGACCCAGACCCCTGCCTCCTCTGCCCCGCACTCCCCTCGACCTCACGCCACCACCATGCTTGGCAGCGCCCCTAGGCCATCCCTTTAATCCCGGCCGACCTCCAAATCGGGTGCCAGTAGCTCTAGGCCCCACACGCCCCTAAGATAAACATTGAGGCGCTGCTTCCCCTGCGTAATAGGCGGACTAGCGCATGTTACGCCGGGGAATGCTTCTGTTAATTGGGAATCGACTGGCCAGGAATTGAAATCCAGAGGGGCAACGGACCTCTAGCTAAGGTGAAATAGTATATGAGGAGAAACCTTGTGCATCGCAGAGTTACTAGGAACATCTAGTATCAAGAATAAGCGGTCAACTAGTGTCTTATGTGGGATCAATACCGTGCAAGCATACACGTCGGATTTGCACGAATAAGGGAAGAGGAGTACCATTTCCGGTTGCTAGTGTGGTATCCTCCAATGTCGCGGCGATCTCCTTTTTTCTCCCAGGGGAACCGATGTTTTGGAACCCATGGCCAAATTGTTGATTGTGTTGCCGTGGCCATATATCGGCGGAGGGGAAGCAGATCTGAGGCGGCGAAGGATGGCGTAGCAGGAACAGCTCCGGTGCGGTGGACGGTGGCAAAGTTGGAGCGGCAGCGGTGAGGCGCAGGACGGCGTGGTTGAACTGGCTTGGCTACGGATGGCTCGGCCTCGGCTTCAACTACTAGGCGTGGAGGGCGTTGCGGTTGAGGTTGCGGTGGACGACGACGTCGGGGTATCGGCTCCGGCGTGATGGAGGAGGATGGCGGTTGATGGGTGGAATGGGGTGGTGGACGGAGGACGCCGGGGTTTCGTGGCTGGTGGAGAGGTAGTTTTTGCACCCACGGAGTAAGAATGGGGAATCGGACGGGTGGGCGGGGGGACCATGTTTCGGTCTGGGACGCGCTTGTTTTGGCTTTTTTAAACAGAAGATGGGACGCGCTTGTTTGAAATTTGGGGAAAGTACAAACTTTGGCCCCCCTCTTAAATTTCGCACCTATTGCGGGTCGGGGGTAGAATGGTAATCCCAGGTGTCCCAAATAGTGTGTGGGAGCGATTTCGGCCGCGTGCATGTGTGCTTAGGCGGCCACTTTGTATGAATGTTTTTCGGAGGCGTTTGTGTGGCATCTAGATGAATCTACAAACCTACCCCGGTTCAGACCTTTGGACGTCGGACTGGTAGGTTTCACGGGTCGGAGTTATTATAGAAAAGTAATTTCCTTGTACTACCAAACATTGGTCTCACGCGGTTTCGACCTTTCGGGTGAGTAGAGGCTCTTTTGGCGCTTCGTTCGAAATTTTGAAACACAAGCGTTCACGTTTAGAGTACTCCTGAACTTTGAGGATTGACCTAAATAGACAATGTTAAATTTGGCCTTGTATGTTTGAAAACCTAATTAAATTATCCGCTTCTTTTTGAGTTTTTGACACTTGAAAATCCTATAACTACGATTATTTTGGAATGGAGGAGACAAATTTGAATACATTTTGTACACGACTACATATGCTATTATGTACAAAATCAGAGCAAACATTGGTGCCCCCATAATTTAGGTATGATTTACAAATGCCATGATATCAAATTCAAATAATTGAATGGACTTCATGTTGATTTTGATTTTTTAAACTACCTTAAGTTGAATTTAAATGTATGCTAGTTCATAGGTAGCCATTTATAATGTTCATTGTGTAACTTTCGTATGTATAATGTGCTTTACACACACAACATGAACTGTACTCACATTTATATTCAATTGCTAAAGCGATGCACTGTTTGGAGTTCAAAATACTAACTATGTGGATTAATTGTGTCGAATAATAACATAGACATGCTCAAATTCGATAGAATCTAGATGTCTTATGGATCAATGATCGTTCCTTACGCGAATTGCAAATATCACGATCCCATCCTAATATTTGGATACAATTTATATCTTTAATCAATGTGTACAACAGTCTTTTCCATGTAGTTTCACTCTCCATCGATGGTCTCTAACACATGCTCACACACCCTCTCCCTAGGTGTCTTTCTCGCAAACATGCTCTCGATATAACCCTCCCTCCCTCCCGTAACCATTTACGGCAATTTTCAATAACCTTTATCACAAGCACTCTTCCTCTCGCAAGCATACACACGCACAATCCCCGTCGACCCTTTCTATACACATAGACCTTCCTATGTGTTTCCTATACGCACATTATCTTTAGGCCTATCTCTGATGCATTATGTCACACCTCTCTTCGTAATCGACGAGTATGATTCTAGCAGAGCATTCTGTAGGATGCCCCTTAAAGTTAGGTTGGATGAATAGTAATATCAGAGATAAAGGGGTTACCTTAGTCCGAGAATCTAGTGTTACAAATCCTAGCCGGCTTTGTCAGTGAACACAGAGTCCTTCACAATTCTGTTGTCTTTGTCTTGTACGACTAGTCATCCATGGGTCTCCCTAAATGCATCATGGGCCGACCAATGTGGCGTAGGATGGAACCGAATGAAGGGCCTCACCTCGACCCACCGGACCTCACGAAGTGACACACCCTCTACCCCCATGTCTCGTTATCTTCTCACACTCACACGTACCAACACAGGAACCACACACACAAAAAAATATTCACCTGGTGCCTCTATTCCCTCCCCCTTGCATATACACACTCAAGGGAATCTCTAGTTGTGGAGTCATATTCGTCTCTATCTCTCTAGACCACTCTCATTTCTCGTGCTATCTCTCCCACCCCCCTCCCCCCGTCGACCCCACTATCCATGCCTCTCTCGAATATGTAATACACACACATACCTCTCTAGGCCCTGCCAAATGCATCAACTACACATTCACACATGTTACATCACGTACCCCATTGATCTAAAAAGCCATATCTTCACATTTATTTCGCATACAACATTCCTTTTGAATAAAGTGTGGCCAAAAAATTATTTTAGAATTTCTACATATATAAACCATTACAAAGTTATATGGGGAGTATGAACGCTAATTTGCATTTCATGGTGCCCACAATGATATTTATTCCGCACTGTGAATTTGTATAGTTTTATACTGTATATAAAGTTAGTCATAATAAAGAGAAACGAAGATCATCTCTCTCTCCACCGCAGACCCCCCTCTACACCCCTTTAACGTACGCACACAAACTATCTCCAGGTCCTCTAAGAGTAAGTCCCCAGCACATTCATGCGTGTTTCATATTTCTCTTGTGATATATACAGTGACGATCATTGTATTTCAAGGGAAAGCACAATACGTACACTGGACTTAAGAATCCACTCATTACGGTCACCATTTACGCTTTGTGGTTATTATACAGTCACGGGCTCACCGTACAACTTTGTATTTGCTCCACGTGGAACCTCTAGTGTTGCATCACATTATCTCACTACCATCGGGACCACCTGTCGGCTTGTATATAACTCTACATCTACACTCTTATAAAATATACTCGTATAAAAACAGAGTTGGTGATGATGGTGTGCCTGCCATCCTGAAATATAGGTCGTCCGATTTATAAGAAACTATACAAATTTTGCAAAAAGGTACCCACACACATCTCCACATTTGCAAATAAGGCCTACCCTCGTTCATCCTTTTCTCTCACAAGATAAACTAGTCATACAAATGCATCTTGATGTTACATGCAACGCACGGGCATCTTGCTAGTAAGAATGAAAACAAATGACAAAAATATATTGGACCATGGTTTGAAGTCATGACTGAGGGAGTCCTGTATTAGGGGGTATCTGGACAGCCAGACTATATACATCGTCTGGACTAAAAAAGCGTCAAGACTCAAGACTCAAGACTTCGGCTCGTGTCCGGAGGTGACTCTCCTTTGCATGCAAGACAACCTTGGTGATTTGGATATTATATTTCCTTCCTTGTAACCGACTCCATGTAAATCCTAGCTCTTCGGTGTCTATATAAACCGGAGAGGATGGTCCTTAGAAGGCCGATCACAATTACAATCATACCATCATAGGCTAGCTCTTAGGGTTTGGCCTCTATGATCTCGTGGTAGATCTACTCTTGTACTACTCATATTTCAATATTAATCAAGCAAGAAGTAGGGTTTTACCTCCATCGAGAGGGCCCGAACCTGGGTAAACATTGTGTCCCTTGCTTCCTGTTACCATCAACCTAAGACGCACAGATCGGGACCCCATACCCGAGATCCGCCGGTTTTGACACCGACATTGGTGCTTTCATTGAGAGTTCCTCTGTGTCGTCGCTTCAAGGCTTGATGGCGTCTTCAATCGTCAACAACTAAGTCCAGGGGGAGACTTTTCTCCCCGGACAGATTTTTGTGTTCGGTGGCTTCGCACTGCGGGCCAATTTGCTTGGCCACCTGGAGTAGATCGACAGCTACGCCCCTGGCCACCTGATAAGGTTCGGAAACTTGAACTACACGACAGAGATTCACGGAGACTGGATCTTCAACGGATTCGAGCCTGTGCCAGGAGCACCGGACAGTCACGATGATCACGGCCTAGACCTGCTGTCGTACAATGCTCGGAACATCATCCCTACTATAGCCCCGGATCTAAATCTGGAACAGGTTGCATTGCCCGAGGACGGAGGGATAGACCCCGCCCTGCAGGCCGCACGCTCATCGGTGGTGGATCCGAACATAGGTCACACCTCTGTGGAGGCCTGTAACCCTGGGCCACCAGACTCATATCCGGTTGTTGGCTCACGTCCGCACACTCTCGAGCCAGCCGAGCCTGGTTGGGCTCCGGTAATGGAGTTTACCACTGCGGACATCTTTCAGCACTCGCCTTTTGGCGACATGATGAACTCATTAAAGTCTCTCTCTTTGTCAGGAGGCTCTGGGTCGAACTATGTCCTGCTTGAGTGGGAAGCGGGCAACGAAGGAATTCACTCCCCACCCACCACCCACTTTGTCGCCATGATCGATGATTTAACCACGTGCTCGACTTCGACTTTGAAGACATTGATGGTATGGACGACGATGCACGAGACGTACAGGAGCCACCGCTCACAGGATGGTGGAAAACCACCTCTTCATACGATATATACATGGTGGACACTCCGAGAGAAACTAATGGCGACGAGGCAACGGAGGATAACCCCTCCAAGAAGAAAGAAAAGCATGGGCATTGCTCGCGCCGCTCCAAGCCCCGCCAAGGAAATACCGACACTGGAGATGAAGACAATCCGGACGGTGCCGATGATGAATACAACCCCGAACAGCCCGCCTTCAAGCAGGCCGAACAGGAAGATGGGCATGACATCCCAGATGAACAGCCGACGGACGGGTATCCGGAGGAGGACAACTACATGCCCCTCTCCAAAGACGAGATTAGCCTCGGCGATGACGAGTTCGGCGTACCCGAAGAGCCCGCAGAGCAGGAGCGCTTTTAGCGCCGGCTTATTGCCACTGCGAGAAGCCTGAAGAAGAAGCAGCAGCAGTTTCAAGCTGATCAAGATCTGCTCACAGATAGACGGACAGAAGTCCCGGCAGCCGAGGAATATGGACTTGAGCGCCACACAGCTGACCGGCCACCTCGAGGTCGGGATAAACCAGCATATCATCCCGAATACCAGCCCCCACCCCTGCGGCGGTTTACCACGTCCCGGGGCAATACCCAGGACCTACGCGATAAACTGGATAATGCTGCAGGACAACCAAGATTGATCTACGGATCACGGGGGCGCACCGCAGCACATGACAATGACCATCATACCAGATAAGCTACCAGCAAATCCGACCGGGCCGAATATAACCAGTCAGACGCAGCCGGACTGCGTCGCGACATAGCCCGGCACAGAGGCGCCGGACACCCCCTCTGCTTCACCGATGAAGTGATGGATCATGAATTCCCAGAAGGGTTCAAACCCGTAAACATCGAATCATACGATGGCACAATAGACCTCGCGGTATGGATCGAAGATTTCCTTCTCCACATTCACATGGCCCACGGACACGATCTACACGCCATCAAGTACCTTCCCCTTAAGATCAAAGGACCCGCCCAGCACTGGCTAAATAGCATGCCCGCAAATTCCATTAGCAGTTGGGAAAACCTGGAAGACGCATTTCTTGACAACTTCCAAGGCACATATGTGCGACCTCCGGATGCCGGTGACTTGAGCCACATTACTCAACAAACCGGAGAATCAGCCAGGAAATTCTGGACTCGGTTCCTAACTAAAAAGAACCAAATAGTCGACTGTCCGGACACCGAAGCCCTGGCGGCCTTCAAGCATAATATCCGTGACGAGTTGCTCGCCCGACACCTTGGCCAGGAGAAACCCAAATCTATGGCACCTCTCACGACACTAATGACATGCTTTTGCACGGGCGAGGACAGTTGGTTGGCTCACAGCAGCACTACCCCACATTCTGGCATGTCAAATGTCCGTGACAACAATGGCAAGCTAGAGCGCAATAGACACAAGCGACAGAACAACGGCGACAACACCGAAGACACGACGGTCAATGCCAGATTCAGCGGATCCAAATCTGGTTAGCGGAAGAAGCCATTCAAACGCAACAATCAGGGACCGTCCAGTCTAGACCGTATACTGGAGCGCTCGTGCCAAATTCATGGCACCCCGTACAAGCCAGCCAACCACACCAATAGAGACTTCTGGGCATTTAAACAGGCCGGCAAAATAAACGCTGAAAACAAGGACAAGGAGTTTGCACAGCAACAATGACGAGGAGCCCCGGCGTCCGAACATGGGGGGACAGAATTAATTTCCCCCCAGGTGAAAACGGTCAACATAATCTACGCCACCCACATCCCCAAGCGGGAGCGGAAGCGAGCACTACGGGACGTCTACGCGATGGAGCCAGTTGTCTCCAAATTCAACCCATGATTAGCTTGTCCGATCACCTTCGATCGTAGGGATCACCCTACTAGCATCCGTCATGGCGGCTCAGCCGCATTGGTTCTAGACCCAATCATAGACGGATTTCACCTCACAAGAGTCCTTATGGACGGAGGCAGCAGCCTGAACCTGCTTTATCAGGACACAGTGTGCAAAATGGGCATCGATCCTTCAAGGATTAAGCCCACCAAAACCACCTTTAAAGGTGTCATTCCTGGAGTAGAGGCCCGCTGTATGGGCTCTATAACATTGGAAGTGGTCTTCGGATCTCTGGATAACTTCCGAAGCGACGAGCTAATCTTCGATATCATCCCTTTCCGCAGTGGTTACCACGCACTGCTCGGACGAACCGCATTCGCCAGATTCAAGCTCAAGATGCCAGGCCCGCGCGGGGTCATAACAGTCAACGGAAATATGGACCGCTCTCTCCGTACAGAAGAGCACACTGCAGCCCTTGCGGCCAAAGTACAATGCGGCCTCCTCCGGCAAACCACCAATCCAGCGACAACAACCTCAAGCTCCGTAAAGCAAGGGCGGAACACCCTGCAACAGGATCAGCAGGCACGCCAAGAGCAGACTAGCAGTCCGGCCTCCGCTCAAATCCCATCAAAGCAGCATTTGTGCCACGCGTACACAATTACACACTCAAAATACCATGGGCACAGGCGGAGGCGTAGCAGTGGCTCAGTCAACGGTACGGTATTGCTTCATAACCTTTCCTTTTAGCTTTAAGGACATTGCTTTAGTGCAGCTTCTCCAGAAGAGCCGGATTGTCGAACTCACATAGGAGAGAAAACCAAGGAGGCAATAGGCTTTGCGCATAGAAGGAAACACCCATGTGGAATCTATTTACGATCGTTATACCTGCATTATCTATCTATACAAAGTCTGCCTCTGGATAGGATATGTCAAATAATCTTATTTATCTCCGCTTAATGCGTTCATTGTAAACATACGCCTAAACGTATTATTCATCAATGGGAGATAATATACAGCGTCAGCTTATTATTCTTATTTGAGCATTTTTCTTACAAATGTCTATTTAATTTTGCATCCGTACACTTCGGTACATTCAGTTTGCCAGGGGCTTCTCATAGCGCCCCATAATATGGTAAGACAAGTCCGAACACTTTCAATAGTGCGGCACCCCGAACTTATAGCACTATATGCATCTGCTCCAAATCATGTCTTGGGTCTATAGTTGGGATAGCCCGGCTCCCTTGTTTTGGTGCCTTACGTTTCGTTAATTCGGCTAATGTAGCGCAGGGAGAACTACTGCGATTGTGCCCTGGTTCTGCCGGACGAGCACCTCAGTAGAGAAAGCACAAAACTGACTGGCATGATGTGGCGAGAGCTGGTCGCTGTTCGAGAGGTCTTAAAATCCTTAAAGATTTTTCCGCTTTAGGCGGTAATTCAGCTTTGTCCGATACAGGCGTGTATAGCTCCCCAATTCGGCCTTCCAGATTCTAGGGGCTTCGCCGAAATTTAAATTTGTAGACTTCTATGGCTAAGTGAAGGTTATAAAGCCGCATAGTCTGATTTCCTTGTTCGCTGCGCTGGACACCTCCTTAAGGGACCAAACATTTGGATAAAGAGTGTACAGGTTTTCCATGAACACCCCAGTACTAGTTACATGGGGGCGGAAGCCGACAACTGGCCTACTTTCAGAATTTGATAAACAGCCGCACAGAAGGTAATATTTTAAATAACAAAAGCGCTACATAGCGCAAGTAACTTCGTCTTTAAATTACAAACATGACAGAGGTGAATTCATTCAAAAATTATGTCTTTGGTACATTCATCGGCCACGAGGCAAGCACCCATCCTAACGCCATCATAATACTTCTCGGGGACGCGATGTGGCTTGCCCTCTGGCGGCCCATCCTTCACTAGCATTTCCGCATCCAGCTTGCGTGCACCTTTGCACGGGCAAGGGCCCGGCGGGCACCCTCAATTCAAACGGATCACTTGATGACTTCTAGTCGTGGACAGGCATCCACCATCCGCTTGATCAGGCCAAAGTAGCTGGTGGGCAGAAGCTCACCAGGCCATATCCGGACTATGAGATCCTTCATAGCCACTTCGGCCGCCTTGTGGAGTTCGACCAACTGCTTCAGTTGGTCACTCGGAGGCGTTTAATGTTCGGCCCCATCATACTGGGACCAGAACAGCTTCTCCGCTGAGCTCCCCTCCTGGGCACGGTAGAACTCTGCGGCATCTGATACGCTGCGTGGCAGATCTGCGAATGCCCCTGGAGAGCTCCAGACTCGGGTAAGTAAAAGAAATGCCTCCTCCACATGTTTGCTTTGCATAAAAAATTTCTTACCCGCCACTATCTTTTTGGCCTCCTGGATCTCCTGCTATGCCCTCTCAGCTTCGGCCTTGGCGTCTTTTATATTTGTAAGGGCCTTCGCAAGCTCGGCCTCTTTTGCTTTAAGCTCATGCTCCGCGAACTCGAGCTTCTTGCCGAGCTCCTTTAGCTCTTCTTGTACTTTGCCCACTCGGGCTTCTTGCTTTTGGCGCTCCTTGTGTTCCAAGGCCGCTTTGTGTTCGGCCTCGGATAGCGCCTTCTTGAGAGACACCACTTCGGTGGTGGCCTCTGCTACCAAATCACAATGCTTCGTCGTTAGCATAATCAAATTTTATTTGTACTTTATCATATGAGAGTGGGGAATCATTCCCCTTTGCTCTCCTCGAGCTGCCTCTTTGTGGGGCCGAGCTCTCCTTGTGCCCGCTCCAAGTCCTGCGTTAGGCCGGCGATTTCAGCCGTGCGAGCAGCAGCGGCCAGCAGCACAACCTGTTTATTTACATTCAGACCTCTTGTTAGACTCCAGCGGATTATAATTGACCCTCCGTTTGGTTTTTCCTTCCGAACACCAAACAGAGTATCAGGGGCTACTACCTATCGGGTGGTAATTTCACACATTTTTACTTACCTCAAAGCCTGTCAGGAGGCTGGTGCAGGCTTCGGTTAGTCCGCCCTTCGCGGATGAAACCTTCTGAATCACCGCACTCGTAAGAGTATGGTGCTCCTCGTCTAGGGAAGCACCACAAAGCGCTTCCAGCAGACAATCCGGCGCCTCGGGCGCAACGGAAGTCCTTGATACAGACGGCCCTCCCTCCCTAACGAGGGGCTGCCCGCCAAAGTCCAGAACCACACTGAAGGCTCCGGAACAGTGTTCGGCTGAGAGCCCGGCTTACCGTGGCTCTCATCAACACAATCCGCGGGGACCTTGAACCCCGCGAGTCCAACGACCGGGACGCCGCCTTGAGGCGCCTCTAGGGCCACCTCCGCCATCTCTGGGAGCCTTTGGGACAACACCTCCATGTCGTCCGCAGGCCGAGGAGACGTGGCCGTCGGGAGCGATTTCATTGCTGACTCACTCAAGCACCCGTCCGAAGATGACACTTCGGGATGGGCCCTGGCCGGACTGCATACAAGTTCGGCATTATAAACAAAACTATGAAGCGAAATTATGATGGAGTGCGGGTACTTATGATCACACTAGGGGCTTCTTCCTGGGCAGCCACCCTTCCTCGCTATCGGCGGTGGTGGCGGAGTAGTCCGGAAGGGACGCCTTTCCCTTCATGGACGTCCCAGTCTCCCCCATCGAGGTGGCCTTCCTATTTTTCTCCCCCCCCCCAGTACGGGGAGGTGGAGTTTCTTCTTGTTTCCCCTCGCTTCCGCGGGAGGAATCCGTCTCATCATCAACAGACGACAAGGGTATGACGGCCTTGCGCCGGGGGCTTCTCTTGGTCCCCTGGTTTGCCGTCTCCGGCCCCCTATCCTTTCCGGACGGAGCGGCCTCTTCTTCTTCTTCCCCTTCGGGGGAGGAGTGCACCTCGTCGTCTTCGGACGAGGCTTGCGCAACCTTAATTCGGAGACCCTTTCAGGTCCCCGGGGCCTACTTATCGGCCTTCTTCTCTGGCATCTTATAGGGCGCCGGGACCAGCATCTTTGTCAGAAGATCATTGGCTGGACTTTCTGGCAACGGAGCCAGACTGCCAATCCGCTCCGCTGTCTCCACATACTCCTAAACAAATATACACAATCACTTAGGAATTCTCCATGAATACATTGGGAAGAACCGAACCCGGTGGCAGCCTGAGAACTCACCTGGGTAGGTTGCTGTGCGGCATGGAGCCCACGGTCCTCGGTTATGAGAGGAGGTACTTCAGTGGCCTTGAACAACGCCTTCCACGCGTTCTTGTGCTTCATGCCATAGAGCCTCTGGAGCGTCTGGTGTTCGGCTGGGATGAACTCCCACGTGGCACGGCAGAATCCGGCGAATGACCATGACTTGGATCACGTTGACAAGCTTGATGTTCTTGTCCTTCATGCCCTTGATGCAGTTTATGAGTCCGGTCAGCTCTATAGATTCGACCCATAACAGACCCTTCTTTTCCCAGGAGGTGATCCGCATAGGGGTTCCAGATTGGAACTCGGGGGCGGCCGCCCAGTTGGCGTCGCGTGGCTCGGTGATGTAGAACCACCCCGATTGCCACCCCTTCACGGTTTCCGCAAAGGAGCCATCAGGCCAGGTGACGTTAGGCATTTTGCCCACCATGGCTCCTCCGCACTCCGCTTGCTGGCCGTTCACGATCTTCGGCTTCACGCAGAAGGTCTGGAGCCACAAGCCGAAATGAGGCTTGATGCGGAGGAAAGCCTCGCACATGATGATGAACGCCGAGATGTTGAGGACAAAATTCGGGGCTAGATCATGGAAATCTAGCCCGTAGTAGAACATGAGCCCGCGGACAAAGGGGTGGAGTGGGAACCCCAGTCCATGAACAAAGTGGGCCAGAAACACGACCCTTTCGTGGGGTCCTGGAGTTGGAATGACCTGCCCACCGTCTGGTAGCCGGTGTGCTATGTCTGCGGCCAAGTATCCGGCCGCTCGAAGACTTGAGATGTTCTTCTCCTTCACGGTGGAGGCCACCCATTTGCCTCCTGCTCCGGACATGTTCAGCTATGCGGAAAAGACTTGGACTAGGCCGTTGGAGCTCGAGGAGGCAAGATTGGGCACAGGAGGAAGAAGGCGTGGGTAAGAATGGGGAACTCTTATCCCTTTATAAAGGCGACGAAAGCGGTGCGCCTCCCCACTAGCCTGTTGAGAACCACTTCATTCCCAAGCGCCGCGATTGATGGCACGGGGGGATTACCCATACCCGTATTGATGAGAATCCCGTGAGAAGGGGACATGATCTCTTCTTTGACGAGACGTGTCAAGGAAACCGCCTCGCAATGCGCGTTGTGGCTGGTTGTGAAAAAATGGTTCGAATAATGACCTGGCTGTAATGGCATGTCACGTCGTCTAAAAGTTGTCAACTGAAGTATCATTCTCTCTACGGTGGTATGTGAAGATCATCTTGCAGATCCGGACACGGCCTACATGTTCGATAATAACCTTGGAGTATTCGGAGGAGGTACCCGCCTTGCAATGTTGAAAACAAGACTGCGCGCCGGACTCATCGTCATTGAAGCCTGGTTCAGAGGCTACTGAGGGAGTCTTGGATTAGGGGGTATCCAGACAGCCGGACTATATACATCGTCTGGACTAAAGAAGCGTCAAGACTCAAGACTCAAGACTTCGGCTCGTGTCCGGAGGGGACTCTCCTTTGGGTGGAAGACAAGCTTGGCGATCCGGATATTATATTTCCTTCCTTGTAACCGACTCCATGTAAACCCTAGCTCTCCGGTGTCTATATAAACCGGAGAGGATGGTCCTTAGAAGGCCGATCACAATTACAATCATACCATCATAGGCTAGCTCTTAGGGTTTAGCCTCTACAATCTCGTGGTAGATCTACTCTTGTACTACTCATATCTTCAATATTAATCAAGCAAGAAGTAGGGTTTTACCTCCATCGAGAGGGCCCGGACCTGGGTAAACATTGTGTCCCTTGCTTACTGTTACCATCAGCCTAAGACACACAGATCGGGACCCCCTACCCGAGATCTGCCGGTTTTGACATCGACAATGACCGCGGATACAACGGACAAGGTGGCCTTGTATTGGTGTGCTGAGCCATCTGTTTTAACACACAGGAGCTGGTGTGGTGATTATACACGCACACATGCACATGAACTGCATGCACGCAACACTCACACAAACACATGTTCCCACGCATGCACGCAACACTCACACGCACACACGCATGCACACACCAGTACACCACACGACCAACACACACTCTCACGCTCGAGTGCTCAACCTACACGTGCATGCGCACACATCAGGCCCCGACAGACACATACACTACCAGGTGATTCCTGCGCACCGGTTGGAGTCTTGTCGCACCTGTGTAAATTTGTGTTTCTCTGACCTTTTCCCTATGCAAACTGATAGGTGGGACCCACAAGGAATATGGTCAATTTCACTAGTCAACATGGTGCCACGCAGACTATTTGGCCCGTCAACAGAGTGCAATCCGATGCTGAACCGTGAACAAGTGACCGTATAATCACCGCAAAATGTATATTGCACTTTTTCTCTTTGTAGGCCCTCCAAAACTACATCTCTACACGTTCTCGCATGTTACATCTAACAACTATGTAATACAGCACTACTACTACACTCTAACACAATAAATCATATGTGTTTTTAGTTTTACTAGATATCATATTGTTACTTAATTATTCAGTTTGCATACATTAAAATTGCCTTTGAAATGTATGGCCAATATCATCTACGGCGCGGGAAAAATCCCGCCCTTTCCTGTTTAATCGGGTTTGTATCGATGGATCGTGCGAAACAGCAAAACTATAGTTCTATATAGTACAAGTGACAGTTCACTGGGCTGTCATGTCATGTAATCCTCCGGCGTAAGAGTGGAGCGCTCACTTTCATAAATCTTCAAGTCCCTTTCGCCGACATGGGGGACATCAAGCTACCAGGTCCACGTGCCATACTGGAATACAGTGCAGAACAGCCGGGGTGAAGCACCGCAGTCATGGCGCTGGTGTAGTAATAAACAGTGAGGCGTCAAATCACAAAGTTGCACCTTTCCCGCAGTTAAGTCGGAGGTACGAAGTAATAATGCTAAAAAAATTAGTTGGAGGGACGAAGCCACCATCATTTCACTCGTTGCTCAATCCGCTTCTCCCTCATGTTCTTCAAGTTAACCATGTGTTGCTTTTGTCGTTGTTCTGCCTCATGTGGGACGCGGATCGGCTTGGTAACACTACAAAAAAAGACACATCCGTGACATTTTGGGCCGAACGAAATTTTTTTCTGTCATACATATGACACTTCTATGACGATAATTGTGACAAAACCCGGTATCATCATAGATGTGGTGGGCTCCTACTTCTATGACAAAAAATCATGACAAAAAATGGGCTTTTCGTCCTGGGCGGGCCGGACACGCAGCTGCATGACATTCTTTGGGCCGTCCATGACGGAAAAAACCATGGTAGAAGCGAGGGGGAGGAAAATTTCGGGGAGTTGCCGGTTATGGTGGGAGGTCGGGGGCGGAGCGATGCGCGTTTGTCTCGTACGAACGCGCATGTGTGCGAGGCATTGAGTCTTACTAAAGCCGAGCGAGGCGTTGGGATCTAACTGAACCCGAGTGATTGCACTGCAGGCTACGCGTTACTGAACCCGAGCGATCGATCGATGGCTGTTAACTGAACCCGATGGAGCGATTCCTTCGCTAGTGCTGCTAACTGAAGCCGATCGATTGGATGAACAGTGAGTGTTGCGGGGGGGGGGGGGGGTTGGATAAACAGTGAGCGGTGGCGTTGCCTCTGGATGAACAGGAACCCGTGGTGTGGAGGGCTGGATGAACAGTAGACGGTGGAGGGGTGGCCGTGGAGGGGTGGTTGAACAGGACCCCGTGGTGTGGAGGGGTGGCCGTGGAGGGGTGGTTGAACAGGACCCCGTGGTGTGGAGGGCTGGATGAACAGTAGACGGTGGAGGGGTGCCCATGGAGGGGTGGTTGAACAGTAGCCGGTGGAGTAGCGCGCGGTGGAGGCTGGATGAACAGGAGCTCGTGGAGGCTGCAGGAGGTCGACGGTAGCCCGTGGAGGCTGGAGGAGGTCGACGGTAGCCCGTGGAGGCTGGAGGAGGTCGACGGTGGAGATGAACAGTATCCCGTGGAGTCCCGTTTTACGGTATGCCACACCCCTACCGATGAACAGGACCCCCGTTTCGATCGTAGGAGGTCCGTTTCGTCCGTTTTGCGGTACGCCACACCCCTCCCAATCAATAGGACCCCCGTTTCGACTGTAGGCGGTCTGTTTCGTCCGTTTTGCGGTACGCCACACCCCTCCCGATCAACAGGACCCCCGTTTCGACCGTAGGAGGTCTGTTTCCACCGTTTTGTGGTACGCCAGGCCCCTCCCGATCAACAGGACCCCGTTTCGAACGTGGCTGGTCGAACACAAGGCCGTTTCCTCTGTTGTGCGGTACGCTAGGCCTTATTTCCATCGCATGTTCCGTCCAAGCCCTCCCAATGAACACGACCACGCATTCCATTCCGACCCAGCCGGTTGGCTCCCCATGAACACGACGACGACGCTGTTTCTCTGTTCCGACCCAGCCATGTACGTATGCGCGATAGGCTTTAGAGACCCTGCCCGTATGTACGTACGTGGCCGTATTTTCTTTCTTGCACCCTCACCGTTGTACGTACGTGTACATGCTACGTGCGTGCCTCTACTACGACACGTGCGTGCCTCTACATCCACCAGTATATATGTACGTACACGTTCGCGACTAGAATGACAACGCTACGTACGCTTCGACCAGGTGGGTCCTGACTGTCAGGCACTTCCTTGCGTGCGAAGATGTAGCTGGTGGGTCCCAGCAGTCAGGGGGGCGAATCGTTTTGGTTTTTTTGCCCGGATGCACTTCCTTGCGTGCGAAGATGTAGCCTGTGGGACCCAGCAGTCAGGGGGGTGAATCTTTTTTTTGCCTGGACGCACTTCCTTGCATGCGAAGGTGTCGCTGGTGGGTCCCAGCTGTCAGCGATCAGGGGGAAATGTTTTTTGCGTGAAATACAGTGGCCCGTCCAGTGGGTCCCAGTTGTGAGGTGGAGGAATCATTATTTTCCGTGTAATAAGGAGGCACTTCCTTGCTGCGGCCGTGGACCCACCTGTCAGCCTCTCCACGTATAGTCCATGTCCGATGGAAGTCGTTCCTTGACCACGTTGACCACGTTACGCCGAGAGCACCAGGGCGGTGGACGACGGCGAGGCCTAGGAAGGGGACAACGGGTAGCCGGGGACGACACGGCAGTGGGAGCCCGTGCGGAGAGGAGTACGAGGGTTCACTGGTTCGGCTGCGGTGTGAAGCTATCGTCGCCGCAGGGCCTTGCCAGCGGTGGGAATATTAGGGGGCAGTGAGGCCTCCGCAGCAGCACAGCCGGCCATGGGGGGCAGGAGCATGCGGCACGACCGGTGCTGCTTTGGGCGGCTGGAGCAAGAAGACCAGAGGTTGAAGAAGCACTACGGCCGTTGGATGGACATCGTACGGTCACTGGAGCTAGAATCGTTCATATTGACTAAAGTTGACAAAGGCCCCCGTCCCAGTCAACTTAGTAGGCCCACAAGTCAGCCTCCCACCATGGTGAGTCCCAGCTAGCAAGGGGAGTATTCATTTTTGTGAGCGTAATAAGGAGGCACTTCCGGTGGGTCCGAGCTGACAGCGCGGGGAACGTTTTTTTCGCAAAATACGCTGGCCCGTCCGGTGGGTCCCAGCAGTCAGGGGGAAACGTTTTTTTCGTGAAATAAGGTGGCCCGTCCGGTGGGTCCCTGTTGTCAGGTGGAGGAATAATTATTTTTCGTGTAATAAGGAGGCACTTCCTTGCGGCCGCCTGGACCCAGGTGTCAGCCTCTCCACGTATAGTACTCTTCCGATGGAAGTTGGTCGTTGACCACGTTGACCACGCCGCACTGAGAGCACTAGGGCGGTGGTCTGGACGATAGCGAGGCCTAGGAAGGGGACGACACGGAGCCGGGGAAGACACAGCAGTTGTAGCCCACGCGGAGAGGAGTACGAGGGTTCACTGGTTCGGCTGCGGCGTGAGGCTACCGTCGCCGCAGAATAACAGGGGGTGTGGGTCAGTAGAGGGATACCCTGGGCCAGCGGTGGGAGTAGTAGGGCGCGGTGAGGCCTCCGCGGTATGACAGCCGGCCACGAGAGACAGGAGCATGCGGCACGACCGACGCTGCTTTGGGCGGCTGGAGCAAGAAGACAAGAGGTTGAAGAAGCACTTTAGCCGTTGGATGGACATCGTACGGTCACTGGAGCTAGAATCGTTCATATTGACTAAGTTGACAAAGCCCTCCGTCCCCGTCAACTTAGTTGGCCCACAAGTCATCCTCCCACTATGGTGGGTCCCATCTAGCAGGGTGGGTATTCATTTTTTTGTGTAATAAGGAGGCACTTCCTTGCGTGCAAAGATATAGCTGGTGGGTCCGGCATGTCAATGGGGGGAACGTTTTTTTCACGAAATACAGAGGCCCTTCCGGTGGGTCCCAGCTGTCAGGTAGAGGAATCATTATTTTGCGCGTACAGTCCATGGCCGATGGATGTCGTTCGTTGACCATATTGACCAGGCCGCGCCGAGAGCACCATGGCAGTGGACGACGGCGAGGCCTAGGAAGGGAACAACACGGAGCCGGGGAAGAGTCGGCAATGGTTGGCCATGCGGTGGGGAGTACGAGGTTTTACTGCTCCAGCTCCCATCGCCGGAAAATAACAGGATGTGTGGGTGAGTAGTGGAATGGCCTGGCCAGCAATGAAGTAGGGTGGGGCGGTGCAGCCTGTGCGGCAGCACAGCCGGCCACGGGAGGCGGGAGCAGGCAGTCCCGCCGGAGCTAGTTTTTGCAGCTGGAGTCAGAAGATCAGATATTGAAGAAGCAGCACGGCCGTTGGATTAACATCCAACGGTCACTGCTGCTAGAATCGTTTGTGGACTAAGTTGACAAAGTCAAACTACACGTCAACCTAGTAGACCCACAAGTCAGCCTCCAAATCTGTCCCAAACAGCATACAGCCCGAAATTTCTAGCCGGATTCAAATTAATTTTAAATCTAAATATACCTTAATTTAAATTCAATGAAATTTTACCCGCACAAAAACAATGAAGTTTAAAATATCAAAATCCGAAAGAAAACAGTAATTGGGAACTAATTGCCTGTTTGCTGTATTTTTTTCATTTTACAGCCCATTTATTATTACTTATAGCCCATTTATTATTACTTATAGCCCATTTCTTATTACTTATAGGCCATTTTCTGGGCAAAATGCATTCCTCCTCGTCTTGAAAGATTTCCGGCCCAGCAGGGCGTAGAAAAGCAAGTAGGCCTATGTTGGTTATTCTACAAAAAAGAAAATAGCTCGCTAGCCATTTTTCAGAAAGGAAAAAAACAAACTGGGCTGCTCATGTGCTAAACATATGAAATAAAATCCTGGGCTACACGGGCCACGGGTCCCGCACAACCCAGTTGATACCCTTCTCCGTCCCGAAAAAACAAAAATACTGCGCACACTGCTGGGTCCCTGCAGTCATCCTCACCATGTACAATCATCTCCTTATTCCTCTCGGTGGTTGACCATGTTGACAACACCGGAGGGCGGCGCCGCGGAGAGCGCGAAGGACGATGGTAAGGCCTCAGACAGGAACGAACAGGAGCCGGGGAAGATCACAGCCAGCCGTGGGAGGCGGGAGCAGGCGGTCCCGCCGGCGCTGGTTTGGCTTTGGCAGCTCGAGGAAGAAGAGACTGAAGAAACGCGACAGACATTGAATGTCAATCAAATGGTCAAGGTTGGCACAATCGTTTTTTTACTAAGCGGACACCGAGTAGCATACTTTTTCATATATAGGAAGAAAATTGCAAGGAAAATGCGTTCATCTGTCGTCCTCCTCACAGGGAACGTTCGCCACATAAGTGACTAGCACCCTTGGTTTTCAACCAAGAGGTCTTCGGTTCGAGTCCGAGGAACTCTCAATTTTGTCCTCCTTCCTTCCTCGCAAAAAAAGGGAAAGAAAATCAAAGACTTGGGAAGGCGTACAGAACAAGCTAGTGTACCAGTAAAGTGACGTTGCCGAGTTTTAGAAAAAAGAAAGATGTGCTCCTGTAGCTGGCTCGAATCCAAACGTAGACTATGACAATATATGGTGCTATGCTACTCTGCAAGTAATGAAACTGACATATCCAACATTCTCTTCTCCTCGTCTCTACTTACTCTGCCTAGCATCAGAAGCTCTGACCGCAGCAACCATGTCCGCTGGCTGCTCGTCCACCTGCTCCTCAGCAGGCAACACCCAGATATGCGCCAAGTCACCACCCGTACCATCGCCTGTGGGTCTCATCACACCCCCGCCGGCATGCGCACCGCAGCCGATTGCTCATCACAACCCGCTGCCATTGGTGTGGTGCCACTGCTGCAAATGACGCAGAGTCATCCGTCGCGTCTCAACCACAATCCGCAACCCTGGCCGAGTCTTCTACAAATGCCCGAATCATGGGGTAATAATATGTTTAAGTGTTGTTCTGATGCTTTCAGTTGCTGATTTTTTTAATAGTTTGGTTGATGATCTTCCAATTTGATTGGTGCAGAAAAGGGAAGATTCGTGTGATTTGTATTTCTGGGAAGTTGCTGATGTGGGGAATGCAACTATGCTGATTATTTGGTTAGCCGAGGAATCCCAATACCATCAGGTTGGGGTGTTGGACAAGTAACTGAAGGAACGGCAGAGGAGGAAGATGCAGAGCAGAAGGTTAAAGACGCAGTTCCTCTGATCATGGCCAAGCAACAGCTGCTGAACGGCCTTGACAGCAATGAGGAGATGAAAGAGCTTGCGAAGATAATGGGCAAAATCGATATGCTCTGTAGGATGATTGTCTCTTTATTTGCAGTGTATGTAGCACTCGTGATGTATTCAATGGCTACGACATGAGCACTTTGCTGAAACTAGTAATGAATGAAACCTGTGTAGCAGGCTGGGCGTAGTGTTGTGAACATCTAATGATTTTTATTAACGGAAACACAAATCAGCATACATAACAAGTGATGTTCTCACAACAAAATATTAAACAACATGTTCATCAGGTTTCAGTTGTCATAGCAAACACAATTTCACATAGTAGATAAAAAAACGTCTTTTCACCGGCAAATACGACAAAAGCAATGTAATCATCATCCATAGCAGCAGCGTCAACATCTTCGCCATGTGTATTAGTCTGAATCGTAATTCCCCATGGTGTCATCTTCTTCTTCGTCCTCAACGACCTCGAACGTTGGCTTCTTCTTGATCAACTCTTGTATGTCCACAGCACGACAGGAAATCTTTTCGCCGGCGTCATTGACGTGCTGGTTCTCAAAGATATTAGGAACATCTGTGTTATCTTGTACATCAGGCGCAGTGTAAGCATCACCTTGTTGTGCAACTTCATTAAACGAATTCCTCTGCTAAAAACTTTGCAATACTCTCCAGTCATCGCTACGTGCAAATGTGTCTTCCAAGAAAAATATTTGTGTTGCTTGATTTGCCAAAATAAAAGGCTCGTTGGTGTGGTACGCCGCCTTGACATTGATGGATTTGAAATAATCATCAGCTCTGGGTTTTGTGATCCTGGAAAACAGGTTATACCAATGACAGCACAACAGAACCACACACCGATGATCCTCGAAACTGGAGATATACTGCAACTGAACAATGTCTGTTATGTTAGCATACATTTTAGTTATCTCTTTGTCATACGTATCCGTGCTCATGATGGCACTGTTTTGTGTCTTCCTGCCTTCGTCTCGTGCAAGGGTGTTGTAGCGCACATCTCCAACAACGCAAGATTGATAATGTCTTACCCGAGTATCAGGACCCATTGCTAGTGAGTAAAGGGCATCATCAACTGCCTGCCCATCCTCCCTCATCTTCTTAACCTATGGTTAGAAAATAGATAAGCTGATCATCTTATGTACTCAATATATTAAAAAAACTGACGGTGCACTTCAAAAGCTTACATGGTTCTTGAACCATTTCGCAAATCCTGCCATAACCAGTTTGTCAATGTTTCTTGGATTTTGTGGCAGTAACTCCTCTTTGTACATGCTGCACAACATAGTGATCGCGTCAAACATCTAAATATATAGGAATGTGCTACAAGTTTAGTAGATTACGATGTATAAGCTGCAGTACCGCACTTACTTGATAACAATTATTCAACACATACCAAACCATTTTGTCCAAATCTTTAGGTTTGTCCTCTTGTCGACTCTTCCCTGTAACTCGAACAGAATAATCGAAAACATTGAGCCCGAGATTGTCTTCACCCACCTCTTTGCTAAGCTGATCAGCTGTTTCAATGTATTTTGAGCAGAATGTCAACGCTTCTGTAGCAATTTAGGCCTCTGCAATGGAACCCTCGGGTCTACCTTTGTTCCTAACATAGCCCTTAAAAGTGCCTAGCCGCCTTTCAATAGGGTACATACAGCCATACTGTACTGGACCTCTAAGTAGTGCCTCATCAGGTAGATGAACAGCCAAATGCACCATCACATCAATGAAGGCTGGAGGATATATCTTCTCAAGGTCGCATAGGATAGTTGGTATCTTGTCTCTAAGACGCTCCAAAGCATCTATCTTGATATTTCTACTGCAGAGTTCCCTGAAGAATTGTCCCAACTCTGCAATTGCTCTGTATAAGTCAGGGCGGCCCAATCCTCTAAGGATAACAGGTAAAACCCTTTAAAGTAGGACGTGGCAGTCATGAGTTTTCAACCCTTGTACCTTGTTTGCATCTGCACTGACTCTCCTTTCAGGGTTGGAAGCAAATCCATGTGGGAATCTCACACATGACAGGACCTCACCTAATTCTTTTCTTTTTACCTTGTCCAAGACGTACACAGCTAGTGCCATATCCCATGGTTTACCTTCAGCTTGCACCTGCAAAACCTTTCTGATACCCAGGTGTGTCAAATCAATCCTAGATTTTAAGGTATCTTTCATCTTGCCTTCAATGTTAAGAAGTGTGCCGATAATGCTGTCACATATATTTTTCTCGCTGTGCATCACATCAAGATTATGCCGCAGATCTAAATCTTTCCAATACTCCAAGTCCCACAAAGTGGACCTGCGGGTAAACAATAATCTCTCTTCTACCGTGCCACGCTTCCTTTTCCCGCTACCATTACCAGGATGGTTTCCTGGTGTAATATGCCTGACCTTCTCTAATTCCACTTGCAACTCATCGGCGGTGAGCCTCTTTGGCGCATCACGATTTTCATGCTTTGCATTGAACACATGTCTTCTGTATTTTCTAGGACGCGGCTTGTCCTTGGCAAGGAAACTGCGGTGTCCAATGTAACAGATCTTGCTAAGTATTGCGTATGACAGCGGATTCCTGTCACAGCGAACACATGCATTGTAACCATGTGTTGTTCGCCATGACATAGTGCCCAAAGCCGGATAATCATGGATGCACCAAATTACAACAGCACGCAGAAAGAAATCAGCTGGTGGGCTGCTATATAGGTCTCGAGTGAGAACACCCTTCCATAGCTGTTGAAGTTCCTCCACAAGAGGCTCCATGAACAAATCAAAATCCTTTCCAGGACTTTTTGGACCTGGGATGAGCAAGGCCATCATGTAGTTTGATTCTTTGGTGCAGACATTTGGAGGCATGTTGTAAGGGATAATAAGCACTGGCCATATGCTATATGTGGCGCTCTGGTGGCCAAATGGGTTAAATCCATCTGAAGCGAAGCCAAGTCTAATGTTTCTCAGGTCAGCAGCAAACTCTTTGTGTTTATCATTGAAGCTTTTCCACTCACTACCATGAGATGGATGGCTCATTACATTCTGATCTCTGTACTCCTAGTTCCTAGAATGCCACAGTACATCCTCTCTTGTTTCAGCATCATGAAACAACCTCTGCAATCTTGGTATAATTGGAAAATGTCTCAGAACATTATGAGGAACGCTCTTCACAGCATCGCCATCTTTCCATCTTGATGATTTGCATTTCGGGCATTCACTTAAGTTGGCATAATCCTTCCGGAACAGAACACAATTATTCTTCATTTTACTTTAGGTGTGTGGCAGCTCAGACGCATCTGGGAAAGATTTGCGGAAAGCAGCCAACATCGCATCGAATGATTTGTTGGTCATCCGCTCAGATGTCTTCACCTGAAGAAAGGTGACCATAGCTGAGAATACTGACAGCTTATTTCCTGGGGTGATAGCAACGTTGCATTGTTCCAACATGCGGGCCCACCGTTTTTCTTCTGCAGGTGAAAGTTCACGGAATGCACGAGCATTTCGTAGCATTGTTTCAATGTTGGTCAAACTCACTGGCTCCGCCACCACCACCTCCTCCTCCTCTTCCACCTGAGCATCAGGCAGATCAAGATAGTGATCTGCTGCTTCCACGTAGTCAATATCAATGACGTTCACAGCTTCACCATGATGAACCCACCTAGTATATGTGACCGACATCCCATACAAGTGTAGATGATTTTGCACAGTTGACTGGGGTCTTGTAACTGAATTCATACAACTGCTACACGGGCAGAGCACATCTGATTTCGGACCACCGTAGTCAGCTCTGATAAAGTTCATGAAGTTTTCAACCCCCTCGACATATGCAGCGGAGAATCTTCGAGCAGAAGTTATCCAAGTCATGTCCATCTGTTAGACATACAAATTAGTTCTTCTACTAGATATTACAGGAAAAACATATATGCTTTTTTATGAAGTCCAGGGAAAAAATCCTAGGTCGATGTCTAAAGCTATGTCAAGATATTTGGACGAGCAGATCTAAGTAACGAAATATATGTAAAGCTAATTCAGCAAACAGATTTGAGTGCTAAATTATGGCAGGCTATTTCAGCAGTCAATGAGCCCGAGCACACAGCCATCAAACTATCGAAGGCCATCGCAGCAACAAAGATCGAGTATAAAACGGTGTAGAGCTATTTCACCTAACAGCTTGGCTACTAGACCATGGCAACCTACGTCACAATAAATATATGACATGATATTTTAGCAACTAATCGGTCTTGGCATGCCATCTCAGCTAAGCAGATTGAGTGCAGAACAGGGCAAGGAAGCTTCTTAAGTAGAGCATATTGATAGTAAACTACTTCGGCAAACAGTGAGATTAACAGCGTCTATCAGCTAACATTCAGCGCTGCACCGACATGAACGGAGCCTCAGTCTAGAATGCGCGTACCATGGGGGAAGCTGACCGCCGTGCGTCTCCACACGAACGTCGCCAGCGGTGGCGGTGCTGACCGTCATGCGCCTCCACAAGAACGTAGCCAGAGGTGGCGGCGCGGCTAGAGGACGGTAGTCTACGAGAGCGTACTATGGGAGCGAGAGGATTGTCGTGCGTCCCCTCGACGAACCGCGGCGCCAACGTATCGGGGCAGCGGGGAGGGCGGCTTTGGCGGAGCGAATGGAGTGGAGGGGGACGGGGGGAGGGAGGTTTGGGGAATATTTGGCCGAAGGGCGGTTGAATCGAATTTGGGGGGAATTTTTGTGGGGGGGGGGGGGATTTTCGCACGGTGGGCGGGGGGAGTTTGGCTCATGGTCGGTTTCTCCAAGTGCAGTCCCACGTGTCAGTGAAGAGACAAGCCGAAGCGCGTTCCGTTTGCGTGAGCCGTGTGCAGGACCGAACGTGTGTGGGGTGCAATGCGACCGCGACAGGTGTGCTGTGAGTGTACCGCCTTTTTTCCTTTTAAACTAGGTGCTTCGCCCCCTCAAAAAAATGTTGCTTCACGCGATCCATCGATACTACTACTAGTATTCCGGTAATCCCGACTAAAATGGTGCGGCCGGGTCTTTTCCCGCGCGATATGCTGGGAGCTTGGCTTAGTTGGATTTTTTTAATTTGTCTCGGTTCAATAAAAAGCAGAGTTGGTGATGATGGTGTGCCTGTCATCCTGCAATATAGGTCGTCCGATCTATATCTAATGGGTAGGAAGGAAACTATGACAATTTACCCGCACTCGTCTCCACATTTGCAGATAAGGCTTTCCCTCGTTCATCCTTTTCTCCCACAAGATCTTGATCTTCCATGCACTAGTACTCCTACAATATGTATATTATTGTGAAAGTTCATATACACCGGCCGAGATTAATGCAAACACGGCAGATTTTCATTACATTTTGAACTTTTATAAGACAGAAAAATAAAAGAAACCCGAACCTAAACCTATTCTACATCAGCGACCGATGTCCTCCATCTGCGATCTCTATGTATGGGGGCGGGATTCAAGACCCGTGAAGTGAAGGTGCGGTCTCCGGCGAGGAAGAGTAGAACACGGGATACGGACCGGCCAGTTGGCACACCATGCTGTGCCGCCTCCCATGCCCTACTCATCCTCGGAGGAGTCCCCGACCTCGGCGATGCCGGACGTTGGAGGGCGGCAAGTAGGACGCGTGGCTGACGGTGCTCCCGTCGTCGGCCGCCAGCGTGGCCACCGCTTGTGCGGTCGCATCCGCGTCCGGCTATGCCACTATTGCGTCGCGAGAGGCGACTTGAGCGAGGGCGGCGAACTCGAGCTTCATCCCCGAAGACAAGCTCTTCCGCGGAGCGTTTGCACTTGCGGTCATGGAGGATGTGGTGTCAGGTAGGAGGACGATGCGCTATGGTGTGGAGGTTAGCTAGGCGTTGCCGCTTTAAGTAGCGCATTCCGGTGAGGCCAAGCGTCCGGGTGCGTCATTAAGTCGCCGGAGTTGGTTCCTCGGGCACTGAGCCTCTTAACGATGACATACAAACGGACGGCATGAATGCGGGCAGCTGGCGCCGGCTGGGAACGCACTGCGCGACGGCGCGAGGGACGAGGGCTTTGGTGTGCCAGGGTAGTCGGCTGCGGTCGTGGCAATGTTGGAGATGCCCTTTGCTCAAATGCGATCCCCGCATGTCATTGAAAAACTAAGACGACCCGGCATGGTCTCAGGTCTAGAGGATGCAGTTGGCCGCACTACACCACTCCGCGGACGCGTCGCAGCGCCCCGTGCATCCGCGACGAGCCGGGTGTTGGGACGTGTTTGGATTGTGGCCAAAGTGCACCTTACCAAAATTTTGGTCATGACCCAAAGATTGGTCTTTGTTTGGATGGTTGCCATTTCTTTGGCATGCCAATGAACTCTAGCCAACTCTAGTTCATTTTTTTGCCAATGTCGGCCAAATCATGGGCAACCAATACCTCAACCAAAATTTTGGCTACCCAATGCTTTGATGGGGCAACCTTGGGCACAAACCAAACATACCGTTGGTCGTGCCATAGCACAAATGCCACCCTCGGCACACTGAAACCGACCGTGTATATCGACGAGATGAGCGTGTCGCTCACCGCGGTCGTCGTGTCTAGAGGCGGTGCTGGAGCTGCGCCCCGTTGTTGGCCCCAAAGACCCACATGAATGGTTGTCGGTGGCGAGGAGGTCGTGGGCCATCTCCTCCATTGGACTAGTCTGCGCTACATCGTCCCGATGGGTGTGCCCCACATCTCGGTTTCCCTGTTTTCCCGGCCATATTTGAGCGTGAGTGCTCCGTGTTGCGCATTAGGCCTTTCACTATGTAGGCCAAGCGAGACAACTTATTGTTTATTTTAGCCGTTCAAGTGTAATCATGTGGCGTTTGCTTGTTTCTCATTCCTATCCAACCCTCTTCTCCATCGATCATGTCGCCCTCCAGTCGAGTCCATCCTACCGCATGCCTCATTTGAACATTCCGCCGAGTATCATTCCCATGTACCCACCCTAGTCCTCTTTCAATAGATCTCCGGACCTCGAGATGAAATGGAGAGGGAACGAGTGGGGGCACGTGATACCTAAGGCGGATTCAAAATTTTGAACCGGTGATCATAGAATCCGCAAATCATATATAAAGGGTATTCAATGTTCGTTTCGTTTTTGAACATACAATTTACTCCCTCCTATCCTTTCTACCTTACATATAAGTTTTATGTGTAGTCAAAGTATCTCTACTATGATAAAAAAAGGTATCAACATTCAACAACGCCCAATCAATATTGTTAGATTCGTACGTACTCCTAGATTTGTACTCGAGATGGTTTCCAGTTTGACTATTGACAAGATTAATAGTACTCATTTCACATAGGTGAGTAAGTCATCTTAGGCTGTGCACCGTGACCAAGGAGGAGGGGAAAACGCGAGACATTAATGATTCCCACGATGCGAAAAGCTATTTTCACATTTGGCTACACATTGTGGATGCCCTTAACCGTACCACTTGGTTTTTCTCCTGTGTGCTATCTATACAAATCTCAATTATATTGATCTAAAAAATTATAGAATCAAAGATTAGTTAAAAGGAGGTGATTTTGCCGCGCGGATGGCGGGGGAGGTTTCTTATTTTCGGAGGACGTTGTCCTGGCGGTTTGCTCACATGCAGTCCCACGTGTCAGTGCTTTACCAAGCTGATCCGCGTCCCACATGAGGCAGAACAGGGGTAGAAGCAACATGTGGTTAAGTTGAAGAAGATGAGGGAGAAGCGACCAAGCTGATCCGCGTCCCACATGAGGCAGAACAACGGCAGAAGCAACACGTGGTTAAGTTGAAGAAGATGAGGGAGAAGCGGATTCAACAACGAGTGAAATGATGGTTGCTTCGTCCCTCCAACTTCTTTTTTTAGCATTATTACTTCGTCCCTCCAACTTAACTGCGGGAAAGGTGCAGCTTTGTGATTTGACGCCTCATTGCTCATTACTACGCCGGCGCCATGACTGGGGTGCTTCACCCTGGCTGCTCTGCACTGTATTCAGGTATGGCACGTGGACTCGGTAGCTTGATGTCGCACATGTCAGTGAAAGGGACTAGAAGAGTTATGAAAGCGAGCGCTCCACTCTTACGACGGATGAGTGGACGACACGACGGCCCAGTGAACTATCACTTGTACTGTATAGTACTATAGTTTTGCTGTTTCGCATGATCCATCGATACAAACCCGGTTAAACAGGAAAGGGCGGGATTTTTCCCGCGCAGTAGATGATACTGGCCATACATTTCAAAGGCAATTTTAATGTATGCAAACTGAATAATTATAAGTAACAATATGATATCTAGTAAAACTAAAAACACATATGATTTTTGTGTTGTGTAGTAGTAGTGTTGTATTGCATAGTTGTTAGATGTAACATGCGAGAACGTGTAGAGATGTAGTTTTGGAGGGCCTACAAAGAGAAAAGCGTAGTACGGTTACCGAACTTCAGAATAAGCTGATTACGGTCACTATATACGTTTTACGGTGATTATCCGGTCACTTGCTCACAGTTCAGCATCGGATTGCACTCTGTTGACCGGCCAAATATTCTGCGTGGCGCCATGTTGACTAGTTAAATTGACCACGTTCATTGTGGGTCCCACCTGTCAGTTTGCATAGGGAAAAGGTTAGATAAACACAAATTTACGCAGGCGCGACAAGGCTCCAACCCGTGCACGGGAATCACTTGGTTGTGTATGTGTCTGTCAGGGCCTGATGTGTGCGCATGCATGTGTAGGTTGAGCACTTGAGCGTGAGATTGTGTGTTGGTCGTGTGATGTACTGGTGTGTGCATGCATGCGTGCGTGTGTGCGTGTGAGTGTTGCGTGCGTGCGTGGCTGCGTGTGTACGTGTAAGTGTTGCGTGCCTGTGTGGGTGCATGTGTTTGTGTGAGTGTTGCGTGGATGGAGTTCGTGTGCATGCGTGTGTGTGTGTATAATCACCACACCAGCTCATGTGTGTTAAAACAGACGGCTCGGGATACCAATACAAGGCCACCTTGTCCGCTGTGCCCGCGGTCATGACTTCGCACCACCGTCAAAATATTTTTTTGTCGTTTGTTTTCATTCTTACTAGCAAGATGCCCGTGCGTTGCACGTAACATCAAGATGCATTTGTCTGACTTGTTTATCTTGTGAGAGAAAAGGATGAATGAGGGAAGGCCTTATTTGCAAATTGGGAGAGGTGTGTGGGTACCTTTTTGCAAAACTGCCATAGTTTCTTTCCTATCTGTCAGATATAAATCGGACGGCCTATATTGCAGGATGGCAGGCACACCATCATCACCAACTCTGTTTTTTATAAGTGTGTATTTTAAGTATTTTATAATAGTGTAGATGTAGAGTATATACAAGTCGACAGGTGGGCACGATGTTAGTGAGATAATGTGATGCAACACTAGATCAGGTGCCATGTGGAGCGTTCAACTAGTCAACTAGTCATGTCATGAGCAAATACACGTTGTACCGTGAGCCCGTGACTGTATAATAACCACTAAACATAAATGGTGACCGAAATGAGTGGATTATGAAGTCCAATGTATGTATCGTGCTTTCACTTCAAATACAATGATCGTCATTGCATATATTGCGAGAGAAAGATGAAACACGCGTGAATTTTCTGGGGGCTTACTTTTAGAGGACATGGAGATAGTTTTGTGTTCATACGTGAAAGGGCCGTACAGGGGGGGTATGCGATGGAGAGAGAGAGATGCTCTTCGTTTCTCTTTATTATGACTAAGTTTGTATATAGTATAAAAATATACAAATTGACAGTGCGGAATAAATATCATTGTGGGCACAACGCAATTCAAATTAGCGTTCGTACTCCTCCATATAACTTTGTAATGTTGTATATATGTAGAAACTCTAAAATAATTTTTTGGCCACACTTTATTCAAAAGGAATGTTGTATGCGAAATAAACGTGAAGAGAGGGCTTTTTAGATCAATGGGGTACGTGATGTAACATGTGTGAATGTGTAGTTGATGCATTTGGCGGGGCCTAGAGAGGTATGTGTGTGTATTACATATTCGAGAGAGGCATGGATAGAGGGGCCGACGTGGGGGGGAGATAGCACGAGAAATTAGGGTGGTCTAGAGAGAGAGAGACGAATATGACGTCACGACAAGAGATTCCATTCCCTTCAGTGTGTATATGCAAGGGGAGGGAATAGAGGCACCAGGAGAATTTTTCTGTGTGTGGTGTTTGTGTTGGTATGTGTGGGCGTGAGAAGATAATGAGACGTGGGGGCAGAGGGATTGTCACCGCGTGAGGTCCGGTGGGTCGAGGTGAGGCCCTGTAACACCCACGATGCGGCTATATCTCCCACGTTTCGAAGCACGACTTAGAGGCATAACCGCATTGTGGTTTTGTCGCAAGAAGGGTCATCTTCACACAATCCCATGTAATGAACAAGAATGGGATAAAGAGTTGGCTTACAATCGCCACTTCACACAATGGACATATAATAAATCATACATCATTCAGAGTACACACATGGTCCGACTATGGACGAAGCCAAAAGAAAAGAAGATAACCCAACTGCTAGATCCCCGATCGTCCCAACTGGGCTCCACTACTGATCAACATGAAACGAAACATAGCAACGACCAAGGTCTTCATTGAGCTCCCATCTGAGCTCGGTTGCATCATCTGCACTGGTATCATCGGCACCTGCAACTGTGGTGATAGTATCTGGTGAGTCACGAGGACTCAGCAATCTCAAAACCGGCGAGATCAAGACTATTTAAGCTTAAGGGTAGGAAAGGGTAATGAGGTGGAGTTGCAGCAAGCACTAAGCAAATATGGTGGCTAACATACGCAAATAAGAGTGAGAAGAGAGCAAACGGAACGGTCGCGAAGCTAGCAATGATAAAGAAGTGATCCTAAACTCCTACTTACGTCAAACATAACCCAAAACTGTGTTCACTTCCCGGACTCCGCCGAGAAGAGACCATCACGGCTACACACGCGGCTGATGTATTTTAAAGAGGTCAAGTGTCAAGTTATCTACAACCGGACATTAACAAATTCCCATCTGCTTATAACCGCAGGCACGGCTTTCGAAAGTTTATACCCTGCAGGGGTGTCCCAACTTAGCCCATGATAAGCTCTCGCGATCAACGAAGGATAAACCTTCTCCCAGGAAGACCCGATCAGACTCAGAATCCCGGTTTACAAGACATTTCGACAATGGTAAAACAAGACCAGCAAAGTCGCCCGATGGGCCGACAAATCCCGATAGGAGCTGCACATATCTCGTTCTCAGGGCACACCGGATGAACACTACGTACAACTAAAACCAGACCTCAAGTTTCCCCGAGGTGGCGCTGCAAGTGGCTCTAGTTCGGACCAACACTCGGAGGAGCACTGGCCCGAGGGGGTGGGTAAAATAAAGATGACCCTTGAGTCTGCAGAACCCAAGGGAAAAAGGCTTAGGTGGCAATTGTTAAAACCAATGTTGGGCCTTGCTGGAGGAGTTTTATTGGAAGCGAACTGTCAAGGGGGTCCCATAAATCACCCAGCTGCGTAAGGAACGCAAAATCAGGGAACATAACACCGGTATGACAGAAACTAGGACGGAAAGAGTGGAACAAAACACCAGGCAAAAGGCCGAGTCTTCCACCCTTTACCAAGTATATAGATGCATTAATTAAATAAGAGATATTGTGATATCCCAAAATAATCTTGTCCATCATGGAGCAATGTTCAACTTCACCTGCCACTAACAACGCTATAAGAGGGGTTGAGCAAAGCGGTAACATGCCAAGCAATTGTTTGCTAGGAAGGGTGAAAAGGTTAGAGGCTGACATGGCAACTTGGGAGGCATGGTAAACAAGTGATAGGCAGCGCAGCATAGCGATAGAACGGAGCAACTAGGATGCAAAGATAGAAGTGATATCGAGGGTAATGGTCATCTTGCCTGAGATCCCGCAATGAAGAAGAACGAGTCCATGAAGAAGACAAACGGACGTAGTCGAACGAATCCTCACAACTCCGTAACGAAACCAAAGCTAACGAGAGAAGCAAACCGGAAAGAAGCAAACAACATGGTAAACACACAAGCATAATCATGGCATGATGCACAACCAAATATGATGCATGTCCGGTTTGATGAGGCATGGCATGGCAAAGTGCAACAAACAATACTCCAAATTAAGTGGAGCTCAATATGCAACGAGTTGCATATTGACGAAATACCACATCGAATTATTTAGTTCTCTCTCGTTTAGGAACACAACAATATTAAATGTTGTTAAACATGGCAAGAGGTGAAGCATAATTAAACTAACAATTTAGGCAAGTTTAAATGAGGCTGGAACAACAAACAACAATTCCGGAAAGTCCCCATGTCATTTAGTAGTTTAAAGCAAACACAATTTTAAGCATTTAAATGTTGTTATCATGATGCGGATGACATATACAAGTTTTATGCAATTTATGAAAACGTTAACAAGAGCATGATACGAGGCATTAGTCGCCATGGCGGAAGGAAAAAGGTGCCACGGCGGTGAAACGGAAATGGTGCCATGGCAACATATCCGAAAATGAAGCCACAGCAAAATATCGGTTCCGGTAGCTCACGGAGATACCGATGCAAAAGGAGGCGTGCGGATCTGCGCAACATGCTAGAGATGGTGGGGTGATCCCGGATTCCGGGTTCCCACGGGACGGCGGCATGGCAAACGAGGAACGTGCACGAAACAAACGGGCACGGTGCAAACATATCGTACATATCATACATGCAAGGGCATCTCATCGCGGTCGTCTCGGGTTATACCTTTGAAGCGTACGTTTTCGAGGCGGATCGAGTTCAAAGCGGTGTAGAGGAAGTAGTTGTTCACGTGGCGACGGTAGTGGAAGTAGTGGTACACGGCGGCGGCGGTAGTTGTTCAGGTCTTGGCGGGTCGTCATGTAGCCGTACATGTTCGTCGTGGTACTTGGCGAATCCACGTAGTCGAACATGGCGCATCCGAAGGGGTACTTGACGAAATCAACCTCGGATGTAGTCATACGCGTGTATTCGGACTTGACAAAAATGCACACCGGCTGCAGTCGTGGTACTTGGGGAAAACTCCCGGAGACGATGCTTGGCAGTCCTGGTGTGGTCTTGGCGTCCATGGGGTCTTCGAGGGTCGATGGAGAGGGGCTTGGCGCAGCGGGGACGAGCTCGCTCCAAAGAGGGTGCAGAGGTCCAAGGCATGGCTCCCGTCGACGTGGACGAGGCGAGGAGGAGCTGCTGTCGTTCGTCCCGGCGCTCGACAGAATGACGCAGGCGGGACTTGGTGGCGGAGCCTCGGCAGCAGGGAGGCACGGTCATGGCAGGGGACGATGGATCCGGGCAGCGGCCGCGGCTCGGGAGCCTTCCCCGATCGAGACGAGGATGGAGAGGGCCGAGCAAGCAAATGGCGGCGCGAGGGACGCTGGCGGCGGGGTCGTGCGGGAGGTGGATCGGGAGGAGTGGGGCGAGCGAGAGGAGGGAGGAGCGCAGGGAGGTCGAGTGCGGGTGCTGGGCGGCGACGAGGCTCTCCAGCCGGCGCGTCAAACGGCGAGGCAGGCAGGGCTTGAGCGGCTTGCACGAGGGGCGGCGGGATCGAGAGAGAGATGCGGGGATCGGGCGCCAAGGAGGGGAAGGGGAAGATCGAGGAGATGGGGAGGATCGAGCGCTGGGCTCTCCCTATCAATGTGCGTGCGCGAGGGGAACAAGAAGAAGGTGGCGGCGCTGGCAGGGAGGGAACGAGAGGAGGGATCGAGCAGAAGCTTGCTACGGTTAGATAGGGTTAGGTGGGCCGGCTTGGTTGCGGATGGGCCTTGGAGGCTGATTGGGTCGGCCCAGGTGGAGAAAGAAGTGGCCAGAGGCTTGGCTGGGCTCTCTCTCTCCCTCATATTCTTTAGCAGAAAAGAATTAGAGAGAAGAAAAGAAGAGAGGGTTAGGGAAAGAATTTGAGCATGAGGTTATTTTCCCGGACTCACAAAAATATGCTCGTACCAAGAAAAATAGAAATGCCATGATTGAAAGATTTAAATTCAAACTCATTTGAATTTAATTCAAATGGGTTTGAACTAGGACTTGATAAAAGGAAGGTCCAAAAATGTTCGGATTTTTGGTGGAGCTCCAGAAAATGACGAAAGAAATTATGGGCAAGGTTGGAGACCAAGAATTGAGATAACAACGACATGGGATATTTTGCAAGTGGATTATGGTTAATTCCAAATAAATAGAATAATTTTATTATAGCTCCCTAATAATATTGAGAGGCTTTAATATGTTATAAAGAGAAATCACAAGTGAATTCCCTTGATTTAAATGGATCGAAAAATCCATACAATTTATTTAGATGAGTTTTTAAAATTAATGATATGATGCCATGATGACATGATGCAATGCAAGAGATGACATGATGAAATGCAACAAACAAAATTAAATCACACGGCGAAACTCGGAATACAAGGAAGGCATCTGGAGCGTCGGTCTCGGGGCGTTACAACACTCCACCACTACAAGAGGATCTCGTCCCGAGATCTAGGATGGCACCGGAGAGAAACGGAAGAGGAAGAGAAGAGGTAAAGCTAACTTGCTTCTTCGACCAATGAGTGAAACCAAAGAACCTTGAGAAGTTGAGCAATTTAAAAGAAAGAGTACAACATATATGAACGAGATTGCGAACAATCCGTTAGAAAAGAGGAACAAAGAACATTAGAACTTGAAGGTTGCAAAGACATGAATCAAGAGTTTAATGGACAAGATAGAATTCGAAACCACTCCGGTTAAAACAAGATGAGAGAGGAAGAATTCGGGCAGCACTCCGGTTGAAAATGGAAGGGATAGAATAAGAACTTGAGAAGATGGGATGATACTTGATGAAATCAACAACACACTGCCTCCGAAACTATTGAAAGAATGGCACAAGGGGTAAGAAAGATTTCAGACAGCAATCCGGTTGAAAAGAGAGGCAAAACTTGATAAGATGAAAAGAACTTGAAGCGGTGACACAGCACTTCGGTTAAATGGATAAGCACGAAAAGAACACGATCCTTAATATGAGAAGAGGAGTGAAGAGAGCAACATCACAAAGCCTCCAGAAGAAATGTAAAAAAATGGAATGGAATGAACGGAGGAAAACTTGATCTTGATAGAGCACGCTTACTGGAAATGCTAGAACGGAGTTGTTGGATTATCAACAACGAAAGTATAAGCTTGTTGTGGGCTTATGGAAAACATCTCAAAACTATGAGGTGACAACCGGCCACTAACAGAAACAATTGATTGCTTGGTTGAGATCAACAAAGAGATGAAAATTGCTTTTGCCGAGAGGATAGGAGAAAACTTGGATCATTGATAAGCACCACGATAGCAACATTCCTTAGGGAAGACTTTAGGTGAAAAATGACACAAGATAACTCCAACGAAGAGATTAATGGATTTAAAATACCTCAATCTTGACAACTTGAATCACCAAGGGAAATTGTCAAGAGTGGCATAACACCACCTCAAAAGATAAGATAGAAAGAATTGCACTTCGGAATGCAAGATGAATAATGCTTGAACTCCTCAGAAAAAAAAACATGTGTTGAGCACCATGTTTATTTTTGAGTATAGCTTGGCGGATCTTAGCTTCGAGAGAAATCTTGAAGTACAATTGGAGAATGCAAAGAATCCTTGACGAACCACCATGTAGAGCCTCCATGAAGAACTCTGGTAACGAAGATGATTATGAAGAAGTATTGGAGGTTGAAGAGAACCAGAATTTAAGCCTTGCAATGATTTAGATGGAGCTTCGCAATGAGATAACAGAGAAAACTTGGAACTCCAGAAAAGAAAAGATGAAGCACTAGAGCCGAGAATTACTTCATCATGAAAAATCTCCGGAAGAGAAGAATTGAATCACCTCGAGGAAATAGGAATAAGATTTATGTCATGCCTATCCTTCACCGATTTAAATTGATGACAGGCAACGGATTTGGCATACTAGTTATTCTCATAGATAGGACTAAGAGAGATATAGCGTAAACTTAAGAAGGTATTGATGGAACCACCGGTAGGATTGGAAAGAACGAATGAATAGATATGATAACCAAGGAAGAGAACTCTTGAACGAATCACCGGAAGAATTGAAAATGAAAGTTACAAAGGCACAAATCACCGGGAAGAATTGGAAAACGAATGAAGATGCTTGAGAGAATTTAGATACATGAGAACGAAGAGATCATGAACTGATTAGAGGGCATTTGAACGATTCACCAGAAGAATTCGAGAACGAGAGCTGAAAGCTAAGACTGAGAATGAATAATTCTGTGAAGATGAGCTCCGGAGAATCAAACTGTAAAGACTCCTGAATTGCTCCGGATGGGTGAAAAGAACTCTCACAATCGAAAAACAATTATGAGAGGATAGCGGCAAGCTTGAACTATGAATCTTCAGAAGAACGGGTAAGGATTTAAGAGGAACTCTTCTTCGGTCTTCAAAATTCGAGAATGACAACGAGAAACACCACCATGAATTGTTGAGATACTCCGGGATGAAAATTAGAATGGTTGAACCAACGATGAAAAGAATTTGAAAGATCTTGGAGAAGGAATATGACTGATGATAATTCATTCTTACGTCAAACATGGAAATGAATTTGGGAATAGCTCTGAGAAAATTAGAAGAGTCAGGTAAGATCCTGGGAAAAGACCTGTGGGTTAGGGCCCACTCAAAAGGACAACACCGTTGAACGATTGATTGAAAGGGGGGATAGCAACGGTTAAATTAAATGGCCTGAACGAGATAATAATCTCGAAATAGTTTGAACGGATTGATAATGGAGAAACAAATCTTCTGAGATATCTTCGGCACTTCGGATATGAATAGAGAGAGGTGAACGATTAAGAGGTACACCAACATATGAAAGCATTTGAAACGAGGAAAGGAGATCGACAAAGCTTGAATTGAATCCATCGGAGAAGAAAAAAGAGACAAAGAATAATAAACTTGAAGCTCTGTTAGTATCTTCCTAAGAATCACCGGATAAAAACATTGACGGAAAAGAATGGAGATACTTCCCATCAATAAAATGGATACCCGATTAAGAAATCTGAGTCCTTGAAGTTAAGGGTGGGAGGGCGGGAAAACAAAGGCAACTTGGGGCAGATGGAATGGATACCATTGAGAAAACATAGAAATGATCTTGCGGATGTTGAAAATGATTGGATCCACTTGAAGAGAAGCACACCGGTTGGGAAAAGAATTAACATGATGATCTCGATGATCAAGAAGGATTAGTATTCACATAGCCATAGGAGAACAACGTTTAGGAAAGGTATGGATTCAACATTTGACTTCGAAGCAACTCGAATACCACAAATAAAACAAAACAAAGGATTTGGCTTGCAGAATAAGCCGGAACAAACATATGATAGAGATTCCGTCCGAAGTTTTCGTGGTGGGGCCCACACGGGCTCGATTGTACAGCACCATCATGTACAAGGCAGTGCACATGACATACGAAGTGTCCCCGAACCAGCATAGCCAAGGGTTCTTTAAGACACAACGAGACCACTGTAAAAACGACCGTGGATAGGCGGACCACTAGACGTCGAACCCCAATCTCATATCATGCATCTGTCAGAAGGAAAAAAACTAGAGCTAATTGAATTCCCACCTATAAAACTCCCGAAACTTTCTGGTTATGCAATCTGGTGTTGGGGATACAGGGGAAGCAATATATATCTCACCCAAAACTAACAATTCCTACGTCCAAGCTGTATCCATCGGTCAACACATAACCAAGAAACCTTCGGAAATCATGTACCTCAACCTTTGAAAAGCATCCGTTATACGAGTTATGGCAATACTCCCGAACTCCCCAGTACTGGGTGACGTCGAGGTTATCTCACCAACAACTGCACAAAAGAGATTTTCGATGTCGGCAAAACTCAGGTATTCCAGAACTGCAACGATAAAATTATGACGACAACACCTCGAAGATCAACTCCCCGGGTCACTGCCACATAAAAGATAGGAGGCACCAAGAACAATGTTCTTGTCACAAAACCATCGGAACGATTCCAAGATACCCGCGTGATCCTAAAAAAATTTAGTGAAATTTGAGGAGAGGAAAGTCAAAACATCTACGTCAGGAGACCTCACCAGAGCGACGAAGGGACTGAGGAGTAAAAAGAATCCTACTCTCTGATATATATAATCCTAAGACTCAAAAAAAAAATTCTGGACTCAACAACGCTAGCAAACAATCAAGCAGGGGGCTCCTAAGTCGGGGATGGCTCTGATTACCAACTTGTAACACCCATGATGCGGCTATATCTCCCACGTGTCGAAGCACGACTTAGAGGCATAACTACATTGTGGTTTGGTCGCAAGAAGGGTCATCTTCACACAATCCCATGTAATGAACAAGAATGGGATAAAGAGTTGGCTTACAATCGCCACTTCACACAATGAACATATAATAAATCATACATCATTCAGAGTACACACATGGTCCGACTACGAATGAAGCCAAAAGAAAAGAAGATAACCCAACTGCTAGATCCCCGATCGTCCCAACTGGGCTCCACTACTGATCAACATGAAACAAAACATAGCAACGACCAAGATCTTCATTGAGCTCCCATCTGAGCTCGGTTGCATCATCTGCACTAGTATCATCGGCACCTGCAACTGTGGTGATAGTATCTGGTGAGTCACGAGGACTCGGCAATCTCAAAACCCGCGAGATCAAGACTATTTAAGCTGAAGGGTAGGAAAGGGTAATGAGGTGGAGTTGCAGCAAGCACTAAGCAAATATGGTGGCTAACATACGCAAATAAGACCAAGAAGAGAGCAAACGGAACGGTCGCGGAGCTAGCAATGATCAAGAAGTGATCCTGAACTCCTACTTACGTCAAACATAACCCAAAACCGTGTTCACTTCCCGGACTCCGCCGAGAAGAGACCATCATGGCTACACACGCGGTTGATGTATTTTAAAGAGGTCAAGTGTCAAGTTATCTACAACCGGACATTAACAAATTCCCATCTGCCTATAACCGCAGGCACGGCTTTCGAAAGTTTATACCCTGCAGGGGTGTCCCAACTTAGCCCATGATAAGCTCTCGCGATCAACGAAGGATAAACCTTCTCCCAGGAAGACCCGATCAGACTCAGAATCCCGGTTTACAAGACATTTCGACAATGGTAAAACAAGACCAGCAAAGCCGCCCGATGTGCCGACAAATCCCGATAGGAGTTGCACATATCTCGTTCTCAAGGCACACCGGATGAACACTACGTACAACTAAAACCAGACCTCAAGTTTCCCCGAGGTGGCGCTGCAAGTGGCTCTAGTTCGGACCAACACTCGGAGGAGCACTGGCCCGGGGGGGGGGGGTAAAATAAAGATGACCCTTGAGTCTGCAGAACCCAAGGGAAAAAGGCTTAGGTGGCAAATGTTAAAACCAATGTTGGGCCTTGCTGGAGGAGTTTTATTCGAAGCGAACTGTCAAGGGGGTCCCATAAATCACCCAACCGCGTAAGGAACGCAAAATCCGGGAACATAACACCAGTATGACGGAAACTAGGGCGGCAAGAGTGGAACAAAACACCAAGCAAAAGGCCGAGTCTTCCACCCTTTACCAAGTATATAGATGCCTTAATTAAATAAGAGATATTGTGATATCCCAACATAATCATGTCATCATGGAGCAATCTTCAACTTCACCTGCAACTAACAACGCTATAAGAATGGCTGAGCAAAGCGGTAACATAGCCAAGCAATGGTTTGCTAGAAAGGGTGAAAAGGTTAGAGGCTGACATGGCAACTTGGGAGGCATGGTAAACAAGTGATAGGCAGCGCAGCATAGCGATAGAACGGAGCAACTAGCAAGCAAAGATAGAAGTAATATCGAGGGTAATGGTCATCTTGCCTGAGATCCCGCAAGGAAGAAGAACGAGTCCATGAAGAAGACAAACGGACGTAGTCGAACGAATCCTCACAACTCCATAACGAAACGGAAGCTAACGAGAGAAGCAAACCGGAAAGAAGCAAACAACATGGTAAACACACAAGCATAATCATGGCATGATGCACAACCAAATACGATGCATGTCCGGTTTGATGAGGCATGGCATGGCAAAGTGCAATAAACAATACTGCAAATTAAGTGGAGCTCAATATGCAACGAGTTGCATATTGACGAACTACCACATCGAATTATTTAGTTCTCTCTCGTTTAGGAACACAACAATATTAAATGTTGTTAAACATGGCAAGAGGTGAAGCGTAATTAAACTAACAATTTAGGCAAGTTTAAATGAGGCTAGAACAACAAACAACAATTTCGTAAAGTCCCCATGTCAATTAGTAGTTTAAAGGAAACACAATTTTAAGCATGTAAATATTGTTATCATGATGCGTATGACATATACAAGTTTTATGCAATTTATGAAAACGTTAACAAGAGCATGATACGAGGCATTAGTCGCCATGGCGGAAGGAAAAAGGTGCGATGGCGGTGAAACGGAAATGGTGCCACGGCAGCATATCCGAAAATGAAGCCACGGCAACATATCGGTTCCGGTAGCTCAAGGAGATACCGGTGCAAAAGGAGGCGTGCGGATGTGCGCAACATGCTAGAGATGGTGGGGTGATCCCGGATTCCGGGTTCCAACGGGACGGCGGCATGGCAAACGAGGAATGTGCACGAAACAAACGGGCACAGTGCAAACATATCGTACATCTCATACATGCAAGGGCATCTCATCGCGGTCGTCTTGGGTTATACCTTCGAAGCGTGCGTTTTCGAGGCGGATCGAGTTCAAAGCGGTGCAGAGGAAGTAGTTGTTCACGTGGCAACGGTAGTGGAAGTAGTGGTACACGACGGCGGCGGTAGTTGTTCAGGGTCTTGGCGGGTCGTCATGTAGCCGTACATGTTCGTCATGGTACTTGGCGAATCCACGTAGTCGAACTTGGCGCATCTGAAGGGGTACTTGACGAAATCCACCTCGGATGTAGTCGTACACGTGTAGTCGGACTTGACAAAAATGCACACCGGCTGCAGTCGTGGTACTTGGGGAAAACTCCCGGAGACGATGCTTGGCGGTCCTGGTGTGGTCTTGGCATACATGGGGTCTTCGAGGGTCGATGGAGAGGGGCTTTGCGCGGCGGGGACGAGCTCGCTCCGGAGAGGGTGCAGAGGTCCAAGGCATGGCTCCCGTCGACGTGGATGAGGCGAGGAGGAGCTGCTGTCATTCGTCCCGGCGCTCGACAGAACGACGCAGGCGGGACTTGGTGGCGGAGCCTCGGCAGCAGGGAGGCGCGGCCATGGCAGGGGACGATGGATCCGGGCAGCGGCCGCGGCTCGGGAGCCTTCCCCGATCGAGACGAGGATGGAGAGGGCCGAGCAAGCAAATGGCGGCGCGAGGGACGCTGGCGGCGGAGTCGTGCGCGAGCTGGATCAGGAGGAGCGGGGCGAGCGAGAGGAGGGAGGAGCGCAGGGAGGTCGAGTGCGGGTGCTGGGCAGAGACGAGGCTCTCCAGCCGGCGCGTCAAACGGCGAGGCAGGCAGGGCTTGAGCGGCTTGCACGAGGGGCGGCGGGATCGAGAGAGAGATGCGGGGATCGGGCGCAAAGGAGGGGAAGGGGAAGATCGAGGAGATGGGGAGGATCGAGCGCTGGGCTCTCCCTATCGATGTGCGTGCGCAAGGGGAACGAGAAGAAGGTGGCGGCGCTGGCAGGGAGGGAACGAGAGGAGGGATCGAGCAGAAGCTTGCTAGGGTTAGATAGGGTTAGGTGGGCCGGCTTGGTTGCGGATGGGCCTTGGAGGCTGGATGGGTCGGCCCAGGTGGAGAAAGAAGTGGCCAGAGGCTTGGCTGGGCTCTCTCTCTCCCTCATATTCTTTAGCAGAAAAGAATTAGAGAGAAGAAAAGAAGAGAGGGTTAGGGAAAGAAGTTGAGCATGAGGTTAATTTTCCCGGACTCACAAAAATATGCTCGTACCAAGAAAAATAGAAAGGCCATTATTGTAAGATTTAAATTCAAACTCATTTGAATTTAATTCAAATGGGTTTGAACTAGGACTTGATAAAAGGAAGGTCCAAAAATGTCCGGATTTTTGGTGGAGCTCCGGAAAATGACGAAAGAAATTATGGGCAAGGTTGGAGACCAAGAATTGAGATAACAACGGCATGAGATATTTTGCAAGTGGGTTATGGTTAATTCCAAATAAATAGAATAATTTTATTATAGCTCCCTAATAATATTGAGAGGCTTTAATATGTTATAAAGAGAAATCACAAGTGAATTCCCTCGATTTAAATGGATCGAAAAATCCATGCAATTTATTTAGATGAGTTTTTAAAATTAATGATATGATGGCATGATGACATGATGCAATGCAAGAGATGATATGATGAAATGCAACAAAGAAAATTAAATCACATGGCGAAACTCGGAATACAAGGAAGGCATCTGGAGCGTCGGTCTCGGGGCGTTACAGGCCCTTTGTTCGGTTTCGTCCTGCGCCACATTGGTCGGCCCATGACACATTTAGGAAGACCAATGGATGACTAGTCGTACAAGACAAAGATAGCAGAATTGTGAAGGACTCTGTGTCCACTGACAAAGCCGGCTAGGATTTGTAACCCTAGGTTCTCGGACTCAGGTAACACCTCTATCTCTGATATTACTATTCATCCAACCTAACTTTAAGGGGCATCCTACAGAATGCTCTGCTAGAATCATACTCATCGATTAGGAAGAGAGGTGTGAGATAATGCGTGAGAGACAGGCGTAAAGATAATGTGCGTACATGAGACACGTAGGCAGGTCCATGTATATAGAAAGGGTTGATGAGGATTGTGCGTGTGTATGTTTGTGAGAGGAAGAGTGCTTGTGATAAAGGTTAGTGAAAACAGTTGTAAATGATTACGAGAGGGAGGGAGGGTTATATCTAGAGAATGTGTGCGAGAAAGACACCTCGGGAGAGAGTGTGTGAGCATGTGTGAGAGCCCACCGATGGAGAGTGAAACTACACGTAAAAGACTACTCTACACATTGATTAAAGATATAAATTGTATCCAAATATTAGGAAGGGATCATGATATTTGCAATTCGCGTAAGGAGCGGTCATTGATCCATCAGACATCTAAATTCTATCGAATTTGAGCATGTCTATGTTATTATTCGACACAATTGATCCACATAGTTAGTATTTTGAACTCCAGACAATGCATCACTTTAGCAATCGAATATAAACACGAGTATAGTTCATGTTGTGTGTGTAAAGCACATTATACATACGAAAGTTACACGATGGACATTTATAAATAGCTACCTATGAACTAGTATACATTTGAATTCAACCTAAGGTGGTTTAAAAAAATCGAATTCAACATGAAGTCCATTCAATTATTTGAATTTGATATCATTGCATTTGTAAACCATACCTAAACTATGGGGGTTCCAATCTTTGCTCTGATTTTGTACATAATAGCATATGTAGTCGTGTACAAAATAGATTCAAATTTAGCTCCTCCATTCCAAAATAATCGTAGTTATAGGATTTTCAAGTGTCAAAATTCAAAAGAAGCGGATAATTTAATGAGGTTTTCAAACATACAATATCAAATATAACATTGTCTATTTAGGTAAACCTCATAGTTCAAGAGTACTCTAAACATGAATGCTTGTGTTCCAAAATTTCGAACGAAGCGCCAAACGAGCCTCTACTCTCCCGAAACCGCATGAGACCAATGTTTGGTAGTACAAGGAAATAACTTTTCTAATAACTCCGACCTGTGAAACCTATCGGCCCGACGTCCAAAGGTCTAAACCAGGGTAGGTTTGTAGCTTCATCTAGACGCCACGCAACCGCCTCCGAAAAACATTCATACACAATGGTTACCTAAGCACACATGCGCGCGGCCGAAATCGCTCCCTCCCACTATTTGGGACACCTGGGATTACCATCCTACCCCCGACCCGCAGTAGGTCCAAAATTTAAGAGGGGGCAAAGTTTGTACTTTCCCCAAATTTCAAACAAGCGCGTCCCATCTTCTGTTCAAAAAAGCCAAAAACAAGCGTGTCCTAGACCGAAACATGGTTCCCCCCACCCGTCTGATTCCCCATTCGTACTCCGTGGGCACCAAAACTACCTCTCCACCAGCCGCGAAACCCCAGCGTCCTCCGTCCGCCACCCCATCCCACCCATCAACCGCCGCCCTCCTCCATCACGCTGGAGCCGATACCCCGGCGTCGTCGTCCACCGCAACCTCAACCGAAACGCCCTCCATGGCTAGTAGTTGAAGCCGAGGCCGAGTCGTCCGTACCCGAGCCAGTTCAACCACGCCGTCCTGCGCCTCCCCACTGCCGCTCCAACTTCGCCACCCTCCACCGCACTGGAGCTGTTCTTGCTACGCCATCCTTCACCGCCTCGGATCTGCTTCCCCTCCACCGACATACAGCCACGGCAACACAATCAACAATTTGGCCGTGGGTTCGTCCAAGCCTGCACCCTCCAGAACATCGGTTTCCCCGGTAAAAAGAAGAAGATCGACACGACATGTGGAGGTGACCACACCGGCAACCGAAGAAGGTACTCCTCTTCCCTTATTCGTGCAAATCTTACATCTCTGCTTGCACGGTATTCATCCCACAGAAGACACTAGTTGACCGCTTCTTCTTGATACTAGATTTTCCTACTAACTCGCGATGCACAAGGTTTCTCCTCATATAGTATTTCACCTTAGCTAGAGGTCCGTCGCCCCCCTGAATTTCAATTTCTGGCTAGTTGATTCCCAATTAATGGAAGCATTCCCCGGCGTAACAAGCGCTAGTACGACTATTATGCCGGGGAAGCAGCGCCTTGGTGTTTATCTTGGGGGCGTGTGCGGCCTAGAGCTACTGGCGCCCGATCTGGAGGTAGGCCTGGATTAAAGGGATGGCTTGGGGCGCTACCAAGCACGGCGGTGGTGTGAGGTCGATGGGAGGGCGGGGCGGCGGAGGCACGGGTCTGGGCCGGTGGTCGCTGGCGGTTCATGAAAGATCGTCAACAGTGGCTGGCGGGAGGTAGACGAAGGCCATCTGCCCGTTCCTTATAGATCGCACGGTTCATGAAAAAAATCGACTGACCTATTTATTTTCAGTCGACTGTTATCTTAGATATGACCACATGTGGTGGTGTGCTGGAGGAGTACCTGCATTTCCTGTGCTCATATATTACAAAATCATACGGAGTAGAATCTAATTTTGTTTTCCATGCAATGTTGTAGAGCTATCATATGTCTCCTGTCATTTATTTTTAAGCCACCTGCTATCTGCTACTTTTACAGTGCACTAGTTCTGCACACACTTCACCCATACGCTCACTATTGTGTTTTTATGCAAGGGTATTTCAGACTCACCTGCCGAAAGAGAAGCAACAAAGAAAAGAGAGAAGTCTCTCCAGCTTGGTATACGGGTAGGCAAGACACGTTACAACGCTATAAAGGGTGCAGTGTCAGCAGATGGAGATGGTAAACGTAGCTCTGTAGTTGATGACCTCGCTCGCAATGAACCACCATCCCAGGTGCTTGCTTTAACTTCGCGGTGTCATATGTGGTTGCATGTTGGTGTCTAGATTATATTCGAAAGGCCGAAGTTGGTCTTTATTAAGATAAGGAAAGGTATTTTTTACATGAACCACCATCCCGTGAGCACCAAAAGACAAATAGCTAGTCAGGGCACTGGCCGAGCCAGTGACAAGCCCAGCAAAGACAGGCATCAACTGGAAGCCAACTAAAAAGCCACGAAGGTGGCGAAGCAGCCCGCCTCCCACTAGAATCTCAGGTCCTAGATGATCATGTTCACCACTCCAGCCAGATGTCTAGCTTGTATTGCTTCCAATTTGGTTAAATTGCATCTGCTTAGCTTACACATTATACCTTTGAATATAACATGCCTTTCTGTTTTTGGTACATACTAGTACATCTGTGTATTAACCTTGTTCTTACATCAAACTAATGTTCTTGTGGATCCCTCATCAATCACTTATGACGAGGCAGGCAGGCAAGGGGACTACTCCTCATTTAAAGAATGCAGCGTCAGCCTCCCGACATGATTCTCAAGAAACAGAAATGCTAGATGAAGATAGTGAACGTAGCTCTGTAGTTGATTACAACATTTCCCCTACACTAGCATTGCAGGTGCTTGCTCTAACTTGGCAGCGTGATATGTGGCTGCATGTTGCATATGGTGTCTAGATTGTAATTCTTCCAATCTGGTTAAACTGCATGTGCTAGTCTACTTAGCTTATACTCCTGTAAATGTGACATTATACCTGTTAATGTGACATGCCTTCCTCTATTTAGTACATAGTACATCTGTCTATTAAGCATGTCCTTACATAAAACTATTGTTTTTTTTTGTATCCCGCATCAATCAATATGAAGAGACACCTTTAGTATATGCAGTGCGATATTAGTTGCATCTTTCATATGATTTATAGAATGCGCTGCTTCTAATTTGTTGAAATTCCATTTATGATGGGACGCTTTTAACTTGGCAGTCATATTGGCCCTGTTTGGATCATGGGGTTAGAGCTAGTTTGGGTTAGTTGGGGGCTCAAATAACCCAAAAGAATCCAAACAGGGAGGGTTAGAGTGGGTTAGTTTCATCTAACCCAACTATCCCGGTGGAGAGGTGTTTATTTGGGTTAGAGTGGGTTAAAAAATAACTCTAACTCTAACTGTGTTAGATTATCCAAACAGGGCCATTGGTTGCATCTTTCATGTGGTGTCTAGCTTGCATTGCTTCTTATTTGCTGGAATGGTTTCTGCTTAGTTTACACAAACAGTTGTGAACATGCCATGCCGTCCTGTTTTTACTACATATTCCATCCTGGTATCATGTGTTTGCCTTACATCAAAGTAGTGATTGTCAGTATCATGCATGAATGAGTTCTGAAGAGAGAATTTTATTGTTTTTTCTTGTCAGTTTTACTTGACAATTCAAAATCAATAAAGCAGAAGGAAGTTAGCAAGGCAGCGGATAAAGGTGCTCCTTCCAAACGGAGGGCCTCTACAGTTTCTACTCCTCCACACCCCCAAGATGATTTCCAAGACAACACATGCATAGACACTCAACAAAGCTGTGTTTATGATGAGCACGTCTCCCCTAGTGCAGCATCACTAGTGCTCCCTCTAACTTGGCACTGTTATATGTGGTTGCATGTTATGTGTGATGTCTAACTTGTATTGCTTCTAATTTTTTTGAATTCCATCTGCTTACTTTACACATTATACTTGAATAAGACACGTGTTCCTGTTTCTAGAACATACAATATATGTCTATCACGCCATGTTCTTACATCAAATTACTATTGTTGTGTAACCTGCAACAATCATTTATCATAAGACATGTTTGACTTCGGAGTGTGATATAGGTTACATCTCACATTCTTTTCTAGCTTGTACTACTAATTTGTTGAAATGGCACTTATGACGAGACAGTTTTAACTTGGTAGAGTGATATTATTTGCATCTTTCATATGGTGTCTAGCTTTCATTGCTTCTAATTTGTTGAAATGCCTTCTCCTTAGTTTACACATCATAAGCTGTGAATATGCAATGCTGTGAATATGCAATGGCACTAATGACGAGAGACCTCTAACATGGTAGTGTGATGTTGTTTGCATCTTGCATATGATTTATTTCTTGTACTGCTTCACATTTGTTTAAACGTCGTTTATGCTGAGACACTGTTAACTTGGTAGAGTGATATTTGTAGCATCTTTCATATGGTGTCTACCTTCCATTGCATTGCTTCTAATTTGGTGAAATGTCTTCTTCTTAGTTTACACATCATAGTTCTGGTTATCTCTTCCGTCCTGTTTTTCATACATATTACATCCTCCTATCATGTGGTTGTCTAACATCAAAGTTTTATTCATCTGCATCACGCATCAATTTGTTCTGAAGAACTAAATTTTATTCGTTTTTCTTGTCGGCTTGACTTAACATGGCACAGAGAAAGAGGAAGAAACAGAGAATGGCAGGGAATGAGAAGCAGATGAATCATGCAGATTCTGCTGGTACTGATGGTGCAATAGAAGGTGAAAGTCCAACGGAAAATTCTACAAACACGGCATCCCATGCTACACGAACTGCAAAAAAAGCCAAACAGAAACAAATAGCTTCCACCAAACAAGCAGAGACAGCCCTAGTTCTTGCAACACCTACCACAGTACTACCAGTTGCACGACATACTCGTGCGTCAACTGAGCTAGCAGCATGTTCCCAAGCTCCATTTCCACCTGACACTACTTCCCAAGCACTCTTGACACAAGACGAGTTGGCAATATCAGATGAACCTTGTGAGCTTCAACAACAAGAAGGTAGTTGCTGGAGTTAAGTTACAGTTGCATGCTTCTTTATATGTAGTCTCACAGTTTGATGTACACTAACACTTCTATGTTTGTTGTTGGACTAGCACCTAGGCGCAAGAGGAAACAAACATCAGGGATAATGCTCGATAGGTTAACTAAATCTAGAGGAGGAAGAATGGAGATCCGTTTTGAGCTAGGTTTAAAAAGGCCACGTGATGCTACAGAGTCAGCCAAGTTAGTATTAGAGGCAGCGGTTGTCGTTAGGTGTCATGTACGTATCCTCCCAACATAGATTCAGTACAGGAATGACAAAGATGAAACCCAGTTCAACACCTTCCTCGACCATTTATCTGTAAGTATGGTTATGTATGGAAACTAGTAAAATCGTCTTGCTCTGTCCCATACTTTATATGTTGCTGATGATGAGACTCCCATAATTTTCAACATATGAGGTTCAAGTTGGATAGCGAAGATGATGCAACCAGACAAGCTTGCACCCATGTTTTCAAGTCTGCTCTGCGACAGTATCGGTATAACTTGAGGAAAACTCACTTTGAAGGAAAGGCTAACAGTGAACTTTCCCAAACATCTCCAGTGGAAAATATATCGGATGAAGACTGGAGGGGCCTTGTTAAACACTGGTCTGATCCGAAGTATCAGATACATTATATATATGTGATCAGATCACATGTTGAAGTCCTATTGACGCATGTGCCACACAATTCTATCTTCTTGTAGGTGAACTGTTCAAAGAACAAGGCCAACCGTACGAAAGTGAAATTCCAACAGATGACATGATCTCGTAGCTATATTGCACACTACGAGGCTCTTGTAATTAGCTATTGTTTCACTCTTTTCGTTGTACCATATTATCAGATCTATATTGACTTGTTCGAAATGCAGAGGAAAGCCCGCAAGGACCAAAAAGTACCTGAACCAAATGTTGTGGAAATCTTCAAGGACTGTCACACCAGCAAGAAGAAGGGCATGACTACACCAGTCAAAGCTGCTGTTGTAAGTCCTTAATCCTCATGCCTTTTAACTACTACTTACTCTGACTTGTGCCTTGAACTGCTGTTGTAAGCTGCTGTTGTAAGTCCTTACAAGGTTTAAAAGGGAGGAGCGATGTTCCTTTGATCTTGACCCGTAATATAGTTCCGTGCTGGACTTGCCCACACAATGTTACAATTGCCTGTTTGTCTGTTGTCAGTTGTTTTGTGATATGAATGATGTCATATTATGCTTACTGTATTATAAACTTCGTCTCTTTATCCTTAGCCCTCAATACAATGTGAAGAAATAGACAATACATTAGCGATGGTACATGGTCATATGTTTGGAACCTGGTTTTATTATGTACTTTGCAATAAAATACAACTAATATTTTACATGGGCTCACCAGAATAAGTTCTGTATATAGACCAAAGCTTTTTGGTTTGGTTTTGCTGCCTCCTTAATATCTTCTGTTCTGGTACTACTAATGTAAAACCTCAACTTTTCAGTGAGCTATGGAAAAAAGGTGGAACTGCCACCTTCTGAAGGTGGCGAGGCAACTATAACCGCAATGTCAGCTCTTGCTGCAGTGGGTTAGAAACTGTCCACTAACAGTGCCAAAAGCATGTTCCTGCGTAATACTAGGTTGGTTGTTAAGGCAATATCGTCCATACTGCCTCATGATCCAGATATGCAAGCTCAAAGCAATGTTGTATCTGCGCTCCAGACACAAGTCCATTCCCTAACAGAGGCCCTTTGTGAAACAAGGAGAAACATTGCTCAATGTCGTCAAGATATGCATGGTTTTGAAACCAGACTATCAGACATTTGCTATGTTGTTCAGGAGCCTAGGGGAAATGAAGGCGAGGATTATGGTGTTCCATCGGACAATACAGCATGAAAACATAATAGTCAGGTCAAATGAACCGAGCTTCTGAACTTCTGGTGGTGCATTTATCTTCTAGACTTTTAAGTTTTATGCCAACCTTCCTTTTGTTATATAGTTGTAATTTGTTTTGGTGCGATACAAAATTTATTCTTAACGTGCAGCCACCGGCTGAAGAAAACAGCAAGCCATTTTTGTATAGTGTAGGGTGTTCCCTATATTTGCACTGGTGGCGATCTTTGATGATGAGTGGATGTAATCTGTGTAATCGCCTTAATAGCCTAGCGTTAGTTTGGGCCTTATTTATTTCCTAGTCTTCTTTTTCCCTGGTTTGCTAGTGGCCGCAACTACCCATGGGCCATATACGGGCCGTAGGATCCATGGGTCTCCTAAGGGCCGTCGATAAATGGGCCTGTAATCGGTGGGCCTCGGGCCGTTGATAAATGGGCCTCAGGTCGTCGGATAAATGGGTCTACATGGGCCGTAATCGAGCGTAATTGGTTTCGGCCCAGCATGGTAACGGGCCATTAACAGGCCGTAGGACTGCAAAAGCTTAATTCTGTCACAAGCATAAAGGGTCGTTAATGGGCCAGAATATAGGACGGGTTGGCCAGAAACGGGCCGACTCTTGCCATGGGCCGAATTTGGCCCATTAGGGTAACAGGCCAGTAACGGGCCGACTCTTACCATGGGCCGAATTTGGCCCATTCGGGGAACATGCCAGTAATGGGCCGACTCTTGCCATGGGCCGAATTTGGCCCATTAGGGGAACAGGCCAGTAACGGGCTGGAAATAATCGAGGGCCAAAAAGGAGCCCAAGAACATATGGGCCGTCAATAGGCTGAAAGCTAACACGGGCTGGAAACGGCCCATGTAAATCACGGGCCGTTAATGGGTACAAAGAAAATTACTGTTCATTATGGGCTAGAGTCACCGTGGGCCTGTAAAGGGCCGAAAGATACGAAGGCCTCATATGAGCCGAAAGACGTCCTGGGCTATACATGGCCCGAAAGTGAAATGTAGTGGTGTTATATTCGACGGGCCACATGACGTTGTTGGGCTGATTTCCTTTAGTGCCTAACGGGCCGTAAAATGGGCTATTTGCAAAGAGACCGTTAACAGGCTTTTCATGGGCCAGCCCGTTAACTTTTGACCAAGTCAAACGGGCCGGCTATGTAAGCTAAATGGGCCAGTGGTGGGCCGTGGCACGTGTCGACATATCATAGGCGCCTATCTGACCCACTGACGAGCTGACACGTGTTTCATCCGGCCAATAAGAATTTTACACGTGGAAATTTCCCATTAGTCGGGGCTGTTAACGGGTTATCGGATCCAAAACCCGACCCTATAGCTTAATGGCGTTCCGTTATGGTTGGTGCCACATGTCGGTCACCCTTGATGAAAGCACTTCTGTGACGCGCGATTTATCGTCATGGAAGTGGACACTTCCGTGATGATAATTTTGGTAATGACATGGAACACTTCTACGACAGCACAGGTATGACTATCTTGATTCTGTCATAAATTTGTCATGGATGTACATGCATGACAAAAAACGCGACCTACTGTGACAAACATGTATCATCACGGAAGTGTATTTTTTTGTAGTGTAAAGCACTGACACATGGGACCGCATGTTAGCAAACCGCCGGACAACGTCCTCTAAAAATAAGAAACCTCCCCCGCCATTCGCGCGGCAAAATCACCTCCTTTTTACTAATCTTGATTCTATAATTTTTTAGATCAATATAATTGAGATTTGTATAGATAGCACACAGGAGCAAAACCAAGTTGTATGGTTAAGGGAATCCACAATGTGTAGCCGAATGTGAAAATAGCTTTTGGCGTCGTGGCAACCATTGTGGACGGTGTTGCCAAAGCCAAAAATATGGAACCGAAGCTCCCTGATTGATTGATTGAAGGAATAGAAAAATGCAACGTCTCTCCTCTTTCTCCCGTGCTTGGACGCTTGTACAATATAGAGCACATAGTCTACTCCCCTGTCCCTTCAATTATAAATCACAAAGCAGTGAGGCGTCAAATCATAAAGCACGAATGAAGCAACCATCATTTCACTCTTCGCTGACTCCGCTTCTCCATCGTCTTCTTCAAGAAACCATCGCACCGCACTAAGCTAGACGGATGACGCTATTGTGTACTAGTAGTACTAGTACATTTACGCGTCCTTTGGTTCAACAGTCTTCCTGGATGCAAATAAGGTGGTTGTCTCGGCTTGCAGGCGGCACTTGTGAATGACTTATTGTGGTCTCCCTCAATGGTGTTCTCCGTCAAACGCACTTTGCCAAACCACAATGTTCGAGATATCATCAACGTCACCGCAATAGGGAAGGAAGTCAAATATAGTTACTACCTCCCATTTTTTGTACACAAGGCCAGTATATCAAAATTACAATTTGCAAAAGGCCACTAACACTAATTGAGGCAAAATTGATGGGGTTTGCCTCATACTAGCAACCAAGGACATTAATAACCCCTGCATGCATGTGGAAGTGAGATGGTTGGTTTGCATGGCGCTGTATTAATCAAGCGATGAGGAGTGAGATGGTTAGCTCTTTGGGCTTTGGAGAAAAAATACGCATTAATTGACACATGAAACGAGGATTTGTATCGATTAATCCCGCGAAGGAAAACCCCGCCTTTCTTTTTAACACTAGTACTCCTAGTACGTACGTACTTATCCTGTTTGGCTCTAGGCCTTGCATTGCCATAATTCACCACACGTTTTTGCCAAGCTTGCCTAAAGTTTTCAAAATGAAAAGGACGTACACTTGCGCATGACTGTCGTGGTCGGACCGCACCCTCACATAGTCGCTCCTGCACGCCGCGGTTGCACAGCACCTCACACCGTCGCTCTTGCACGCCGCAAACCCAACCCAGGGAACGCACCCTCACTGACACGTGCTGCTGCATGTGAACAAACTAAACTCAGCCATCCTACCGCTGACACATAATTTTCGTTCATAGAGTATGTTTATCCAACCGCATGTTCGGAAGTATCCGTATGGCCCGTGTGGTGGTTTGTTGGGGAAGAAGAAGAGGTGATGAAGAAGGGTTAGGAGACGTAGGATATTCATCCAACCTCCTGAAATGATAGACTAACCCAAGTCAGGCGACTTGCATAACAATATATGTTTTTACATATAAAAAGATCCATAAAAACAACAACATAAAGAAAAACTATCACTGCTCGTGGAATGAGACGGCCTCGTCGTCTTTGGCTGCCGGCGCGAACCAGCCATAGCTGCCGACGTGTGTCTCCGCACCATGGTTGTCCTCGGCCTCTAGCTACTCATTCACGCGGAGCGTGCGGGCGCTCTGCATGAGACGAGAGCACTGCCCGGTTCAAGTCGAGGACGTCCGGTTCCGCCTGCAGGAGGGCCTCGATGAGAGCGGCATCCGCGTGCTCCATGTCGACTTGAGCCTCTGCTGCCCGGTTCAAGTCCAGGACGTCTAGTTCCGCCTGCAGGAGGGCCTTGATGGCAGCGGCATCCGCGCGCTCTACCTCAAGTTGAGCCTCCGCTGCCCGGTTCACATCCATGACATCCGGTTCGGCCTACAGGAGAGCCTCGATGGCAGTGGCATGCGCTCGCTCCGGGTCGAGTTGAGCCTCTGCCTCCCGGTCCTCCTTTAGTATCGGCAGGTTGAACTGCTGGTCCGCCTGCACCATGGGGGACTCGGACGCCGGCACGAAGTCGACATCCATCGTCTCATACCCATCGGGGGACTTCTGCACCGCGACCTCCGCCATTAACATTGGATCGGCTTCCTCCTCCTCGTAGCTTGGCTCCAGAGAACTTGGGGATTGGCCTGCTGCAAAGCGAGCTTGGGAACGAAGGTCTGTGGCGCCGGCCGCCGCCATGATTTCTATGCGGCGCTCCGATGTCAGTATCTTGTAGTACGTGATCTTGTGGCACACCATGGCTTTCCGGGGAACTAGGGGACGGTTGATGTGGGCTAGGGGATCGAAAGGTGGGGGAATGGGCTGGAGATTAGGTATGGTTTTAGGGCAGTGGCTGGCGTAGGCTGAGCAGCGAAGGTTCTGGTGTGAATAGTGGTTCCGGTGACGACTGGTCAATCGTTTTTGATTGTATATCGCTCTTGTCGCGTTCGCGTTGCAGCCCAGCTCGCTGGACCCTCCACGTCGCTCACCGAATGGAACGTGCTTCGTCTTGCATTTTCGCTCGCTTGTGGGACCGTAGTTGAGAGCAAACCGACGTCCCTCCCCCTCCCCCGCCCGCGTCATTTATACTACCACTCCCTCCACTTTATGCGGAGTAAATAAAAACAAAGGGAATATACTACAGATGAGGATCCCCTAACATGGACGAACCCATTGAGTAACTGACATGCGGGGCCTAGCAAGCATGGGGTCCGCAAGTAAGTGACCGAAAGGGAGGGTAAGGCAAGGATACCTACGTCAGAGGATCCACTTCCACTACTACTCCCTCCATCCATTTACTATACAGGGCCTAAAGCAGTTTTCGAGGCTAACTTTGACTAAATGTTAGAGTAATAATATATGACAGGCAACTTACACAAAGGATACAGTCAAATTCTGATGTGAAAGGAGCTTCCAATGATATAATTTTCACATTATACATCTCATGTACTACTATTAATCTTGTCAATAGTCAAATGCGGTTTTGAAAACGCACTAGACCATGGTTAATAATATAGCCAGTTGATGGCTATAAGGAACTGCCATGTCATCTATAGCCATCATCTATTATATGCACTCATAAAGTAGTGTGGGCTATATGGTTGGCTATTTCCCGCAAAAAAATTATAAGGTTGGCTATTGTATTAGTACTTTTTTCCATCTCCTCTCTATCTCTTTCTTCATATTTATTGTATTTAACTAGGAATGCGTATATAGCTAGGCTCTTGAATGAGAGCTCACTCCCCTTACTTTTTCACATCTTTCTCCTGCACATATGCCTTATATAAATGGAAGGAGGAAGTACTACTATGAGCACTGCATACTCTAGTACAGATGTTGTCAGTACTCCCCTAGTAGTATTGGACAGGGAGCTTAAAAAAGTTACTACTGGACTGGCTATACGTGGCAAAATCGTAGTAGGGACAACACGTGCGAGAACAAGCACATTCACGTGGTCAAAAACAAATTGAAAACCATCTCGAGTACAAATCTAGGAGTACGTACGAATCTAACAATATTGACTGGGCGTTGTTGAATATTAATACTTTTTTGATCAAAATAGAGATACTTTGACTACACATAAAACTTATATGTAAACTAGAAAGGATAGGAGGGAGTATATTGTACATTCAAAAACGAAACGAACATTGAATACACTTTATATATGATTTTCGGATGCTATGAACACTGGTTCAAAATTTTGAATCCGCCTTAGGTATCACACATGCCCCCACTCGTTCTCTCTCGATTTCATCTCGGGGTCCAAAGTTCGATTGAAAGAGGACTAGGGTGGGTACAAAATATGTTCGTTTTGCTTATGAATGTACAATATACTCCTTCTGATCCCCACAGACCCCCTCCCCCCGCGGGACATTTCTATCATAGAAATAGACCAAACCTTTATCTCCTTGCATGACACGCAATTGATCTCTGAACATCAATCGATCTCATCAACATATGTCGGGGCATGATCCGAATTGGATGTCAAAACTAAGACGCGAAGCGACACGTAGTGGAGGCAAATTGAAACTTTAAACGAACCTTTTGTTTGTATGCATGTCGGACAAATTACAACATTGGAAATACAAGCGTGGTCTAGGCCCACATGCGAATGATACTCGGCGGAATGTAGGCATGCGGGAGGATGGAATCGACCGGAGGGCGACATGATCAATGGAGAAGAGGGCTGTAGAGGAATGAGACATAAGCAAATGCCACATGATTATACTTGAATGGCTCAAATAAAAAATAAGTTGTATCGCTTGGCCTACATAGTGAAAGGCCTAATGCGCAACACGGAGCACTGACGCTCGAATATGGCCGGGAAAACAGGGAAACCGACATGTGGGGCACACCTGTCGGGACGATGTAGTGCAGACTAGTCCATTGGAGGAGCTGGACCACGACCTCCTCGCCATCGGTAACCGTTCATGTGGGTCGTGGGGGCCAAGAACGTGGCGCAGCTCCAGCATCGCCTCTGGACACGACGACCGTGGTGAGCGACATGCTCATCGTTGCTAGACACGGTTGGTTTCAGTGTGCCGAGGGTGGCGTTAGTGCTATGGCACGACCAACAGTATGTTTGGTTTGTGCCCAAGGTTGCCCCATCAAAGCATTGGGAGCCAAAATTTTGGTTGAGGTTTTGGTTGCCCATGATTTGGTCGACATTGGCAAGAAAAATGAACTAGAGTTGGCTAGAGTTCATTGGCATGCCAAAAAAATGGCAACCATCCAAACAAAGACCAATCTTTGGGTCATGACCAAAATTTTGGTAAGGTGCACTTTGAACACAATACAAACACACCCCAACACCCGGCTCGTCGAGGATGCACGGGGCGCCGTGACGCATTCGCGGAATGGTGTAGCATGTCCAACTGCATCCTCTGAGACCATGCAGGGTCGTCTTGATTTTTCAATGACATGTGGGGATCACATATGAGCGAAGGGCATCTCCAACGTTGCCACGACCGCAGCTGACTACCCTGGCACACCAAAAACCCTTGTTGCTTGCTCCATTGCGCGGTGCATTCCCAGCCGGCACCAGCTGCCTGCATTCATGCCGTCCATCCGTATGCCGTTGTTAAGAGGCTCGGTGCTAGAGGAACCAACTCCGGTGACTTAATGATGCACCCGGACGCTTGGCGTCACCAAAATGCGCTACTTAAAGCGGCAACGCCCAGCGAACCTCCATACCATAGCGCATCGTCCTCCTACCTGGCACCACATCCGCCATGACCACAAGCGCGAACGCTCTGCGGTTTAGCTTGTCTTCGGGGATGAAGCTAGAGGTCGCCGCCCTCGCTCAAGTCGCCTCTCGTGACGCAATAGTGGCGTAGCTGGATGCAGGCACGACCGCACAAGCGGTGGCCACGCTGGCGGCCGATGATGGGAGCACCGTCAGCCATGCGTCCTACTTTCCGCCGTCCAACGTCCGGCACCACCGAGGTCGGGGACTCCTCCGAGGATGAGTAGGGCATGGGAGGTGGCATGGCATAGTGAGCCAACTTGCCAGTCCGTATCCCGTGTTCTACTCTTCCTCGCCGCAGACCGCACCTTCACTTCACGGGTCTTGAACCTCGCCCTCGTACATAGAGATCGCAAATGGAGGACGTCGGTCGCCGTCATAGAATAGGTTTAGGGTCGGGTTTCTTTTATTTTTCTGTCCTATAAAAGTTTGAAATGCAAATAAAATCTGTCATGTTTGCATTAATCTCGGCCGGTGTGGACTATCACAATAATATAGTATATTGTAGGATTACTAGCAAGATGCTCATGTGTTGCATGGAACATCAAGATCTTTTGGGAGAAAAGGATGAACGAGAGCCCCTCCCTCCCCCCAATCTACAATCAACAACTCACAGGTTTCACATTACATTAATTACGTAACTTGGATTACGTAGTTGTAGCATTACTCATCCTAAAAAGCCAACTAAGCCAACCTCCCAGCATATCGCGCGGGAAAAGACCAGGACGCTCCGTTTTCGTCGGGATTAACGGATTACTAGTAGTAGTATCGATGGATCACGTGAAGCAACAAGTTTTTTTTGAGGGGGCGAAGCACCTAGTTTAAAAGGAAAAAGGCGGTACACTCACAGCACCCCTGTCATGTTCGCATTGCACCCCACACACGTTCGGTCCTGCACACGGCTCGCACAAATGGAACGCGCTTCGGCTTGCCTCTTCACTGACACGTGGGACTGCACTTGGAGTAACTGACCATGCACCAAACTCCCCTCGCCCACCGCGCGAAAATCCCCCCCCCCCCAACTCAAAAATTACCCCCAAATCCTAGATCCAACCGCCCTTCGACCAACTAGCCAATAATATTCCCCAAACTCCCCTCCCCCCGTCCCCCTCCACTTCATTCGCTCCGCCAAGGCCGCCCTCCCCGCCGTGCCAATACATCGGCGCCGCGGTTCATCGAGAGGACGCATGGTGATCCTCTCGCTCCCACAGTACGCTCTCGTAGACTGCCGTCCTCAAGCCGCGCCGCCACCGCTGGCGACGTTCTTGTGGAGGCGCACGGCGGTCAGCGCCGCCACCGCTGGTGACGTTCGTGTGGAGACGCACGATGGTTAGCTTCTCCAATGGTACATACATTGTAGACTGAGGCCCTGTGCATGTCTGTGTAGCGCTGAATGTTAGACGATAGACGCTGTTAATCTCACTGTCTGCCGAAGTAGTTTACAGTCAATATGCTCTGCTTAAGAAGCTTCCTTGCCCTGTTCCACACACAATCTGCTTAGCTGAGATGGCATGCCAAGGCCGATTAGTTGCTAAAATATCCTGCCATATATTTATTGTGACGTAGATTGCCATGGTCTAGTAGCCAATATGTTAGGTGAAATAGCTCTACACTGTTTTATACTCGATCTTTGTTGCTGCGATGGCCTTTGATAGTTCGATGGATGTGTGTTCGGCCTCATTGACTGCTGAAACAGCTTGCCATAATGTAGCACTCAAATATGTTTGCTGAATTAGCTTTACATATATTTCGTTACTTAGATCAGCTCGTCAAAATATCTTGCCATAGCTTTAGACATCGACCTAGGTATTTTTTTGGACTTCATAAAAAGCATGTATGTTTTTCCTGTAATATCTAGTAGAAAAACTAATTTGTATGTCTAACAGATGGACATGACTTGGATAACTTCTGCTCGAAGATTCTCCGCTGCATATGTCGAGGGGGTTGAAAACTTCATGAACTTTATCAGAGCTGAGTACCGTGGTCCGAAAATAGATGTGCTTTGCCCGTGTAGCAGTTGTATGAATTCAGTTATAAGACCCCAGTCTACTGTGCAAAATCATCTACACTTGTATGGGATGTCGGTCACATATACTAGGTGGGTTCATCATGGTGAAGTTGTGAACGTCAATGTTATTGACTATGTGGAAGCAGCAGATCACCATGTTGATCTGCGTGATACTCAGGTGGAAGAGGAGGAGGAGGTGGTGGTGGCGGAGCTAGTGAGTTTGACCAACATTGAAACAATGCTACGAAATGCTCGTGCATTCCGTGAACTTTCACGTGCAAAAAAATGATGGGCCCACATGTTGGAACAATGCAATGTGGCTGTCAACCTAGGAAATAAGTTGTCAGTATTATCAGCTATGGTCACCTTTCTTCAGGTGAAGACATCTGAGCGGATGACTAACAAATCATTCGATGTGATGTTGGCTGCTTTCTGTAAATCTTTCCCAGATGCGTCTGAGATGCCATAAACCTATAGTAAAATGAAGAATTTCCTTCATGGAGTTGGAATTGGATATGATATGATCCATGTTTGTAAGAATAATTGTGTTCTGTCCCGGAAGGATTATGCCAACTTAAGTGAATGCCCGAAATGCAAATCATCAAGATGGAAAGATGGCGATTCTGTGAAGAGGGTTCCTCATAATGTTCTGAGACATTTTCCAGTTATACCAAGATTGCAGAGGTTGTTTCATGATGCTGAAACAAGAGAGGATGTACTGTGGCATTCTAGGAACAAGGACTACAGAGATCAGAATGTAATGAGCCATCCATCTCATGGTAGTGAGTGGAAAAGCTTCAATCGTAAACACAAAAAGTTTGCTGCTGACCCGAGAAACATTAGACTTGGCTTAGCTTCAGATGGATTTAACCCCTTTGGCCACCAGAGCGCCACATATAGCATGTGGTCAGTGCTTGTTATCCCTTACAACATGCCTCCAAATGTCCGCACCAAAGAATCAAACTACATGATGGCCTTGCTCATCCAAGGTCCAAATAGTCCTGGAAAGGATTTTGATTTGTTCATGGAGCCTCTTGTGGAGGAACTTCAACAGCTATGGAGGGGTGTTCTCACTCGATACCTATATAGCAGCCCACCAGCTGATTTCTTTCTGCGTGCTGTTATAATTTGGTGCATCCATGATTATCCGGCTTTGGGCACTATGTCAAGGCGAACGACACATGGTTACAATGCATGTGTTCGCTGTGACAGGAATCCGTTGTCATACGCAATACTTAGCAAGATCTTTTACATTGGACACTAAATACCGAAGACATGTGTTCAATGCAAAGCATGAAAACCGTGATGCGCCATAGAGGCTCACCGCCGATGAGTTGTAAGTGGAATTAGAGAAGGTCAAGCATATTACACCAGGAAACCATCCTGGTAATGGTAGCAGGAAAAGGAAGCATGGCAGGGCAGAAGAGAGATTATTGTTTACCCGCAGGTCCACTTTGTGGGACTTGTAGTATTGGAAAGATTTGGATCTGCGGCATAATCTTGATGTGATGCACATCGAGAAAAATATATGTGACAAACATTATCGGCACACTTCTTAATATTGAAGGCAAGAAAAAAGATACCTTAAAATCTAGTATTGATTTGACACACCTGGGTATCAGACAGGATTTGCAGGTGCAAGATGAAGGTAAACCACGGGATATGGCACCAGCTGTGTATGTCTTGGACAAGGTAAAAAGAAAAGAATTCTACGAGGTCCTGTCACGTGTGAGATTCCCACATGGATTTGCTTCCAACCCTGAAAGGAGAGTCAGTGCAGATGGAAACAAGGTACAAGGGTTCAAAACTCATGACTGTCACGTCCTACTTCAAAGGGTTTTACCTGCTATCCTTAGAGGATTGGGCCGCCCTGACTTATACAGAGCAGTTGCAGAGTTGGGACAATTCTTCAGGGAACTCTTCAGTAGAAATATCAGGATAGATGCTTTGGAGCGTCTTAGAGACAAGATACCAACTATCCTATGTGACCTTGAGAAGATATATTCTCCAGCCTTCTTTGATGTGATGGTGCATTTGGCTGTTCATCTACCCGATGAGGCACTACTTAGAGGTCCAGTACAGTATGGCTGGATGTACCCTATTGAAAGGCGGCTAGGCACTTTCAAGGGCTATGTTAGGAACACAGCTAGACCCAAGGGTTCCATTGCAGAGGCCTACATTGCTACAGAAGCATTGACATTCTGCTCAAAATACATTGAAACAGCTGATCAGCTTAGCAAAGAGGTGGGTGAAGATAATCCCGGGGTCAATGTTTTCGATTATTCTGTTCGAGTGCACACTACAAAAAAAATACACTTCCATGATGATACGTGTTTGTCACAGTAGGTTGCGTTTTTTTCATGCATGTACATCCATGACAAATTTACGACAGAATCAAGGTAGTCATGCCTGTGTTGTCATAGAAGTGTTCCATGACATTACCAAAATTATCATCACGGAAGTGTCCACTTCCATGACGATAAATCGCGCGTCACAGAAGTGCTTTCATCAAGGGTGACCGACACGTGGCATCCACCATAACAGAACGCCGTTAAGCTATCGGGTCGGATTTTGGATCCGATAACCCGTTAACAGCCCCGACCAATGGGGATTTTCCACGTGTAAAATCATCATTGGCTGGAGGAAACACGTGTCGGCTCACTGTTGGGACAGATGTCATCCGCTTAATGGACCGAAGGTGCCTATGATACGATGACACGTGGCATGGCCCAACAGAGGCCCATTCCTGTGAAAAGGACGGCCCGTTTGACTTGGTCAAAAGGTGGCGGGCCGGCCCACGGAAAGCCTGTTAATGGCATGTTCGCATATAGCCCATTTACAGCCCGCTAACCCAGGGCCCGTTACGCCCTATCCGAATTAGTCCTAGTAGCGTCATCTGGGCCGTCCAATAGGATTCCAGCCTGTTTAACTTTCGGCCCATGTGTGGCCCATCACTTCTTTCGACCCATATGAGGCCCTTTGTAACTCTTGGCCCATTAACGGCCTGTGGTGAAACTGGACCATAATGAACAGTGTATCACTTCATACCCATTAACGGCCCATTATTTCACTGGCCGTTTCCAACCCAAGTTATCTTTCGGCCTTCTCAGGGCCCATTGATTCTTGGGCTCATTTGCAGCATTCGGTTACATATGGCCCGTTACTGTCATTTTCTGCTTGTGGGCCAAATCCAGCCCGTCGTTACAGCCGGCCCGTTTGCGTACCGTTAATACGTTGGGCCGTTTTCATGTCAAAAAAAACAGTTGGGCTGTTTTCATAGAGTTATCAAATACGGCCTATTAACAGCCCGTTATGGTCCACAAATAATATGGCCCATGATTGGCGAAATGATGATACGCCCCGCAGAAGGCCCATGGATTCTACGGCCCGTATGAGGCCCATGGATAGTACGGCCCTTAGAAGGCCCATGGATCGTACGGCCCGTAGAAGGCCCATGGACCCTGCGGCCCGCAGAAGGCCCATGGATTCTACGGCCCGTATGAGGCCCATGGATAGTACGGCCCTTAGAAGGCCCATGGATCGTACGGCCCGTAGAAGGCCCATGGACCCTGCGGCCCGCAGAAGGCCCATGGACCCTACGTCCCGTAGAAGGCCCATGGACCCTAAGGCCCGTATAGAAGGCCGATGGATCCTACGGCCGGAAGAAGGCCCATGTATTATACAGCTTGCAGGAGGCCCATGGTTACAACAGTCCGTGTGTTGCCATGATTATTTTGTCCTAGTTACCAAAAATAGGCTATTGTGGCCACTAGAAAAACACAGAAAAAGAACTATAGTGACTACAAGCAAACAACAAAACAAGATAATAAGGAAATAAATAAGCAAGCAATTAACGCTAGCCTATTACCGCTATTACACATATTACATCCACTGGGCATCAAAGTTCGCCACCAGTGCAAATATAGGGAACAAAGCAGCACATTACATACACTGGCCATCAAAATTGGCCACCAGTGCAAATAAATGCGGCAGCAAAACAAGAGCATAACTGAAACAACTTCAGAAGAGCTCAAGAAACGTTATCCTGGGTATCCACCATGCTGGCAATAAGCATAGCAAGCTGATTATCTTTGTCCTGTTTGGCGCTAAAATCCTCCAACGCTTGCTGTTGCACCAGAAAGTATGCATCTGTATGCTCCGGGGACTTCCGCAGTCCTTCCGCTTCTTGTCGCAGCATAGCTGATCGATGTCTTTCGGCTTGTAGTTGATACTCAAGAAACCGAACTGATTCAGACAATGAGTTTGAATAGCTTGTGCAAGCGGTAGTGGCTAGTAACTCGAACACTAAACCAAGACAGGACTTTGGGGTTGTCTCGCTATTTTCAAGATAGTCTTCCTTAGTTGTTTTATCAGCTTTGTTGGATACCAACAAGGATGTGTCACTATCCTGAACCTTATCTGCATTACTTCCTTTACCATTGCTTAATGAGTCACTCTTCCCCAATATTCTGTCAGCATTCTAAAAGAAGAAACAAGCAGACACATAACAAGTTTAGCATGTACTAGTATATGAAACTCATTTCGGTGAACCAGTTCATTAGTAAGGTGGACATGATTAAACTACCAAGTCTTCTATTGCCAAGTAATAGTACATAATAAAAGCATCAAACAAACATATATATATGTCCTATGGTCACTACATTGTCTTGCCAAATTAAAATAGAGACACGGTTCAAATCATATCAGTTCAAGACAAAGCAGCTGTGAAAGAATACAAAGCATGGGAAACTACACGACACAACAAGATTTCAGATGGGTACCACGGGTCTACATGTACAACAACACTATTGGCTCTGTTGTGATGCTAGTAATGTGCATGATATGAAAGTCAATTGTATACACAATTGAAATTGAAATCAAAAGAGCTATTGATAAGAGCAAACCTGTTAAAGAAACATGTGTGAACATAATTGCTGTGCCATTGGAGTTTCGGTTGGATCCTTCAATTTAAAAATAAGTTTGTATGAGTAAATACAGTGATACAAGAGCAAAGCAATCATAGCTAAAAAAGGTGCGCCTAAGCGAGCGCTTAAGCGTGCCTAGGCTCTAGGCGTTGGCAAAATGCATTGCGCATAACTATGCTTAATCTATGCATAACTGCACATAAGCATGTGCTTTGGTCAGTAAAGCGCAAGGCGGTGGCAAAATGCACAATTAACGCCTAGCGCTTTTTTGAACTATGATAGCAATGGAATCTTAAATTAGAACAGTTGTTCTTCAGGTTTAGGCACTTGTTCTGCATGAACAGAGTACAGTAAGACGCAAGAATAAAGTACTTAAATAGGAAATGAGCTCATAGACCTTACCACATTCTTGGTTCGGGACCAGTACAGAACAAGGCGTTCCTAGTCATCGTCCAGTAAATGTGTCTCAGGAGAACATAAGGGAATTTGATGAGTTTCTTTGCCGGTGAAGTACGTTTTCTTCAGGTAATTCCGATACTGCCACCAAGCACTCTTGAAGATAGCAGAGGTATTAGCACATGTTACCTCATCCTGAGTTTCCAAATCGGTCCTTCTCTATAGAGAAAAATGGGAAAATCTGATGTATTATAAACATCATGGAGGTAGGATGTATGGGATGAAGCAAAGTAATTGCCATGAATAACATTACTTACACATGACTCCTGGAGAAACACCTGCAACTGGCATTTTCCTTCATCTTCAGTATAATATTTCCAAGTTGGGAAGATACGCACATACAATTTAACAACATCAATTGCGATAGATGCTAAACTACGACTAGCTAGTTGTGCTTCCTCCACAGGAATAGGCGTACTAACTGGTGGAGTTGGGGTTCATCGTGATAGTACTGGCCCTTTGGGCACAGGAGCTGCCTTACTAACTGCTCTTGTTTGGGAGCTTTGTGGTGGAGATGGTGCTGTGTCAACAGGAACTGGGTTACTATCAACAGGGGTTGGGGTTAGATTGGGTGAAGTTGGTTCTCTGTCCATCGCAGTAGGGGTACAATCTGCGAGAGTTTGGGTTATGTGTGGTAGGGATGGTTCTTGTGCATGTACAACCGGGGTGCTATCTCCACCAAGAGGTAGCACTGTTTTATTTGAAGACCGTGTTTTTAGTCCGCTAGATACTAGCATCACCCACTCCAATTCAAATGGCTGATAAACAGGAAACATAGTTGACATGTATATTATTTAACTAAAACGGATAGCATGACATAATTTCACATATATGATGTCTATCTAAACTGGATAGCATAGCATAACATAATTGAAAGATATGATGAATAACTAAACAGGATCGCATGACAAAATTCACCTACATGTTATCTAAGTAATTAGGATTGCATCATTTAATTCACATATGTGATTTATATGCTAAACAGAGGGCATTCGATATGATATCTGAACTAAGAACATGGTGTTGAATATTGTGTATATGATGTCTAAACTATGCAATGCAAGACACCATATGCATGATATGAGCATTATAACCGTGCCAAGTTAGAGCATACACCTGAGTGGGGGAATAGAACTGGTCATCTGTCTCTGAATCCATCTCTGAGGACCTATCGGGACCCAACAAGAGATCTGCTTCGACAAGTAGCACTGTCTGCTCTGAAGGCCTTGTTTTCACTCCAGATTTTTCCATCTCCCACCCAAATGGATGATTCACAGGAAGAGTAGTTTAATGTACAAACATTTTCGGCAAATGTAAATGTAATAAAGAAAAGGATGGGCAAGATATCATTCAAATATATGATGCCTGGTTAAACAAGATGGCATTGCACATTTCACATATATTACGGCTGGCTAAAAGACATGATACTGCATAATTCCCATATATGATATAGAAACTAAACAGGTGGCATTACAGAACATGTCTAAACTAAACAGATGACATATATGATGTTAAAAGTAGGCATTGCAAGGCAACATATGCATGATATGACTAACATCATCATTCCAAGGTAGAGCAAACACCTTCGGGGGTAAATAGGAGTGGTCAGTGGCTTCTGAATCCGCATCAGAACAGATATCTTCCTCTGGATTACAATCTGGAGAGGGGTGGGGAGGGTTTGCCATTGAACCCACCATGGAGCGACATCTGCATGACATTGTATTGCCGCGCAAAACTCTTCTCTTTTTCTCTACATGTTCAGCATGACTGTGTACAATATCTGACATGCATACAAAAAAATATGGTGAGATTATGTAAGGAGAGCATGCAGAAATTTAGAGTGATGGTCACAACCAGTGGATGGATCCAAAAATAATGATAGCAGGCTGATGATTTATTTAAATTAATAAAAAGACAGATGATGATTGCTTTACTATTTGTTTCCCACCCAAGATGAACAACATAGGCATACCCTAGGCGAACCAGATATTAGACAGACGTACTATTCATTGCTACCTCGATATGTGCCCCACAACTAATTTAGAACTCAAGCTTGAACATTAATTTGGACCTGATTTGGGAGTACAAGAGCTGAACAGGACGATGCATAACATAAGCAGAAACACAAGAGTGCGACCTCTCTTGTGGACCCGTGTACTCCTCAGGTTCATCTGATGAGTCGATGATGGTGATGCCGTTGCGGTGGGTGCCGGCGGCAGGGAAGGAGATCTGAGGCGGCAAAAGACGGTCAGGAGTCGTGATGTCTGGTTTGGTGGATGCTTCTGTCGATGGAGCAGCTCAGGTGAGGTGGACGACGTCGCGACAGGAGCAGGACAAACCACACAAAGTTCCCTTCAACACGTACTTGTAACTGAAGTAATTTTGTAAGGGCTCATTTGGCTTTCATGATTCTTAAAACGCAGGGATAGGAAAAACACCGGAATAGGATAGGAAAATGCACATGGTAAACGGAGCATTTGTAAACATAGGATTTCTGTCAACTTGGGTGTTTGGTTTACAGGAATTGGAAGAGCAGAGGAATGCAAAGAAACATGGCCTAAATAAAGTGAAACCATATGAAAGCGTGTACAGTTAGAATGTTATTCTGGCACTAATGCACATGGTCTTGTTTTCATGCATAGGATTTTGAAAAGTAGGTCCAGGTGGATGTTTTGCTTCATTCCTTTCAACAAAATGCATGAATTATTGAATAGTAGAGTGCCATTCGAAAATTCCCTATTGCTATGTTTTTCCGTTGAACCAAAATAGCCCTAATGGATCGACGTGAATGTATAGTAATAAGTGATGCAACAAGTGTACAACCTATTTGCCGTAGCCGTGTCGACCTCACCATCATTGGGTTGGTCGCTGAAGCAGTTGAGGTAGAGGTGGCTGTCGGATGTGTGGAAGAAGATCTGAGGAATCTATAGACGGCGTCTAGGGCACTTCTCTGTTGTGATGGATCATTCTGTCGCAGGAGCAGCTCCGCTGAGCCGTAAGACGTCAAGGCTGGAGGAGCACAAGATAGACATCGTCAATCTCAAGTGGGATTCTAATAGCATCTCCAGTAGATGATGTAAAATGGATGTAAAATTAACATCACCCAAAAACCACCTGACTACAACAGATGAGGTAAAAATTGTTGACTCTGAACTTAACTATCGAAACTAAAATTTACTGTGGAATCTGAATGCTACTGTCGAAACTGAACGCAATGGTCGCAGAGAGGCACTTGACATGTAGTTTAGGGAGGGCCTGCAGTTCATCTTCAACCTGCACCCCCCTGAACCGCCAGCCACCATCGGCTGAACCGCCGGCCCCAGCGCCGCCTTGCCGCCCCGAAACAACTCGCCACCGCCGCCCCGGCCAGCCCTCTAGGCCCCCCGCCCCCACCCTGAACCCTAAGATAGATAGTGGGGTACCTCTCCGGTGAGCCCCCGTCCCCGCTGCGGGTGGTTCTTCCTTAACTCTGGCGAGCCCCCCAACCCCTGAAAATCGACTGACCCAAAAGTAGATTCAATCAACTGAAGTGTGGCTTAATCGGAGCAGAGGAGTAGCACGAGCGAGGGGGAGAGCAGCAACAGCAACTGGGCAAGCGAGCGATTGAGCGAGAGCTGGAGCAGCAGCAGCAGCGCGAGCGAGCGAGCGAGAGCCGGAGAAGCAGCAACAGATCCGGCTGGTATGGACGCCGCTGCCAAAGGGGCCTCGCACTGGGGGATAGCCGCCGTGGAGATGTCGCCCGGTGCCAGCTTCAAGGTAGCCACTCCATGGGGGTGCGGGATGGAGCACCGTCGGTGCTGGGAGGTCGATTTAAGGAGAAGGTGCGATGCGATGAGTGTACAACCTCTTTGGTGGCGCCGAGTAGGCCTCGGCTTCGTCCAAGGAGACGGTGAAGATGTTGCGGTTTCGGTGGAGCAGGTTAAGGCGGCGCTGTGGGGATGGAGCAGCCGCGATAGACGAGGCAATCGTCAGAGCAACTCCTTGGAGGTGGAGGACGGGGCGGCTGAACCGGCAGGACGACGAGATGGACGACGGATCCTCATCCGGGGAGGTGGACAAGGGACGTCGAGCTATTGCGGTGGACGACGTCGTCGGGGAAGAGGCTCCGGCTGGGCACCGGTGACATGGCGGACGGAGGAGGGTGGGGTTTCGCGGCTGGAGTGGAGAGGTTATGGCGGCCTGGGATTTTGAATGGCGAAAAGGGGGTGATGGGAGGGTGTGAAGCATGAAATAGGGACGCGCTTGTCCAAAATGTAGGGTGTGTTACAAAAGTACCCCCCCCCCCCCCGATTTGAACTAGTGGCCCTTTCAGCTCAGGGTTAGAAGGGGGATTTCACGTGTCAAGATTTGGCAGCTGGAGGGAGTATTCGCGCGCGTTGTAATTTCGGGATAGCAAGGCGCGGGTTGTGAAGGCGCGAGTTTTGAGAGCACGATATCTGAATTTTCGGGATATAACAAGACGCGGGTTGAATTTTAGGGACAAGCCTAACATAACGTGTAGTAATATTGTACTTGTATGTACCAAATCAATTTGCACTTCCCTCAACCAAAAAGAAAATGAAAAAAACATAAAACTATTCACACCACACAAAGAGAGAGTCTTGCCCCGTTTTACTATACAAATACTATTCAAAGCTACTCCCTCCTTCCATCTATATAGGTCCTAATGCGTTTTTCGATCCTAACTTTGACCAAATATTAGAGCAATGATATATGACATGCAACTTACACAAAGCACACCGTTAAATTCGTTTGTGAAAGGTTCTTTCAATGATATAATTTTCACATTGTACATGTCATATACTATTAATCTTGTCAATAGTCCAAGGCGGTGTCATCAAGTTTTATTATTATGGCTCGCTAGCTGATTATGCTATTGATATGAGTAATTGTGAGAGCTAGGTGTTATTGTGAGTATGGTTAGTTCATAATATTTGCTGAAACTTGAGTGTTGGCTTTTCATGTTTACAACAACAAGAGCAAACAGAGTTTGTAAAAGTTTTTCTTTATCACTTTCAGTTTATCAACTGAATTGCTTGAGGACAAGCAAAGGTTTAAGCTTGGGGGAGTTGATACGTCTCCAACGTATCTACTTTTCCAAACACTTTTGCCCTTGTTTTGGACTCTAACTTGCATGATTTGAATGAAACTAACCCGGACTGACGCTGTTTTCAGCAGAACTACCATGATGTTGTTTTATGTGTAGAAAAGAAAAGTTCTCGGAATGTCCTGGAAATCCACGGAGGCACTTTTGGAATTAACAAGAATTTTTGGCGAAAGATTAATGCCAGAGGGCCCACAACATGTCCACAAGACAAGGGGGCGCCCCCCCCCCCTAGGGCGTGGCCTCCTATCTCGTGGGCCCCCTGGTACTCCACCGACCTCACCTCCAACTCCATATATTCCGTCTCGGGGAAAAAATCGAGGAGAAAGTTTCATTGCATTTTACGACACGGAGCCGCCGCCAAGCCCTAATCTCTCTCGGGAGGGCTGATCTGGAGTCCGTTCGGGGCCTCAGAGAGGGGGATTCGTCGCCCTCGTCATCATCAACCATCCTCCATCACTAATTTCATGATGCTCACCGCCGTGCGTGAGTAATTCCATCGTAGGCTTGCTGGACGGTGATGGGTTGGATGAGATTTACCATGTAATCAAGTTAGTTCTGTTATCCCTAGTATCCACTATGTTCTGAGATTGATGTTGCTATGACTTTGCTATGCTTAATGCTTGTCACTAGGGCCCGAGTGCCATGATTTCAGATCTGAACCTATATGTCTTCATGAATATATGTGTGTTCTTGATCCTATCTTGCAAGTCTATAGTCAGCTATTATGTGTTATGATCCGACAACCCCGAAGTGACAATAATCAGGATACTTCTCGGTGATGACCGTAGTTTGAGGAGTTCATGTATTCATCATGTGTTAATGCTTTGGAAAGGTTCTCTATTAAAAGGAGACCTTAATTTCCCTTAGTTTCCATAAGGACCCCGCTGCAACGGGAGGGTAGGACAAAAGATGTCGTGCAAGTTCTTTTCCATAAGCATGTATGACTATTTACGAAATACATGCCTACATTACATTGATGAATTGGAGCTAGTTCTATATCGCCCTATGTTATAACTATTGCATGAGGAATCGCATCCGGCATAATTATCAATCACTGATCCATTGCCTACAAGCTTTTCATATATTGTTCTCCGCTTATTTACTTTTCTGTTGCTACTGTTACAACTACTACAAAAACCCAAAAACATTTATCTTTACTGTTGCTACTGTTACCATTATTATCATACTACTTTGCTACTAAATACTTTGTTGCAGATACTAAGTTATCCAGGTGTGGTTGAATTGACAACTCAACTGCTAATACTCAAGAATATTCTTTGGCTCCCCTTGTTTCGAATCAATAAATTTGGGTTGTACTTCACCCTCGAAAGTTGTTGCGATCCCCTACACTTTTGGGTTATCAAGACTAATTTCTGGCGCCATTGCCGGGGAGCATAGCTCTATTCTCTGACTCACTTGGGATTTATATTTGTTGATCACTATGAAGAACTTGAAAGACGCTAAGACCAAGATTTTGCCCTCAACTACGAGGGGAGGTAAGGAACTGCCATCTAGCTCTGCACTAGATACTCCTTCCGTTATTAGTAGGCTTGCGACACCTAAACCTGCTACTGCTATGAATTCTGATATGTCACATGTTATTGATGTGCCACTTCTGCTATGCAAGATGAAACTACTTATGTGCGTGATACTACTTTGCCATTAGGTGAATTTCTAGATGTACAACTTGCTAAAGTTAGGGGGAATGAAAACATTGAAGAACCTATTATTGATGATAGTGATGATGAACGTTCCCCCAATGATTATGTATTACCTGTTGTTCCTAAGGGTTATGTTATGAATGAAGCAGCTGCTATGGAAATTCTTGCGTGCAATTATACAAATGATCTTAAGAAATTATTAGCTAAATGGAAGCAGCAGTCTCTTAATGCTAGAATGAAACCCGATCCTGCTTTTGCTACTTCACCTATCTGTGTTACTGATAAGGATTATGAATTCTCTGTTGATCCTGATATTATTACTTTAGTTGAATCCAATCCTTTTTGTGTCCTTGAATCTGAAACTGTTGTGCACATCTTACCAAGTTGAATGATATAGCCACCCTGTTTACTCATGATGAGAAGTCTCGCTACTTATATATCCTTAAAATATTTCCATTCTCATTAAAGGGTGATGCTAAAACTTGGTATAATTCTCTTGCTCCTGGTTGTGTGCGTAGTCCTGATGATATGATTTATTACATCTCTGCTAAATATTTCCCTGCTCATAAGAAACAAGCTGCCTTGCGGGAAATATATAATTTTGTGCAAATCAAAGAAGAGAGTCTCCCACAAGCTTGGGGGAGGCTTCTCCGGTTACTTAATGCTTTGCCTGATCATCCTCTTAAGAAAAATGAAATACTTGATATCTTTTATAATGGACTAACCAATGCTTCCAAGGACTACTTGGATAGTTGTGTTGGTTGTGTTTTCAGGGAAAGAACAGTCGATGAAGCTGAAATATTATTGAATAATATGTTGACTAATGAAAATAATTGGACTCTTCCCGAGCCAGTGCTGAAGTAATTCCTGAACCAATTGAGCCAACTCCTGAGCCTATTCCTAAACCCACTCCGAAGAAGAGAGGTGTTTTATTTCTCAGTCCTGAAGATATGCAAGAGGCAAAGAAATCAATGAAAGAAAAAGGTATTAAAGCTGAAGATGTTAAGAATTTACCACCTATTGAAGAAATACATGGTCTTAATTTACCGCCTGAAGAACCACATTCTCTTGATAACCCGACACAGGTAGTAAAGGTAAATTCACTCTGTAGATATGATAAAGTTGAAATACCCTCTACTAAATTTCATAGCCCATGCTTAGATGAATTTGATGACTTTATGGCTAGACAAGAAAGTTTTAATGCTTATGTTGGTAGAGAGTTAAAGAATAATGCTTTCGAGATAGGACGCGTAGGTGATAATCTGGCTAGAGTTAAAGATGAACTTCACCGCGTTAGTAAATATGCTTATATGGTTGCTACTCAAGCCGAGCAAGTACTCAAAGCTCAAAATGATTTGCTTGATGAATTGAATAATAAAAATGACTTTGCCGTTAGAGTGGCTACTAGAACTGGTAGAATGACTCGGGAACCTTTGTATCCTGAAGGCCACCCTAAGAGAATCGAGCAAGATTCTCAGAGAAATAATTTAGAGGCACCTAGTTCTTCTAAGAAGAAGAAGAAGAAAAACGATAGAATGTTGCATGCTTCTAGTGAACCTACTGTAGACACACCTGAGAATCCCAATGATATTTCTATTTCTGATGCTGAAACACAATCAGGTGATTAACATGAACCTAGTGATAATGTTAATGATAATGTTCATGTTAATGCTCAACCTAGCAACAACAATGATGTAGAGATTGAACCTGTTGTTGATCTTGATAACCCACAATCAAAGAATCAACGTTATGATCAGAGAGATTTTGTTGCTAGGAAGCACGGTAAAGAAAGAGAACCATGGGTTTAGAAACCCATGTCCTTTCCTCCTAAACCATCCAAATCAAAGGATGATGAGGATTTTGAGCGCTTTGCTGAAATGATTAGACCTATTTTCTTACGTATGCGCTTAACTGATATGCTTAAAGTAAATCCTTATGCTATGTATATGAAGGATATCATCACAAATAAAAGAAAGATACCGGAAGCTGAAATTTCCACCATGCTTGCTGATTACACTTTTAAGGGTGGAATACCAAAGAAACTTGGAGATCCGGGTGTTCCAACTATACCATGCTCCATTAAAAGAAATTATGTCAGAACTGTTGTATGTGATCTTGGAGCCGGTGTTAGTGTTATGCCTCTCTCTTTATATCATAGACTTGAATTGAATAAGTTGACACCTACTGAAATATCTTTGCAAATGGCTGAGAAATCAACTATTATACCTGTTGGTATTTGTGAGGATGTGCCTGTTGTGGTTGCAAATGTCACTATCTTAACGGACTTTGTTATTCTTGATATTCCCGAGGACGATAGTATGTCTATTATCCTTGGTAGACCTTTTCTTAATACTGCAGGGGCTATTATTGATTGCAACAAAGGGAATGTCACTTTTCATGTTAATGGTAATGAGCATACGGTACACTTTCTGAGGAAACAATCTCAAGTTCATAGCATCAATTCTATTGAAAAAGTTCCAACTATCATTTTTGAAGGTTTTGAATTTCCTCTCTCTACTGTCAAGAAAAAATATGATATTATTATTGTTGGGGATTTTCATATCCCCGTTGAGGTAACTTAGTGTTATTCAAAATTTCTCCTATTCCGTGTTATTCGGAATGAGTTTGTTAACAAGACTTGATCAACCTTGTTAGCGGGTTCATTTTAATGATCACGAGATGGATGAAACTAGGAGGCACAACCTTCTGTACCCTCTTTTTACTTTCTGTTATTTAGAATAAATAAAGTAAAAATAGTATTATATGTCTATTTTCAGAATTATACGTGCATTAAAAATAGTCCGAAAATAAAAGTGCTCCAAATGCCCTGCAAATTTAGTATGACTTTTTCTGGAATATTTGAGGATTTTAGGCACTAAAAACACTGCAGGAGGGGCAAGCATCAGGACACGAGAGAGGAGGGCGCGCCCCCCTGTCTCGTGGGCCCCTGGTGGCTCCCCTCCACTTATGCAGCACCCACACAGTTCACCTTCTACCCAAAAAAATCCCCATCCAGCTCAGGCACGAGTTCTAGCTCGTTTTGCTGTGATTTTCGATCTCCTAGCTCAAAGCTCCATTCACAAAACTGCATTGGGAGATTGTTGCTTGGTATGTGACTCCTCCATTGGTCCAATTAGTTTTTGTTCTAGTTCTTTATTCATTGCAAATTTTTGCTGCTTAGGTGACCATGTTCTTGAGCTTGCATGTTAAATTTTTGAGGTCCCAAGCAATTCCAATGCATGATATGGGCTCTAGGCACTTGTAGGAGTAGTTGCTGTCACTCTTGTTTAGTTTTATGCACTTTTATTTTGAGGTTACTAAAAATTCAGAAATTTTCAGAAAAAGTAATATGCTTAGAAGAATGTACCAAGGAGGTTCCTCGGCAAAGAAAGGGCCAAGGATTGCTATACGTGAACAAGATATTAATTTGCCAAGGGACGCAAATGTACGGGCTTGTGAGTGGCCATACGATGATTTTATGGTCGAAGCAGGGTTCAAGGAAGAATTTCACGCGTATGTGTGTAATACCGAGCTGGAGGACTTCTTACAAGATAAGTGTTCTCAATATTATAAATTGATCGATTACTTTGTGCGGAGGTTCGAATATATTTCTGCGCGTAATTCTCCTAGTGTCATGTTTGATATTTATGATACATCTTATACCATGGATTTAGAGGATTTCACAACTGCTTGCAAACTCCTGCAGTGGGGTAATATTAATGATCCTCCCAAATCTGAATTAAGAGATTTTCTTGCTAATATTACTGTGGGAGAATCTAGGGACGTAGCACAAGCTACCATAGGGAGCATTCATTTTCCTGCTATACATTACTTTGCTCTCTTTATTGGTAGATGCATTAATGGTAAGGACGAGGTATGTCACATGTGTGCCCCTGATCTTTGTGTCCTCAAGAGTGTTGTGTGAGGTTATAAAGGTTATAACTTGGGGGCAATAGTTGCATGTAGGTTGCAGAATAATAGTAGAAGGGGAGATTTCTTTGGAGGAATTTATGCAACCCGTGTGGCTAATTTTCTTAATATAGCTCCACGAGAGGGGGATACGATTGTACGTCCTGTTTATTTGGATAAAGAAGCTATGTTTGATCATCATTTTCTTGAGAGCAATGAACAATTCCTCCATTATCAACTAATCTATGACAAACGCAACGTCGTCCCTGTTACTCTTCCTGCTCCCTACCTTTTTGATTATCAGGCAAAAGGAAGATATGTTGTCACCAGGGAAGAAGCAACTGAATATGAGAGGGGAATGGAGGCAGTTCACCAACACGCTGCTGCTCAGAAGGCGGTCGCCTCTGCATCTCAGTACTACCCCTGTTTCACTTATGGATATTCAGCGGTGCACATTACCATGGGGCCCACCCGTCAGCACGTATATGAAGGACAGAAATGGTAATAAATTAGTGGTCGGTGGGTATTTGAAGTCGTGAGACCTCTGGTTGGCAGTCACCAGCGGTAGGGAGGGGGCGTTCATTGGGCGGTGGGGTGGGGATCGCCAGAGAAAAAGCTCGGTGCATGGGGGGCTGCTAGAGGGATGGCCGGTGCGGCAGCGGACCGGCGGTGGGGAGTGGTTTCGGGGAGGGCGGGCCGGCGTGGCGGCGCGGGCCGGCCACAGGCGGCGGGGGCTGGCGGTTCGGCCGGTGGTGGCTGGCGGCTCGGGGGTGGAGTTTGATGATAAACTGGAGGCCCTTGATTTCGTATCCAACGGTTGGAAAATCTAATGACCAGAGATGAAAAAGTCAGTCGACTGACGTGTAGCTAGCCTCACCCCGCACGTACACATGCACACACACAAGACACACACGCATGCAGTTGTGCAACACTGACACGTACACATAACGTACACATGCACGCACGCAAGACACGCACACATGCAGGCGTGCAACACTGACACGTACACACGCACACATGCTGTCGTGCAACACTAACACATACACATGCACTCACGAACACACGCACGTATGCACCCATGCATGCAACACTGAAACGTACCCTTGCACGCACGCAATACTCGCATGCCTGCATGCACACAACACACGACGCAAGATACGCGCTCAACCTATACGTGCACGCACCCTTTGTTAAGGACATGGATTGTTGCGGGTATTAATCAATCTTATCTGTGATAAGAAGAACATTGATGTTTGCAGCGGTCTTTATGAATCAGAACGTATCGAACGGGCTATCAACATAGTAGGCTTACCTACATCAAAAAGATGACGTTACACTCAATGAACAATCATCGTTTTATGATATGCCCGCTTCTGACCGCCCTGGCCCACCAAAGGTTCCTCTGTTGTGCGCTGCCTGCGTTGGGTCACTGACATGCAGGCCATGCACCCAAAGAGCCCACAAGTCAGTGGAAGAACGGCGCGGTGTCCTAGGTTAAAGTCGAGGGCGCCACTCGCTGCACACCCGGCTGAACATGCCTCCGTGCCGTATTCAAACGCCTCCATGAAACCCGTCCGTGTGGAAGCCGAGAAACCCACTTTGGACACACGTCCGTTCATGACCGGGCCGGCGTTAAACGCAACACCGGCCGAGCTCCTCGCGACCGCCGTCTATTTAATCTCCTATTTAAATGAGGCCAAACGCCGGCCAAGAATCGCACACCTCCGCCGCTCCCCTATCTCCTCCACCATTTTGTCCACTCTTACAATGGCTTACGAAGAGTAGTTATTCCGCATCCAAGCCAGCTGGGTAGACCGTCGGATACGAGCTATGCAGCTCGCTGATCCACCTCCCTCCCCTCGCCCGATGGAGCCAGTTGCTGCCCCAAGATAGCACGTGCTTCAGCAACTCGCTGCTCCAGGCCATCTCGACGAGGAGCGGCGCACGGGCGTCGTTGCAGCCGTCCACGCCACCGCCTCATACCGCGTCTCCCGTTTCTGTGGCCGAGACTCCCATGTCGGTGGCCGCGCCATGCAAGTAGCGACAGAAGCCGGGTGCACGAAGAGCGACGAGTCGGTGGCCAGCGCCTCCACGTCCACCGCCATCATCAAGGAGAAGTAGAACACGGGAGGCCGCCACCGCTTGGGTCCCGTGAAGGCCACCACGGAGGCGACGCCAGTGTACATAGAAGGTGTCTTGCCGGATCCTTTTGTTGTGAGGACCTTCGTTGACCCCACATGGGATCCACGGAAGAGGGCAATGTTAGGATGAACTCGAGCCGGTGCCGGCCATGGCGAAGTAGTGGCCGGTGATGAACTCGAACCGGTGCCGGCCACCATCATCTTCGGCACCAGCCAATGATATCAGTTGGGCAGTGGGGAAGCGAGCCATCCTTTGTGCTGAAGCATATACCTCCGGGGCTCCCTGCAGTCCGGTGATCGTGCTGCCGGACATGAGGAACACAAATCGATCAGCGGGCGACCATTTAGGCCAGGTATTATATACCTGTGCTGTCCAAAACTAGCACCGCATAGTTCATTTGAATGTAATGAAATCTGTCATGTTTGTATGAAAATCCAGTATTTTATATGATTTCCGTCGTTGTTTATATGAAATATCAGTTTGTCTATGTGTGTGCGTCAATTTTGTCCGGTTGGATGGCATAATTTGCGGGTCGCCGGTCGGTCTGCGGGCGGCTCGGGCGGCGTCGTGGGACAAAAAAACACAGCTCGTGCGAGCTCGTCTCCAACGTGCGCGCTGGAGGATGCATGACAGCATGAGCAACCGAGCCATTCCTCGTTCATTAGTGGCAAAGGCACCGGTGGACAAAAGGGTCGCCAATATTTTGGCTACCCCGGGCAAGATCCAAACAGCCCCTCGCAACAGATTCAAACCCCTCGTTTGCCGTGGAATTTTGCCATGTGTTGTTTTCATGGACTAGCAAGATGCCCGTGCATTGCACGGAACATCGAGATGCATTTTTTAAAAAACTCCCGCATACATGCAAGGGATAATTAATGTCCTCCTTTGCTAGTACCACGAGGAAAACACCATTAATATTGCATCAATTAGTGTTAGTGGCCTTGTATATCTGCAAATTGTAATTTTGATAGTGGCCCCTTGTATATAAAAATGGAGGGAGAAAGATGAGAGATAAGGTGAGGAGGAGTGGGGCGTGGTGGTGACTGGTGGTCAGACTGGGCGGAGGCATGGGGATGGACGCCGCATTATGTCTAGGTTTGTATCTCTCTCACACACACTACATAGGTGGGGGACATGCACGAAGAGAAGAGGTGCACGCACGGCGCACATACTTCCGTCTCTTTCCCAACCACACCCGCGCGCGTACACGGTGGAGCTCATTTCTGTACGAAAAAGGCAGCCCACGTGGTAACTTGGCACGTGTACTGGTTGTCCACTTGGTGGAGGGAGGATCGTCTACCACAAGTGAACAAACAAACAGCGACTTGACGCGTTATGTTAAATTAAAAAAAGAGGCAAACCATGTGGGGCCTACCTTAGAGGCAAGGCTCTATACACTGGAGTAATTTTGATGTGTCCCGTCAACTCGCAGAACGAGGAGAAGCTTGCTTAGTACGCCGTCTCCCCCGCCCACGGGCGCGGTGGCTCGCAGGATGAGGTGAACCTTTCTTATGAGTAGTAGTAGTAGTACTCCTACTATTGTACGCCTTACGCCCGCTGCCTCGCCCACGCGCGCGGTGGCTCACAGCACGAGGAGAAAATTTTACTCCACTACTCCCTTCGTTTACTCCTCGTCCCTACTACGTACCTTGGTTAGTACTCCCTCCATTTACTTATACAAGGCCACTATAAAAAATACATTTTGCATCTATACAAGGCCACAAATAGTAATCGAGACAAAAGTTACTACTCCCTCCTTTCCAGTTTATGGCTCAATTTCAAAAACTCTCCAACCAAGGTAGACGGTGAGTGGTCGAATTAATTTCGTAGTTTGCACAAGTAATTAGTACGCTCATTTTTCTCCTTTCCGAGGCATTAATTAGAACGAATGCATGAATGACCACTAAATTTCCATGAACTTGTACATGCATTGGTTAGTTTCCTCTTGACACTGCTTGCGTCGGGTGATCTAACGCACCTCGAAATCCAACATGTAATGGTACTACTACTAGTATAGTAGAACTGAGACTTATCAAACGGAAAAACGAATGTTTTTTAGATGAGCCCTATAAAGCCTAGTGGGTACGTACTCCGTAAAAACAGATTTTTCCAAAACTAAGTCGCTCCCTTTCATGAATTTTGTAGTATACTCCTCCGTCAACGCTCCCTTTCATGAATTTTGTACTTCCTGTCGCCGACATGTGGGACATATAGCAACCGGGTTGACGTGTCAAGCACCAAATAACAGTGCAGAACAGCAGGGGGGACGCACCCCACTCATACCGGCCCAGTAGTAGTAATGAGCAATGAGACGTCAAATCACAATGCCGCACGTTCCTAGACGGACGAAGCAACCATTATTTCACACTTCGGTTCGCCATCATCTCAAACCACGTAGTATTGCTTCTGCCTCAAGAGGGACACGCGCATCGCCTTGGTACATATTGACACGTGGGAGCGCATGACAGGCCATGCTCCCCCGCCGATCGCTCGGTAAAATCACCTCATTTTTACTATACTTCCTCCATATCGGTTTACTACATGGCATGCACGTTGTTCTAGGTTGAGAATTTAACTAGCTATATATGTGATGAACAGTACTCCGGACTTTTAAAAAATGTATACTTTTGTAGTACTATCGATGGATTGCGCCATGGAGCAAAAATTGAAATTAAAAAAAGGTGGTACATATAGAGAGCGCTCGTCACCAAATTATGCATATAGTACTATTAAAAAAGCTAGTACGTGCTTAATTGGGGTCCTAAATTCTATTAAAGAAATACTAGTAGTATGTATCATACTAAGGAGTTAAAGTAACAAGAAGAAACATAACATAGTTCTGCTAGGGCTCGGCACAACACACCCCTCAAATTCAACTAAGCACACCTGAAATTAAACTATGCAACTAATCCGATAGACACTGCATTAGAACCACCATGAGCAACGATACTAACACCTTACTCACTCTGAGGAGTCCTCGTCCACGTCCTCGACTTCGTCCTTGTCCCTCTTCCTCTTGGTCGATACTTCTTTGCTTGAACCGCACACTTGGCTCTTGCTCTTCATCCAACCCTTGTAGATATTGAAGCAAAGGTAGCCATCCATTGCAGCGTAGTGGATGTGGTCTATATCTAGTACATTCCGCTGCCATGCATGACAATGAAACGTGTAATGAGGTTTCTCCAGTTTACCATACGAAGGATGAACCATGGCTCCTGCCAGGGTCAGCATTGAAGGCTGGCCACCAGAGGGCAGCAGCCGATTCTTCTGGAGGTCGAAGGGGTTGCCTACAACGAGGCCTATCCGACGCAGGACTTCTTTGTCGTTACCAAAGTCTACAGTAATGAATTTCACTAGGTTGCTCTCGAGGAAGTTCTTAAAATCCAGGCATTCAATGTCGGCATGCCATATGTGATAGACCAAGCATAACTCATGCACGCAAACCTGGATCATGACAGGCTTCTTCCTCTCTTCGTCATTTAGATCCTTCTCTCGTCCCAAGACTGTGGTGTACTCAACACCTAGCCCAGCGATCCACTCATCATCTGAGTCTTCGAACATGCGTCTGAAGCGAGAAAGGCATCCTTTCACCGTCGCAGAAGAACGGGTGTAGATGATGTCGAACTCATCGCCAGTGATGGTTCTAACCTTGTACTCACCACCGATCGTGGAGATTTGGGACACCATGGATTTGGGAGGAGGGTTAGGATTAGTGGAACTGCCGTAATGCGAATGGACGGGACGACTAGGAGCGAACCGCCGTAATATTAAAGGACGTGCGGGGACGAGTAGGAGCGAACTGCCAGCGTGCGAACAGCAGGGTAGTGGCTTTCCATTCTCCCATGATACGGGCTTCCGAGAGCCCTTGGATCTGATATTGAACGGTTGCATGGTGTGATTCTAGACCTATGGGTGAATATCCTATCCTAGAGGGTTATTCTGCAAATTTTCAGCAACTTAGCATGAGACCGTTTGATCTCAGATCCAAGGGCTGCCAGCAGCCCGTATCATGGTCACGCCTACCATGACCGTCGCGTCACTTGCGCGGTCGCGCTCTTTGAGATTTAACACGGTGCGTTAGGCTATCTGATGTTGGCATGTCATACATAGTCATCACTTAGTCACTCGTACTACAACAAGGTTGGCTATAAGTGTATTTATTTATTTTACTCCTCTCTATCTCTTTCTTCATACTCCCTCCTTTCCGGTTTATAAGGCTCAATTGAAAAATCTCACCAACAAAGGTAGATGGTGAGTGGTGGAATACCTTTTGGAGTTTGCAAAAGCACCCAAATTAATGCTCTTGTTTTCCTCAAAAAAGTATGTTTACCAATGCATTAATTGCAATGCATACATGCATAAATTACATGCATTGGTCAATTTTCTCTTATTACTTGCATGCAATGATTTAATGCACCTTGGAATCTGAACATGTGATGGGAAACAACCAAATTGAGCATTATAAAATGGAAAAACTAAAATTTTGAGATAAGCCCTATAAACCGGAAAGGAGGGAGTAATATAAGAATGTTTTTTACACCAGTGTAGTGCCAAAAACATTCTTATATTATGGGACACATGGAGTACTAGTATTTATTGCATTTGCCAAGGAGTGACCTCTTCCAATGAAATGGTGTTGCTAAGTTTGCTTCATTTAATTAGCTATAGACTCAAAATTGTCTTTTCACCTAGGTACACGCGCTTAGCACCGTTTCTTCCTTGGGTCACCAAACTTGCCACATCAGACTTTATTCCGATGTGGCAAGCTTAGCACCTGTAGGAGTAAGTAAGTACTACAATAGTGGGCCATAAGCCCGCTTTACATGGCATTTTTGCATGTGTGGAGGAAAGAGGCAAGGAAAAAGTGGAGAAGTGGGCTCTCATGCAAGAGCCAGCCTCAACTACATGGTGGAGCATTGGGAGAGGCACTTGTATGGAGGTGGTCGGGAATCAGGAGACTCACACCGGTCGTAGCACCACAGTTAAAATGAAAATGGCAAGTCAAATCACAGGGCCCCACCTGTCCAGCAGTAACTCGCTGTCAAATCACACAGCCCTACGTGTCACGACCGGTTTTTCCATAAAATACTTATTGAGAAAATCGATCTTTTGATCCCAGTATAGGAAGAGTTATCCTCACTGGTAGACAAATACTTGAAATACAGAGGACCAGTAGCATTAAAAATATTACAGGGTTGAGCTGAGGCTGCTCAAAAATTTATTACAAACACGCCAATATTGTGCATAAGGGCGGTTATGACACAGGGGTGTGGTGACATGCTACTAGCTCAAGATAAAAGTGGTGGTGGATAACTTGACTCCTAAACTGGCAGCTCATCGAGCGTCGAGGTGAGGCTCGATAAATTTATTTCTGGGGTAGCAGAAGCGAATATAATACAGTGACCAAATACAGGATCGCACGGGACTGACTAGGACTCCTCTAGGCGTTGGACTCGCTATCGAACTCTTCATCCATGAGATCGCCTTCATCAACATCTGGCCAAATCAACAAGCTAGGTGATTACTTTGAAAGTACTCGCAAGACAGTTCGGACAAAAGATATAACAAATGCATGCATGAATGCGTCGTGAACAAATTTAATAATGCTCATTCCAATAATAAAAATGTGCACGACATGATAAGTAAAACAAATAACTGAAAACCGATCGGGTGTCTGGAGCGACGCCTCGAAAGGTAAACAAATGAACATCATGTCGCAGTCGGGCGTCTAAGCGACACCACATAAAGGGCTTATATTGAAAAGTAAAAGACAAGCGTGCCACAGTCGGACGTCTGGGCGACATCGCAGAAAGGGCTTTATTGAGAATAAATAACAAGCGTGCCACAGTCGGACGTCTGAGCGACATCACAGAAAGGGCTTTTATTGAAAATAAATAACAAGCGTGCCACAGTCGGACGTCTGAGCGACATCACAGAAAGGGCTTTTATTGAAAATAAATAACAAGCGTGCCACAGTCGGATGTCTGAGGGACATCACAGAAAGGGCTTTTATTGAAAATAAATAGCAAGCGTGCCACAGTCGGACGTCTGAGAGACATCACAAAAAGGGCTTTTATCAAAAGTGAATAACAGGTTAGTCCATCCATAAGAATAAACTTTTACCCGGACTTAACACTCATGTGGTTCACCGGAGTTTTGTCACTGAGACTGACATTTGATGAGATAAGATGAACGTAGTACTTGGACATGTACAAGATGATTCAAAGGATTTTTGACTCTGCAGAGTTTGTACTAATTGTCCACAGCCAACGGATTTCCGTAGTCACGAATGACTAGTTCCGTTTATGGTATTTCGGTAGAAACACATTTAACCACTATACACCCATTCCACCTCACGATGCCAGGGATCACCCTTGACAACATCCAAGAAAAACTTTGAGATGGGGAGGTCACAACCTCGAATAGCATGGGATCAAATTTCTATACGCGCGCTCTAAGGGGTGCCCCCCTCTCGGTCCCAACCGGAAACACCCATGCCCCTTGACCGGATGACGGGCTTTAACCCAGGGCCATGGAACCCTCATCCCAGCCTCTCTATTTGGTGTGTACCAGGAAAACGGTTTGCAACTTACTAAGCCATATTCCTTGTGGAAAACATGTGGTAGTACGGGAATACAAATGAATGGGAATGTGACTTGATTCACGTTGATACTGAAGTTTAGACTGGAATAAGACTGGCATGCCACAACACTGCCATCTTACCCATTCTCATGCCATCACATGGCCATGCAAATTTATATCCAACAACATATGGATTTCCGAAACTCACTTGCCTCATTTTTGCATGAAATATAACATTCAATGAAATGTTCATAAACATGCTATGATACTACTAAATGCAAACATGCAACAACAACTCATCATATCAAGAGTTCAAACATGCTTGCTTGGTTCGGAGTAGTCGGAGTCTAACTTGGCGAAGTTCGCGGCTCCGTCACCTCCTCCGGTATCTACGGTATAAGAAAAATATGTACTTATCATAAATATCGCGTGTGCATAGAAAAGTGCTCCAAATATTTTTCAAATAAATATGACAAAAAACTAGACAGAAAAATAAAGATGACAGAAAAAGAATCAACCAAAAATCATTTTCTGTTTGAATGTTATAAAGGTTTTAAAACCAGGGACCCATTTGAAATGAAACAGAAAGTTTCCAGGGGGTCAACTGAATAAAACAGAAAACGATTCGGAAAAAGAGAAAACTCTGACGAGGGGGGTCCCACCCGTCAGGTTTGAATTTTTAAACGGGGAAGAACAGAGTCTGCCGGCGCCCGAGAGCTGCGGTGGCCGCCGGCGGCGATCCACGGCGAGGCAGGGGGATCGGGCGGTACCAGAGTGATCAGCATGTCCTCCCGCGTCGGTGGTTCGTGGTGGTAGTCGCCGGCGAGCACTACGTCGACGGCGGCCCTTGCTCCGGCGGACGGCGGCTCGGGTGGAGTTGGCTCTCGTCGGGGAAGGCTGCGAAGGTCAAATCAAAGCTTGGGTTAGCTCACTGGGTGCCCGAGGTGGCTACTGACGTGGTTTGGGCGACGGGGATAGCCTCACCGGAGTGAATCAAGCTGATGGCCGAGGCGGATTGGGGCGGCCGGAGTTGGGGGAGGAGACCTCCTCAAGGTCCTCCTAGTGGCTTGGCGGAGTGTTGGTGAGGTGAAGTGGTGGTGCGTGCACGGGAGCGAGCTCAGGGCTCCTTTTTATAGGCAATCCGAGGAGGTGGCCATGAACGGAGTTCTCCGGCGATGGTTACGGCGGCGCAGAGCTTGCTCGGGGAGGTTTAGGGAGTTGGGCGTCAACGTGGAGTTCCACTGGTTCCTTTTTGATGCTAAACAAGCTTGGATTAGGAGTCCTGGGTGGATACGACGGAACGGGGCGGCGCGGGCCCGTCGGCGGCAGAGGGCGTGCCCTGTGCTTGCCGGACCACGGCGACGGTGCTGCGGGGGTGCTCTGGCATGCATGAGCCATGCGGAGGGCTAGGGAGCAAAGGGCGGCGCAGAACGGCATAACGGGCTGGTGCTGGCTCCATTTGGCCGCCACGGGTGGCCCTGCCACCGCAGAGGCTGCCGGAGTTGAAGATGCTCGCCGCCACCGATGCCTCCGTCCGTCCAAGAGGCCGTGTGGTGCTCTGGCCAGGGGGAAGAGGCTGTGTGCAAAGCGCCAAGGTGCACGGGTGATCAGTGACCATTCCCTGACGAAAAACGACACTGCAAAAATCTGAATTTACTGAACTTACTGAAAATGCACATGAACACTGCCGGCCAAGTGTTCGACGAAATGGTTTTGGCATGAGGGAAATTTTCCTGGGGCTGATCTTTGGTGTGGTGGTCTCTCATTGCATCTGAGGGCTACCTGAATTTTGGTAGAATTTTTGGGGAAGAGGAGATATGAATTTCACCAAATTTGACAAATCTGGATCAAACTTGCAGAGGATGAAACTTGGAAATTTTGAAAAGAGGAAGAGTGGATCTTGATGGTTCTAGGTTGTGGGTGCCAAGGACTATCCAGAGGAGTTGGTTTGAGATCAAAACTCAAAGGTAGTTAGGTACTTCCTTTGTAGAGCATCTAGGCTCAGAATAATTGGCAGAATTGTTTTGGGAAGAAAAACAAAAGGATAAAAATCCAAAAATGGATTTATCTTATTGGGACAGAATGTTTGGATTGACCTAAAGTGGAAGGAGGGGTTTTGGGAGAAATTTACCACCAGAGGCATGGTAAAACCAAGGATGGATCAAAACCAAAGAATAGCTCCAAAACCATTTAAGGTTCTTTTTAAAAGAAAAATAATTCCAAGAAATGCTTTTGAGAAGGGAAACTCAGAAGAGAGGTTTTTAGGAAGGGTTTAAATGACCATCTTCAAACCAAGCAAGGCTTTTGCTGAAAACAAAGACAAAAATTTTTTTGGAGTGACACAGCACCTACCCCCTTAGGAAAAATCTCGTCCCCAAGATTTCAGCTGATCCTTAAACAGGTGTGGGTGCTCTGTCCGAAGAAAATCCTCTCTTTCCCAAGTTGTTTCATTCTCGGTGTGATTGCTCCACTGAACTCTGAAAAACTTGATGATTTTCTGTTGGGTCCTCCTTTCAGACTCTTCTAATATTTTTATTGGACGCTCCCGGTAGGTGAGGTCTGGTTGCACGTCAATGTTTTCATGTGATACCTGCTTCTCTGGGTTGCTCACGTACTTCCTCAACTGCGAGATGTGGAACACGTCGTGGACCTCGGATAAATCTTCGGGTAAGTCTAGCTGGTAGGCTACCGTGCCCCTTCGGGCCACTATACAGAATGGTCCGATGAATCTTGGTGCTAGCTTTCCCTTAACCTTTAATCATTGCAGACCCCTCATAGGAGAAACTCTTAGGTACACAAACTCTCCGGGTTCAAAACTGATTTCCCGATGCTTTCGATCGTAATAACTCTATTGTCGACTCTGAGCGGTCTTGAGTCGATCCCTAATCATCTTAACTTTTTCCTCAGCCTCCTTGAGCATGTCTGGGCCGAAGATATGGCTGTCTCCGGTCTCTGACCAATTTAGCGGTGTACGGCATCTTCGCTCGTACAGAGCTTCAAATGGTGCCATTTGCAGGCTGGCTTGATAACTGTTGTTGTATGCGAACTCTGCATACGGCAAGCTTTCTTCCCAACTGGTTCCATAGGTGAGGACACACGCTCTCAGCATGTCTTCTAGAATTTAATTTACGCGTTCAGTTTGCCCATCAGTCTGGGGGTGGTATGCGGTACTGAATGCTAGTTGGGTTCCCAGTGCCTGTTGTAGGTTATCCCAAAATCTAGAGACGAATTGTGTGCCTCTGTTAGATATTATAGTCTATGGGACTCCATGCAGGCAGACGATACGGGCAAGATAAAGTCTGGCCAGCCTCTGAGTGGTGTGAGTTGTCTTCACCGGGATGAAATGTGCCACCTTAGTTAATCTGTCGGTTATGACCCATATGGCATTATTTCCGTGTCGTGATCGAGGTAGTCCAACAATGAAATCCATTCCTATCTTGTCCCACTTCCACTCGGGTATCTTGTTTGGCTATAATATCCCGGCTGGTTTCTGGTGCTCGGCCTTGATGCGTTGACAAGAGTCACAACATGCAATGAACGTGGCTATGTCCCATTTCATACCGTGCCACCAAAAATTTCCCTGAAGGTCCTTGTACATTTTTGTTCCTCCGGGATGGATTGAATACGGAGCGGTGTGGCTTTCAGCTAGAATCTGCTGTTTGAGGTCCTTGATATTTGGTACGCAAAGTCTTTCTCCGTACCACAATATTCCTTGCTCGTCTACGTTGAATTCTGAGGCCCTACCCAAACTTACTTTCCTTTTTATGCCATCAATGCTGGGGTGTCCATGATGAGCCTCCTTAATCTTTTCCATCAGGGTAGGCTGTATTTCCAAATTCCACACACTGCCTTCGGTGACCATTATTAAATTGAGTTTGGCAAATTCCTGTTGAAATTCTGGTCTCAAATTTGGTATACTTTCATTGTCCGAGCTAGGTTCCGACTAAGGGCATCTGCTACTACATTTTCTTTTCCTGGATGATAGTGGATTCCAACATCACAATCCTTCACTAATTCCAACCAGCGTCGTTGCCGTAGATTGAGTTCAGGCTGTGTGAAAATATACTTGAGGCTCTTATGGTCTGTGTATATTTCACAACGATTTCCAAGTAAAAAGTGTCTCCATTCTTTGAGTGCATGGATGACTGCTGCCAACTCCAAGTCATGAGTAGGATAATTATCCTCATGCTTGCAAAGTTGTCTGGAGACATACGCAACTACCTTGCCCTCTTGCATCAATACGCATCCGAGGCCCTTCTGGGATGCGTCACAATATACCTCAAAATTCTTGTGTATGTCTGGTACAATTAACACTGGTGCCATTGTTAATTTCCTTTTTAGCTCTTGGAAGCTTTTCTCACAGGCTTCCATCCATTCAAACTTCTTGTCTTTCTTGAGTAACTATGTCATTGGTTTTGCTATGGTGGAGAATCCTTCAATAAATCTCCGGTAATATCCTGCCATTCCCAAGAAACTCCGTACGTCCGTTACGCTAGCCGGTGGTTTCCAGCCAAGTACGGCCTTGACCTTTTCCGGGTCTACGACAATACCTTCTTGGGCCAGTACATGGCCCAGGAAACCCACCTGTCTTAGCCAAAATTCACATTTGCTGAACTTGGCGTATAGCTGATGTTTCCTGAGTTCTCCTAGTACAATTCTGAGATGTTCAGCGTGCTCTTCTGGTGTCTTGGAGTATATCAGAATATCATCGATGAATACCACAACAAACTTGTCCATATACTTCATAAATACATTGTTCATGAGGTGAACAAAATATGCGGGGGCGTTTGTTAGTCCAAATGGCATTACTGTGAACTCATACAGTCCATATCTGGAGGTGAAGGCTGTCTTGGGGATATCTTCTGTTCGCACTTTTAATTGGTGGTATCCCGACCTCAAGTCAATTTTTGAGAAGACTTTGGCCTGAGCGAGCTGATCAAATAAATCATTTATCCGTGGCATTGGGTATTTGTTCTTGATTATGACCATGTTAAGAGCTCGATAGTCTATACACAATCTCAGTGTCCCATCCTTTTTCTTGGCAAATAAAATTGGAGAACCCCAAGGTGAGGAACTGGCTCGTATGTATCCTTTCTCCAATAATTCCTTTATTTGCTTCTTAAATTCTACCAACTCGGATGGTGCCATTCTGTATGGTTTCTTGTAAATGGGAGCGGTTCCGGGTGCTAGCTCAATGCTGAATTCTATCTCTCGGTCTGGTGGCATGCCTAGTAGTTCTTCTGGAAATACGTCTGGAAATTCACACACTACTAGAACCTTGTTCAACTCAGAAACGTCCACCTTGTTCAATCTCGGTTGCCGAGATATTTGTCACTCCTTGGCTGAAACTTTTATTGTCTTCCCGTGATGGTGTGTGAGAATTACGGTCCGGTTGAAGCAGTCAATAAAACCTTTGTTGGTGGTTAACCAATCCATCCCTAGGATGACATCCAGCCCTTTACTTTCCAATACAATAAGGTTGGCGTAAAACTTCAATCCTTCGAATTCAATAACCATACCTTGACAGTAACTCTGGGTCATTTGCTTGATCCCAGGGGACTTGATGATCATTGACTTTTCCAAGGGAAGCATCGAAAAATTATTTTGCAAAGCAAAACTCTTCGAAATGAATGAGTGAGAAGCTCCAGAATCAAACAAAACCATGGCAGGTATTGTGTGGACAGGGAACGTACCGAGTACGATATCTGGGGCGTTATGTGCTTCCTCTTTGGTCACGTGGTTCAGATGACCCTTCCTGTGGTTGTTATTGGGGTTGAAATTGTTTCGCTTGGGAGCTGAATTGTTGCCACTATTGTTTGGCTTTGGGGTTGAGTTCCTTGGCTTGGGGCACTGCTTGGCATAGTCCCCTTCTTCTCCACAAGCGTAGCAAGTAACACCTAGGCGATATGTGAACTCCTTGTCCCTTGCATGGAAATTCTTGATTGGGCGTGAATTATTCGTCGTGGGTTTATGTGTCCCACCTTTCTAAAATTCTGTCTTGCTTCGGTGGTTGCGAGCAAAAGTAGACTGGTCCCTTTTGTGTTTGCGGAAATCTTCCAAGCTGCGTCGCTCATTTTCCAAGGTAATAGCCTTATCCACCAATGTTTTAAAATCTGGGAAGGTGTGCACGACCAGCTGGCATTTAAGCGCGGGTGCTAGGACTTCCAAGAATTTTTCCATCTTCTTGCTTTCAGTCATACGCTCTTCGTTGGCGTAGCGAGACAGCAGAGTAAACTGGCTGTTGTATTCTGACACTGTCATGGTCCTCTGTTTGAGGTCATCAAATTCTCTCTTCTTGATTTTCATAACACTTTTAGGAATGTGTGCCCCACGAAAACCTCCTTTGAAATCCTCCCAGGTTATTTCATTTTCGTTGGGGTGCATGTGCAGGAAATTTTCCCACCACGATGCAGCTGCTCCAGTGAGATAACGTGGTGCATATAGTACTTTCTCACGGTCTGAACATTGTGCAATAATTAATTTTCTTTCCATGTCTCGAAGCCAGTCGTCGGCCTCAAGAGGTTTGTCAGTATGAGAAAATGTTGGAGGACGCGTCTTCTGTAGCTCGGACAACTTGGATTGCTGCTGATACTGTCCATGGTGATTTCCCATATTGATGAATTGGTTCATCATTTCCTGATGTTGTTGCTGACTCTGTTCATAAAGGCGGCATACTTGGGTGAATGTTGTTTCACTGTCCTGTTGACTAGACTGTCCCTGTGTGAAATTGTTGTTTGGTGGTGTGCCATAATTTTCCTCTGGCGGGATTAGCATGGAGCGCGTCCAAGGACGAGATATCTCTCACTCTCGGGATATATTTTGTGAAACTCGTAAGACAAGAAAAAGAGTCGCAAAAGCCAAAATTTCATAAATACGGAAATTTTAAAAACTCCAGAATTTTTCAAGAAAAAATCAACGATTGCGCACGGAGGACTATTACATATCTTACACGCAAGCAGTAATTATACAATACATCACTCAGGATATGCGTACATATTCCTGACATGTTATTTAGTCTAGTGCACTTCTCCATACCCTACATGATGCGCAAACAAGCTACTTCTCACAACCTATGTACATATAAACATATAGCACAAGTCGGTACATCGCATGAAGGCTAAGCGTACTCAGTCGGAGATGGTGAGGATCTCCCTTGGCCTGCCGAGGGTGAGGCGCAGAGAGGCTGGGGACTCAACTTCCTCCTCGCTAATAGGCTCCAGACGTGAAGCGTTGCGCTGAGCTGGTGGATCGGGTGCCATAGGCGGAGTAACACGAACAGGAGTGGGCGCAAAAGGTGGAGCAGAGCAAACGGGAGTGGGTGCAATAACTTGGTTGAACTCCTCAGTGGTAGGCAGTCGACGAGCAGTGGCGAGAATGGTAGGTGAATGGGTTGCCGATGACGAGATGAAAGTCAGCGGTGGAGCGGTGTGCAGGAGTTCCCTCCTGTTGGCGGCACAGCCATGGACTGAGTCCATGCGGGCAGCTACAAGGTCGTCCACCATGCTGTCAAAGGCTGCCTCCAGAGCTCGGAGGTACTCGACAAGCATCTCAAAGGCCTCGTCACGCTCTCCTCTGGGGCAAGCGAATGAGTAGTGACAGGTGTATGGCACGTGGCATGGAAGATAGCGGTAGCGACGAGTCTTCATTGCAGGAAGAACATCCCGGAGACAAGCTATCACCTCACGGGCAGCCATCTGCATAGCATGCCTCTCTGTAGGCATGGCTCTCCCCAAGAACCAGAAGGGCGTATCTCAGCATGCCCTCCCTTGAATTGCACCGCGGCCTGGTGCATGGTCAGACTGTCGTTGATCTTGTGTGGGTAAATGTGAAGACTGGGCGCACTGATGGCCCCATCGCGACCTGGACGACAAAGGAGAGGAGCTTGACGAACCCCTCAGGCACGTTGGCGAACATCTGTGACTCACAGTCGTTGCCAGTCATCTACAAAAGTAGGCGAAAGTTCTGAATGGTCAGATCATAAATTTATGCTGACTGTCAGAAAATGACTACATTTGTAAAAGTAAGAATGAGCTCTACTAGGCTAATAACCAATTAGCGATCGCACCTAGTGGCTTCCTACAGTCAGCCTGGCTCTGGTACCAAGTTTTTCACGACCAGTTTTTCAATAAAATACTTATTGAGAAAATCGATCTTTTGATCCCAGTATAGGAAGAGTTATCCTCACTGGTAGACAAATACTTGAAATACAGAGGACCAGTAGCATTAAAAATATTATAGGGTTGAGCTGAGGCTGCTCAACAATTTATTACAAACATGCCAATATTGTACATAAGGGCGGTTATGACACAGGGGTGTGGTGACATGCTACTAGCTCGAGATAAAAGTGGTGGTGGATAACTTGACTCCTAAACTGGCAGCTCATCGAGCGTCCAGGTGAGGCTCGATAAATTTATTTCTGGGGTAGCGGAAGCGGATATAATACAGTGACCAAATATAGGATCGCACGGGACTGACTGGGACTCCTCTAGGCGTCGGACTCGCTATCGAACTCTTCATCAATGAGATCGCCTTCATCAACATCTGGCCAAATCAACAAGCCAGGTGAGTACTTTGAAAGTACTCGCAAGACAGTTCGGACAAAAGATATAACAAATGCATGCATGAATGCGTCGTGAACAAATTTAATAATGCTCATTCCAATAATAAAAATTTGCATGACATGATAAGTAAAACAAATAACTGAAAACCGATCGGGTGTCTGGAGCGACGCCTCGAAAGGTAAACAAATGAAAATCATGCCGCAGTCGGGCGTATAAGCGACGCCACATAAAGGGCTTATATTGAAAGGTAAAAGACAAGCGTGCCACAGCAGGACGTCTGGGCGACATCGCAGAAAGAGCTTTTATTGAAAATAAATAACAAGCGTGCCACAGTCGGACGTCTGAGCGACATCACAGAAAGGGCTTTTATTGAAAATAAATAACAAGCGTGCCACAGGCGGACGTCTGAGCGACATCACAGAAAGGGCTTTTATTGAAAATAAATAACAAGTGTGCCACAGTCGGACGTCTGAGCGACATCACAGAAAGGGCTATTATTGAAAATAAATAGCAAGCGTGCCACAGTCGGACGTCTGACCGACATCACAGAAAGGGCTTTTATCAAAAGTGAATAATAGGTTAGTCCATCCATAGGAATAAACTTTTACCCGGACTTAACACTCATGTGGTTCACCGGAGTTTTGTCACTGAGACTAACATTTGATGAGATAAGATGAACACAGTACTTGGACATGTACAAGATGATTCAAAGGATTTTTGACTCTGCAGAGTTTGTACTAATTGTCCACAGCCAACGGATTTCCGTAGTCACGAATGACTAGTTCTGTTTACGGTATATCGGTAGAAACACATTTAACCAGTATACACCCATTCCACCTCACGATGCCAGGGATCACCCTTGACAACGTCCAAGAAAAACTTTGAGACGGGAAGGTCACAACCTCGAATAGCATGGGATCAAATTTCTATACGCGCGCTCTAAGGGGTGCCCCCTCTCGGTCCCAACCGGAAACACCCATGCCCCTTGACCGGATGACGGGCTTTAATCCAGGGCCATGGAACCCTCATCCCAGCCTCTCTATTTGGTGTGTACCAGGAAAACGGTTTGCAACTTACTAAGCCATATTCCTTGTGGAAAACATGTGGTAGTACGGGAATAGAAATGAATGGGAATGTGACTTGATTCACATTGATACTGAAGTCAAGTAGACTGGCATAAGACTGGCATGCCACAACACTGCCATCTTACCTATTCTCATGCCATCACATGGCCATGCAAATTTATATCCACCAACATATGGATTTCCGAAACTCACTTGCCTCATTTTTGCATGAAATATAACATTCAACGAAATGTTCATAAACATGCTATGATACTACTAAATGCAAACATGCAACAACCACTCATCATATCAAGAGTTCAAACATGCTTGCCTGGTTCGGAGTAGTCGGAGTCTAACTTGGCGAAGTTCACGGCTCCGTCACCTCCTCCGGTATCTACGGTATAAGAAAAATACGTACTTATCGTAAATACCGCGTGTGCACAGAAAAATGCTCCAAATATTTTTCAAATAAATATGAAAAAAACTAGACAGAAAAATAAAGATGACAGAAAAAGAATCAACCAAAAATCATTTTCGGTTAGAAAGTTATAAAGGTTTTAAAACCAGGGACCCATCTGTAATGAAACAGAAAGTTTCCAAGGGGTCAACTGAATAAAACAGAAAACGATTCGGAAAAAGAGAAAACTCTGACGAGGGGGGTCCCACCCGTCAGGTTTGTATTTTTAAACGGGGAAGAACAGAGTCTGCCGGCGCCCAAGAGCTGCGGTGGTCGCCGGCGGCGATCCACGGCGAGGCAGGGGGATCGGGTGGTACCATACTGATCAGCGTGTCCTCTCGTGTCGGTGGTTGGTGGTGGTGGTCGCCGGCGAGCACTACGTCGACGGCGGCCCTTGCTCCAGCGGACGGCGGCTCGGGTGGAGTTGGCTCTCGTCGGGGAAGGTTGCGAAGATCAAATCGAAGCTTGGGTTAGCTCACTGGGTGCCCGAGGTGGCTACTGATGTGGTTTGGGCGACGGGGATAGCCTCACCGGAGTGAATCGAGCTGATGGCCGAGGCAGATCGGGGCGGCCGGAGTTGGGGGAGGAAACCTCCTCGAGGTCCTCCTAGTGGCTTGGCGGAGTGTTGATGAGGTGCAGTGGTGGTGCGTGCACGGGAGCGAGCCCGGGGCTCCTTTTTATAGGAGATCCGAGGCGGTGGCCGTGAACGGAGTTCTCCGGCGATGGTTACGGCGGCGCAGAGCTTGGTCGGGGAGGTTTAGGGAGTTGGGCGTCAACGTGGAGTTCCACTGGTTCCGTTTTGACGCTAAACAAGCTTGGATTAGGAGTCCTGGGTGGATTCGATGGAACGGGGCGGCGCGGGCCCGTCGGCGGCAGAGGGCGTGCCCTGTGCTTGCCGGGGCACGGCGACGGTGCTGCGGGGGTGCGCTAGCATGCATGAGCCACGCGGAGGGCTAGGGAGCAAAGGGCGGCACAGAACGGCGTAACGGGCCGGTGCTGGCTCCGTTTGGCCGCCACGGGTGGCCCTGCCACCGCAGAGGCTGCCGGCGTTGAAGATGCTCGCCGCCACCGACGCCTGCGTCCGTCCAAGCGGCCGTGCGGTGTTCTGGCCAGGGGGAAGAGGCTGTGTGCAAAGCGCCAAGGTGCACGGGTGATTAGTGACCATTCCCTGACGAAAAACGACACTGCAAAAATCTGAATTTACTGAACTTACTGAAAATGCACATGAACAGTGCCGGCCAAGTGTTCGACGAAATGGTTTTGGCGTGAGGGAAATTTTCCTGGGGCTGATCTTTGATGTGGTGGTCTCTCATTGCATCTGAGGGCTGCCTGAATTTTGGTAGAATTTTTGGGGAAGAGGAGATATGAATTTCACCAAATTTGAAAAATCTGGTCCAAACTTGCAGAGGATGAAACTTGGAAATTTTGAAAAGAGGAAGAGTGGATCTTGATGGTTCTAGGTTGTGGGTGCCAAGGAATATCCAGAGGAGTTGGTTTGAGATCAAAACTCAAAGGTAGTTAGGTACTTCCTTTGTAGAGCATCTAGGCTCAGAATAATTGGCAGAATTGTTTTTGGAAGAAAATCAAATGGACAAATATCCAAAAATGGATTTATCTTATTGGGACAGAATGTTTGGATTGCCCTAAAGTGGAAGGAGGGGTTTTGGGAGAAATTTACCACAAGAGGCATGGTAAAACCAAGGATGGATCAAAACCAAAGAATCGCTCCAAAACCATTTAAGGTTCTTTCTAAAAGAAAAATAAATCCAAGAAATGCTTTTGAGAAGGGAAACTCAGAAGAGAGGTTTTTAGGAAGGGTTTAAATGACCATCTTCAAACCAAGCAAGGCTTTTGCTGAAAACAAAGACACAAATTTTTTTTGGAGTGTCACACTACGGTTGCAGCAGCCTACTCCCTCGTCTTCTCGCGTCTCTGTCGAACCGACTAGGTGGAACTGCCCCGCCTACCGCGCAGGAAAAGCCCCGCCCTCAACTTTTAAATACAACGACATCCGCTTAAGAATCCAATGATATAACGTAGTACTTTTTGTGACATAGTAACTCATATTTAGTTAGTCAAATGGATGACCTAGAACTATGTGCACGCCCTATAAACCGAGACGGAGAGGGTAGTTCAGCACGTATCTTTTTAGATCAATATAGTCGGGATTCACCAAGGAGCAAAACCAAGTCGTAGGCTGCTCCTATCGTGTTGGCGTAGCAACTCAAGCAGGGTCAGTCCACACATGAAATGGCGACACACTTAATAGGACCCCATTGGCCGACATGTGGCTCATCCATCGTATTGTTCCACGTGCGAAGCACCAAATTACAGTTCGGAGCAGCGGTTGGAACTGGAGGCACCCCGATCATAGCGCCGCAGTAGTAGAAAATGAGCGACGAGGGGTCAAATTGTTGGAAATATGCCCTAGAGGCAATAATAAAAGCATTATTATTATATTTCCTTGTTCATGATAATTGTCTTTATTCATGCTATAATTGTGTTATCCGGAAATCGTAATACATGTGTGAATAACAGACACCAACATGTCCCTAGTGAGCCTCTAGTTGACTAGCTCGTTGATCAACAGATAGTCATGGTTTCCTGACTATGGACACTGGATGTCATTGATAACGAGATCACATCATTGGGAGAATGATGTGATGGACAAGACCCAATCCTAAACATAGCACAAGATCGTATAGTTTGTTTGCTAGAGTTTTCCAATGTCAAAGTATCTTTTCCTTAGACCATGAGATCGTGTAACTCCCGGATACCGTAGGAGTGCTTTGGGTATGCCAAACGTCACAACGTAACTGGGTGACTATAAAGGTAGACTACGGGTATCTCCGAAAGTGTCTGTTGGGTGACATGGATCAAGACTGGGATTTGTCACTCCGTATGACGGAGAGGTATCACTGGGCCCACTCGGTAATGCATCATCATAATGAGCTCAGAGTGACCAAGTGTCTGGTCACGGGATCATGCATTACGGTACGAGTAAAGTGACTTGCCGGTAACGAGATTGAACGAGGTATTGGGATACCGACGATCGAATCTCGGGCAAGTAACATATCGATAGACAAAGGGAATAGCGTACGGGATTGATTAAATCCTCGACATCGTGGTTCATCCGATGAGATCATCGTGGAGCATGTGGGAGCCAACATGGGTATCCAGATCCCGCTGTTGGTTATTGACCGGAGAGTCGTCTCGGTCATGTCTGCTTGTCTCCCGAACCCGTAGGGTCTACACACTTAAGGTTCGGTGACGCTAGGGTTATGAAGATATGTATATGCAGAAACCCGAATGTTGTTCGGAGTCCCGGATGAGATCCCGGACGTCACGAGGAGTTCCGGAATGGTCCGGAGGTAAAGAATTATATATAGGAAGTGCTATTTCGGGCATCGGGACAAGTTTCGGGGTTATCGGTATTGTACCGGGACCACCGGAAGGGTCCCGGGGGTCCACCGGGTGGGGCCACCTGTCCCGGGGGGCCACATGGGCTGTAGGGGGTGCGCCTTGGCCTAGATGGGCCAAGGGCACCAGCCCCTATAGGCCCATGCGCCTAGGGTTTCCCCCTAGGAGGAGTCCTAGTGGTGGAAGGCACCCCTAGGTGCCTTGGGGGGGAGGGAAACCTCCCCTTGGCCGCCGCCCCCCTAGTAGATCTCATCTACTAGGGCCGGCCACCCCCCCTTGGCACCCCTATATATAGTGGGGGAGAGGAGGGACTTCATACACCAGCCCCTGGCGCCTCCATCCTCCCCCCGTTACGTCTCTCCCTCGTAGTCTCGGCGAAGCCCTGCTGCTGTGACGCCCTGCATCCACCACCACGCCGTCGTGCTGCTGGATCTTCATCAACCTCTCCTCCCCCTTGCTGGATCAAGAAGGAGGAGACGTCTCCCGTCCCGTACGTGTGTTGAACGCGGAGGTGCCGTCCGTTCGGCGCTGGTCATCGGTGATTTGGATCACGTCGAGTACGACTACATCATCACCGTTCTTTTGAACGCTTCCGTGCGCGATCTACAAAGGTATGTAGATGCATCTAATCACTCGTTGCTAGATGAACTCCTAGATGATCTTGGTGAAACGAGTAGGAAATTTTTGTTTTCTGCAACGTTCCCCAACAGTGGCATCATGAGCTAGGTCTATGCGTAGTTCTTCTTGCGCGAGTAGAACACAATTTGTTGTGGGCGTAGATTTGTCAACTTTCTTGCCGTTACTAGTCCTTTCTTGCTTCAGCGGTATTGTGGGATGAAGCGGCCCGGACCAACCTTACACGTACGCTTACGTGAGACCGGTTCCACCGACTAACATGCACTAGTTGCATAAGGTGGCTGGCGGGTGTCTGTCTCTCCTACTTTAGTTGGAGCGGAATCGATGAACAGGGTCCTTATGAAGGGTAAATAGAAGTTGACAAATCACGTTGTGGCTTTAACGTAGGTAAGAAAACGTTCTTGCTAGAACCCTAATTCAGCCACGTAAAACTTGCAACAACAATTAGAGGACGTCTAACTTGTTTTTGCAGCAAGTGGTTTGTGATATGATATGGCCAAAGTTGTGATGAATGATGAATGATCTATATGTGATGTATGAGATGTTCATGCTATTGTAATAGGATTCACGACTTGCATGTCGATGAGTATGACAACCGGCAGGAGCCATAGGAGTTGTCTTTATTCTTTTATATGACCTGCGTGTCATCAAGAAACGCCATGTAAATTACTTTACTTTATTGCTAAACGCGTTAGCCATAGTAGTAGAAGTAATAGTTGGCGAGCAACTTCATGGAGACACGATGATGGAGATCATGATGATGGAGATCATGGTGTCAAGCCGGTGACAAGATGATCATGGAGCCCCAAGATGGAGATCAAAGGAGCTATGTGATATTGGCCATATCATGTCACGTTTATTATTTGATTGCATGTGATGTTTATCATGTTTTGCATCTTGTTTACTTAGAACGACGGTAGTAAATAAGATGATCCCTCACAATAAATTCAAGAAGTGTTCCCCCTAACTGTGCACCGTTGCGACAGTTCGCTGTTTCAAAACACCACGTGATGATCGGGTGTTTTATTCAGACGTTCACATACAACGGGTGTAAGACAGATTTACACATGCAAACACTTAGGTTGACTTGACGAGCCTAGCATGTACAGACATGGCCTCGGAACACAGAAGACCGAAAGGTCGAGCATGAGTCGTATAGAAGATACGATCAACATGAAGATGTTCACCGATGTTGACTAGTCCGTCTCACGTGATGATCGGACACGGTCTAGTTTAACTCGGATCATGTAATACTTAGATGACTAGAGGGATGTCTAATCTAAGTGGGAGTTCACTAATAATTTGATTAGTTGAACTTAATTATCATGAACTTAGTCTAAAATCTTTGCAATATGTCTTGTAGATCAAATGGCCAACGTAGTCCTCAACTTCAACGCGTTCCTAGAGAAAACTAAGCTGAAAGACGATGGCAGCAACTATACGGACTGGGTCCGGAACCTGAGGATCATCCTCATAGCTGCCAAGAAAGATTATGTCCTACAAGCACCGCTTGGTGACGCACCCGTTCTCCCTGCAGAACAAGATGTTATGAACGCTTGGCAGGCACGTTTCGATGACTACTCCCTCGTTCAGTGCGGCATGCTTTACAGCCTAGAGCCGGGGCTCCAAAAGCGTTTTGAGAGACATGGAGCATATGAGATGTTCGAAGAGCTGAAAATGGTTTTCCAAGCTCATGCCCGGGTCGAGAGATATGAAGTCTCCGACAAATTCTTCAGCTGTAAGATGGAGGAAAACAGTTCTGTCAGTGAGCACATACTCACTATGTCTGGGTTGCATAACCGCTTGACTCAGCTGGGAGTTAATCTCCCGGATGATGCGGTCATTGACAGAATCCTCCAGTCGCTTCCACCAAGCTACAAGAGCTTTGTGATGAACTTCAATATGCAGGGGATGGAAAAGACCATTCCTGAAGTATTTGCTATGCTGAAATCAGCAGAGGTAGAAGTCAGGAAGGAACATCAAGTGTTGATGGTCAATAAAACCACTAAGTTCAAGAAAGGCAAGGGTAAAAAGAACTTCAAGAAGGACGGCAAGGAGGTTGCCGCGCCCGGCAAGCAAGCTGCCGGGAAGAAGCCAAAGAATGGACCCAAGCCCGAGACTGAGTGCTTTTATTGCAAGGGAAGCGGTCACTGGAAGCGGAACTGCCCTAAGTACTTAGCGGATAAGAAGGCCGGCAAAACAAAAGGTATATGTGATATACATGTAATTGATGTGTACCTTACTAGTGCCCGTAGTGGCTCCTGGGTATTTGATACCGGTGCAGTTGCTCACATTTGTAACTCAAAGCAGGGGCTGCGGAATAAGCGGAAACTGGCAAAGGACGAGGTGACGATGCGCGTCGGGAATGGTTCCAAGGTCAATGTGATCGCCGTCGGCACGCTGCCTCTGCATCTCCCTTCGGGATTAGTTTTAAACCTTAATAATTGTTATTTAGTGCCAGCTTTGAGCATGAACATTGTATCGGGATCTCGTTTAATTCGAGATGGCTACTCTTTTAAATCTGAGAATAATGGTTGTTCCATTTTTATGAGAGATATGTTTTATGGTCATGCTCCTATGGTGAATGGTTTATTCTTTATGAATCTCGAACGTGATGCTACACATGTTCATAATGTGAGTACCAAAAGAAGTAAGGTTGATAATGATAGTCCCACATACTTGTGGCACTGCCGCCTTGGTCACATAGGTGTCAAACGCATGAAGAAGCTCCATGCTGATGGACTTTTAGAGTCTCTTGATTATGAATCATTTGACACGTGCGAACCATGCCTTATGGGTAAAATGACCAAGACTCCGTTCTCAGGAACAATGGAGCGAGCAACCGACTTATTGGAAATCATACATACTGATGTGTGCGGTCCGATGAGTGTTGAGGCTCGCGGTGGCTATCGTTATGTTCTCACCCTCACTGATGATTTAAGTAGGTATGGGTATATCTACTTAATGAAACACAAGTCTGAAACCTTTGAAAAGTTCAAGGAATTTCAGAGTGAGGTTGAAAATCAACGTGACAGGAAAATCAAGTTTCTACGATCAGATCGTGGAGGAGAATACTTGAGTCACGAGTTTGGGGCACACTTAAGAAAATGTGGAATAGTTTCACAACTCACGCCGCCTGGAACACCTCAGCGTAATGGTGTGTCCGAACGTCGTAATCGCACTCTGTTAGATATGGTGCGATCTATGATGTCTCTTACCGATTTACCGCTTTCTTTTGGGGCTATGCTTTAGAGACTGCCGCATTCACTTTAAATAGGGCTCCGTCGAAATCCGTTGAGACGACACCGTATGAATTATGGTTTGGGAAGAAACCTAAGCTGTCGTTTCTAAAAGTTTGGGGATGCGATGCTTATGTCAAGAAACTTCAACCTGAAAAGCTCGAACCCAAGTCGGAAAAATGCGTCTTCATAGGATACCCAAAAGAAACTATTGGGTACACCTTCTACCTCAGATCCGAAGGCAAGATCTTTGTTGCCAAGAATGGGTCCTTTCTGGAGAAAGAGTTTCTCTCGAAAGAAGTAAGTGGGAGGAAAGTAGAGCTTGATGAAGTATTACCTCTTGAACCGGAAAATGGCGCAACTCAAGAAAATGTTCCTGAGGTGCCTGCACCGACTAGAGAGGAAGTTAATGAATGATCAAGATACTTCTGATCAAGCCCCTACTGAAATTCGAAGGTCCACAAGGACACGTTCCGCACCAGAGTGGTACGGCAACCCTGTCTTGGAAATCATGCTGTTAGACAACGGTGAACCTTCGAACTATGAAGAAGCGATGGCGGGCCCGGATTCCGACAAATGGCTAGAAGCCATGAAATCCGAGATAGGATCCATGTATGAAAACAAAGTATGGACTTTGACTGACTTGCCCGTTGAGCGGCGAGCCATAGAAAATAAATGGATCTTTAAGAGGAAGACAGACGCGGATGGTAATGTGACCATCTATAAAGCTCGGCTTGTCGCTAAGGGTTATCGACAAGTTCAAGGGGTTGACTACGATGAGACTTTCTCACCGGTAGCGAAGCTGAAGTCCGTCCGAATCATGTTAGCAATTGCCGCATTCTATGATTACGAAATATGGCAAATGGACGTCAAAACGGCATTCCTTAATGGTTTCCTTAAGGAAGAATTGTATATGATGCAGCCGGAAGGTTTTGTCGATCCTAAGAATGCTGACAAAGTGTGCAAGCTCCAACGCTCGATTTATGGGCTGGTGCAAGCATCTCGGAGTTGGAACATTCGCTTTGATGAGATGATCAAAGCGTTTGGGTTTACACAGACTTATGGAGAAGCCTGCGTTTACAAGAAAGTGAGTGGGAGCTCTGTAGCATTTCTCATATTATATGTAGATGACATACTTTTGATGGGAAATGATATAGAACTCTTGGACAGCATCAAGGCCTACTTGAATAAAAGTTTTTCAATGAAGGACCTTGGAGAAGCTGCTTATATATTAGGCATCAAAATCTATAGAGATAGATCGAGACGCCTCATAGGTCTTTCACAAAGCACATACCTTGATAAGATATTGAAGAAGTTCAATATGGATCAATCCAAGAAGGGGTTCTTGCCTGTGTTACAAGGTATGAAATTGAGCTCAGCTCAATGTCCGACCACGGCAGAAGATATAGAAGAGATGAGCGTCATCCCCTATGCCTCAGCCATAGGTTCTATTATGTATGCCATGCTGTGTACCAGACCTGATGTTAACCTTGCCGTCAGTTTGGTAGGAAGGTACCAAAGTAATCCCGGCAAGGAACACTGGACAGCGGTCAAGAATATCCTGAAGTACCTGAAAAGGACTAAGGAAATGTTTCTCGTTTATGGAGGTGACGAAGAGCTCGTCGTAAAGGGTTACGTCGACGCTAGCTTCGACACAGATCTGGATGACTCTAAGTCACAAACCGGATACGTGTATATTTTGAATGGTGGGGCAGTAAGCTGGTGCAGTTGCAAGCAAAGCGTCGTGGCGGGATCTACATGTGAAGCGGAGTACATGGCAGCCTCGGAGGCAGCACATGAAGCAATATGGGTGAAGGAGTTCATCACCGACCTAGGAGTCATACCCAATGCGTCGGGGCCGATCAAGCTCTTCTGTGACAACACTGGAGCTATTGCACTTGCCAAGGAGCCCAGGTTTCACAAGAAGACAAGGCACATCAAGCGTCGCTTCAACTCCATTCGTGAAAATGTTCAAGATGGAGACATAGAGATTTGTAAAGTACATACGGACCTGAATGTAGCAGATCCGTTGACTAAACCTCTCCCTAGAGCAAAACATGATCAACACCAGAATTCCATGGGTGTTCGATTCATCACAATGTAACTAGATTATTGACTCTAGTGCAAGTGGGAGACTGTTGGAAATATGCCCTAGAGGCAATAATAAAAGCATTATTATTATATTTCCTTGTTCATGATAATTGTCTTTATTCATGCTATAATTGTGTTATCCGGAAATCGTAATACATGTGTGAATAACAGACACCAACATGTCCCTAGTGAGCCTCTAGTTGACTAGCTCGTTGATCAACAGATAGTCATGGTTTCCTGACTATGGACACTGGATGTCATTGATAACGAGATCACATCATTGGGAGAATGATGTGATGGACAAGACCCAATCCTAAACATAGCACAAGATCGTATAGTTCGTTTGCTAGAGTTTTCCAATGTCAAAGTATCTTTTCCTTAGACCATGAGATCGTGTAACTCCCGGATACCGTAGGAGTGCTTTGGGTATGCCAAACGTCACAACGTAACTGGGTGACTATAAAGGTAGACTACGGGTATCTCCGAAAGTGTCTGTTGGGTGACATGGATCAAGACTGGGATTTGTCACTCCGTATGACGGAGAGGTATCACTGGGCCCACTCGGTAATGCATCATCATAATGAGCTCAGAGTGACCAAGTGTCTGGTCACGGGATCATGCATTACGGTACGAGTAAAGTGACTTGCCGGTAACGAGATTGAACGAGGTATTGGGATACCGACGATCGAATCTCGGGCAAGTAACATATCGATAGACAAAGGGAATAGCGTACGGGATTGATTAAATCCTCGACATCGTGGTTCATCCGATGAGATCATCGTGGAGCATGTGGGAGCCAACATGGGTATCCAGATCCCGCTGTTGGTTATTGACCGGAGAGTCGTCTCGGTCATGTCTGCTTGTCTCCCGAACCCGTAGGGTCTACACACTTAAGGTTCGGTGACGCTAGGGTTATGAAGATATGTATATGCAGAAACCCGAATGTTGTTCGGAGTCCCGGATGAGATCCCGGACGTCACGAGGAGTTCCGGAATGGTCCGGAGGTAAAGAATTATATATAGGAAGTGCTATTTCGGGCATCGGGACAAGTTTCGGGGTTATCGGTATTGTACCGGGACCACCGGAAGGGTCCCGGGGGTCCACCGGGTGGGGCCACCTGTCCCGGGGGGCCACATGGGCTGTAGGGGGTGCGCCTTGGCCTAGATGGGCCAAGGGCACCAGCCCCTATAGGCCCATGCGCCTAGGGTTTCCCCCTAGGAGGAGTCCTAGTGGTGGAAGGCACCCCTAGGTGCCTTGGGGGGGAGGGAAACCTCCCCTAGGCCGCCGCCCCCTAGTAGATCTCATCTACTAGGGCTGGCCACCCCCCCCCCTTGTCACCCCTATATATAGTGGGGGAGAGGAGGGACTTCATACACCAGCCCCTGGCGCCTCCATCCTCCCCCCCCGTTACGTCTCTCCCTCGTAGTCTCGGCGAAGCCCTGCTGCTGTGACGCCTTGCATCCACCACCACGCCGTCGTGCTGCTGGATCTTCATCAACCTCTCCTTCCCCCTTGTTGGATCAAGAAGGAGGAGACATCTCCCGTCCCGTACATGTGTTGAACGCGGAGGTGACGTCCGTTCGGCGCTGGTCATCGGTGATTTGGATCACGTCGAGTACGACTACATCATCACCGTTCTTTTGAACGCTTCCGTGCGCGATCTACAAAGGTATGTAGATGCATCTAATCACTCGTTGCTAGATGAACTCCTAGATGATCTTGGTGAAACGAGTAGGAAATTTTTTGTTTTCTGCAACGTTCCCCAACACAAATCACAAAGCCCCACCTTTCCCGCATTAAGCTGGACGGACGAAGCAACCATCATTTCACTCTAGGGCGCAAGAGCATAAAGAAAAGAGAAAACAATGATGCATGCGACAGCTACCTAGGGCACCCTAGGGTAGGGGTCTCCACTACATATCCTTTGTTTTAAAGCGCCTCCACTACAAATCGGCTTCTCCCTCGTCCTCTTGAAGAAAACCGATGATGAGTGCGGCGGTAGGGTTTGTAGGAGTACTACGACGTGTGGGGGCACGTCATAGTAAACGGGTTCGAGTCGATGCATGTGTGGGCCGCTTGGTTTTACGGGAACGAGGCAGCATTTTGGGTTCGGGGACCACTGGAGATATAGTACATACAAAAAATTGTGGACGTAGGTTCGACCGAAAGGCAATGATGCATTGAACGCATGAGATTTTGAAACCAAATTATGAATAAATACACACTATAGCATGTAAAGCTTTGAGTCATATATGCATGATGTAGATGTTCGTTTAGTTCTTATAGTTCATCTCATTCAAAATCAACTAGTTTTATAAAAATGTTAAAATTCATGGGGTTGTGCCTTGTAAAGCATAAAGTAAAAAACAAATAATGTCAATTCATTTATAAAAAAACAATTATGATATAGAAGATTCTAGAACAAAGGAGAAGTACTTGTGTTTTGAGGTTTGTGCATTATGCTTAAGTTCAACCATAGAGTCTTCTAAATTGTACATGTGGCAGATCTGGTGGAATGTTGATGATATCCAACGGCCAGTAGTGCTCGGATTTGCCATCTCTGCACTGTCGGATTAGCTTCATCCAGCGACCATCTTTCAAAGTTATTGGCACACTATATAGTTCGTGTGCCATAGTTGCATGTTTTGGAAAAAAGCTACTAGTGGGTTGTACTATCTATTTAGGAATATAAGATGTATACATGGAAGTTGTAGGGAAAGAGATGACATGGAGCATCTCAATTACTATGAGTAGGGTTGGAAAAGAGATGTCATTTGGTTCACATCATAGGAACATTTCTATTGAATCTAGAGATGACATGTATCTCAATTCCTATGAGGAGGGATTAGAAAAGATATGTAATTTGGTTCAGATCATAGGAACTTTTCTATTGAATATATGCTAATGTTTATTTTCCTTTCAAATTAAGGGAGTATAGGAATCCATTCATTTGAACCATGTGGCTCTAAAGCTATAGAAATGATATCATGTTTATTTCCTTTGAAATGTGGAGTATATGAATCTATTCATATGAACCAATTGGCTCTAAAGGAAAAAAATCATATAAAAATCATATCATATAGAGTTCCTACGATATTCCTCAACACCAAAGGATGGTTGAAATTGATGCGGGTGATACGATGGTCTTATTTTGTAGACTCCTCCGCCATCTTTATAGTTACCTCTCGAAGATGAATGAAATGATATATACAGGGTATTCTACATGTGCCATTTGGTACACGAAAACTCGGTAAAAGTTTGCGAGGTTCGAATTTTCAATAAAGCTATATGCACTGCATTTCGGAACGGAGGGAGCATACAGCAGTTACTAACACTCACGTGGAAGATTAGTGTGTAGGAGGAGTGTCTGTTCTATTAAATGACATGGCAAAACTGACACTGTCGGATGCCGATCTAACGGTTCTTATGGCGTTCGTCAGGAAAAGGCTTGTGGCGAATGTTTGTCAGATAATGATTTACGGACACATGCATTGCATTGATACGTGCCCCCTCCCTCTCACGCACACGCACCCTCACGAGTCACGACTCTCCCGACTCCTCTCGCAGACGCGCACGTCGCACCCACCGTCTATCTGCAGGTAGACGTCACGCACATATGTGCTCTTCACACCCTACCCTCAGAACTTCTAAAAAACAAAAGACGTCGAGCACATTTTATTTTAGCTCACACGTCACACACTTATACTATTACTCTTGCGGCGAACGTTCGTCGGGCATAGAATATTGTACTCTCACGAAGAGAAGCGGTGCACGCACGCACTAGTTCTCTCACACCCACTCACCGGTACACGTAGGAGCGCATTTTTTTGAAGCTGGTACAACAAAATCACTCCACTATATATAAGCAGGAGCCTTAGCGCTTGCTTTACTAGGGTTCCTCTCATTCACTCTCTCATGCTCCAGATCTAAGCAAGACATAGGTGGCCACACTCTCTCGCAGCTCACGGCTGGTCACAAATCCGGCCGGACAACCTCGACCGGGGCAGGGGTGTAGGTGCATCGTTCACGCTGTCGTCGGCGGCGAGGGAGGAGACCAACGGCTGCCCGCGCCTCCCGATCGGCGGCCGTGTCGTTCTCTCCGAGAGAGCACCGGCCCGGGAGTGCCTCCGACCCCTTCTTCCTCCCTGCGGTATTGTGGCCAAGATGCGGCCTCCCTACGCCGTCTTTGCCACATGCCGACGACCCTCAGGTATATATTCCTTTGAAACCTGCCTTGCTCTACTGCCCCAGCTCCCTTCGTGTGGATCTTTTTCTACTTCCGTCCGCTGTTCCAAAGCCACCTAGACTTTTACTGTTATTAGAAGTAAAGCTAGTTCATACAGTCGACTCTAAGAGTTGGTTCAAACAGGGAAGAAAGTGGGAAAGTTGTACCATGAACCTAGGACTTGGTTCTAAGAGGAAACGTGGGAAAGTAGTAGATACTGGCTACCCAACCGGTCTCTTGGTTGAGAAGACGAAGAAAGCATGGTGGATGGCGAAGGGTGGGGGGGAGTGCACCTATCTCTTGGTTGAAAAAGGAAAGAAAGTGATGGATGTTGGGGGACAACTCAAATGAGAATGAGCAGGTCTAGATTTCATGTGCTCACATAGGAAAATATCGCCGAGGAGATAAAAATGGGACAAATGCAGACATGATACCTGAGTGTTTGTCGCTCTTGGCAGCCACATCTGCCTCACCACTTTATGCCCCTGCTATCCCTACGCCCATATCGCTACCGTTAATGTAAAATCACATGAAGCATTAAGCAATGCCACCTAATGTCACTTTAAGTAATGGTCTAGTGCCGTCGATAAATTGAAGCAATGCCACCACCATTTTATGAAGTGCTTTCGTCTTGCTTTATTTCCCATGAATTGTGTTTTTGCAGGTGCTCTTAACTCTCACACCGCTAACATTGCTTCATCCCAGTGGAACTGCACAAATTTGATTGCACATTTACTGACCATGTGCTACTCTCATGACAGTAATACTAATGCTATTGTTCTGCATGTTAATCTAGTGGCATTGTTGATGTGATGTGATGCTACTTACTTAAGGACTCTTCATACTGTCAATCTAGTGCCAATTATAACACAATAGATGTTGTTGTTAATCATGCGCCACTGCAAATATCTGTCACTATTTAAATAACCATATTTCGTATTTGCGCAAATAGGGATGTATGTCTCCATATCGTTTCGGGATGTCTGTCTCCGTATCGTTTCTATCCGCGCAATCAAAAGCACTCACCTCAGTTTTAGTACAACTGCGCAAAATGAGATGGCTATCCCTCGTTGCCGTCGTCTAACCTCCAGTCTTCAAGGTATTCCTACATTGGTAGTAACTAAAGTAGAATGACCAACGCAATCTAAAAGAAGCTGATTCGTACGTTTTACTTCCTGATTGCAGTGTAGGGACGAGCAAAAACAACTGCATCCTAGTCAAGAATGCACTTTCTGCCAGTTCTTCCACGGACCGAGGACTTGCTGGCATGGCTGCACGGCGGTTTTTTGGATAGGTGCACGGACAAGAGGCATTGTGGTCTGCTTATTTCTGCCAATAACGGTGCTTAAATTTAGTGGAATGCAGAAGCATTTCAACTGGTTAGTACACTGCATGGTTCAGTTCAGCATTCCAGCTGAGACCACAATTATAATTGGTTATTCTGGAATGAGAGAACCTAACCCTGGATGGTGGCAACAAGAAAAAAACAGAGTGAACTCCAGGAAATTTAAGCCTGCCGGGAGGCCCTTTGCTCAGAGAAGCCTTGCTTGTTTTTTCCGGATTTGTAAACCTTCTCACAGCTTTGTCTTTTGCTGTGAACTAGTATATGTTTGTAATGTTCTATGAATCATTGAGATGTATAAAATTGATTGACTTATGTTTTTCAAGTTTTTTATGAAGACGAGTTTAATGTGAGTGTTCCACATGAGCGCTGGACTAGCGTGTGAATGTTTGGAATTTATTACATTGTGGCCTCAATTAACTGCATGAACCACTGTAACAAGATACATAGTTGCTTATATGTCAGACAGGAGATTGTTGATTGTTAGCTGGTCGATAGCCTAGTGTTGAAGCGAGCTGAGCCAATGTGCCGTGTTTTGCACAACTGCTTACAAGTGGGGTAGCACCAACAGTGTTTACAAGTACTTATGTATACGTCGGCGCACAGTTCTCGAACGAGTGCTCTATTTCATCAAAACACACACTGCTCGTATGATAAACCGTGACAACTTATGTCTTATCATGCCATATTCATGAAAACCTAGTGAGGACGCATCTGTTTCGGCAACAATTTCGATGGTTCTCACATGATTCACGGGCACACAAAAGTAGCAGCAGTTCCCATAGACGGATTCAAACAGAGTACTAGCCCCAGAGGGGTCGATAACAGGCAAGGTTCGGATAATTACACAATCCAAACTACTATTAAACACTAGCTGGGGAAACTATTTAATGCCTCGATCAAATTTGGGCTGGACACAAGACGGACCTTGCCATGAACATCATCGAGGACGTCCGGCAGCAGCTCAATCATGTGAACCTTCATGAAGACAACCTTGTGGCATTACCACTGATAAACTTGTTTGTGGAGGCATGCCACGTCATCTTCCTGCTTAAGCTTGACAAGAACAGTATGCCTCACAAACGAAGCAGTAGCTTAGAACTTCTTGTGCTTCAGTACACCCTGGACAACACGGCTGACAACAGTGAGGCTGGAATACAACTCTTCATTGGTATAACCGCAAATGGCTTCCAGGATCCAACAGCCTAAGAACTCTGTTTTCCCAGTGCGTATATTCAGGTCATCCGCCTCATAGCGAGTGACACGTACAACCACACAATCATTGTCTGCATCAGGGTTCTAATTGAAACAGAAACAAATTCTGAATTACTTTTCAGTATAAGAAACACAAGTTATTTAAACCACTATGTATAGCATGGCATCGAAGCTAATAAAATTTTCCATTATTAATCACCACATACTTAGATGAAAAACCACAATCGAGATCGACAAAGAAGAAAATCACCTTGGGCAGCTCAGCGGGGGGTGGGGGGGACACATCCTCGCAGGGGGAAAACTGCTCCTGCAGTGCCACGGGGGCTGTAACCTCAAATGGAGCGTTGACCATCTCAGTAGTGGCCGTGAGCGTATCTGGATCGGCTCGGTGGCTGCCTCCATCTTCTTGGAGCTCTCTGTCTCGTGGGGATCAGCCTCCCACGTCTGCTCCAATATCAGCAGATCTTTGCCTGGTTCTCCTTGGTCCATCATGAAACTGACGAATACTAGGAGACCACTGAAAGGAAAACACAATCGCAATGACAATGAAACAAAAAAGAGAGTGAGGATCGGTTACTGCTTTGGAAAAGTTTATTTTCTCTGAACGAAAATATACCAACATCACGGATCCGCTTACACTATAGGAATCTGGTACTTTGCCATCAGCCATAGCGGACGGCAAAGGCTAGGATGGCGGACGGCAAAGGCCTTTGCCGTCCGCCGCGGACGGCAAACAGCTCCGGCAAAGACATGGTCGGCAAAGGCCTTCTTTGTCGTATGTTTTTTGCAGCGGACGGCAAAGAGGCCTTTTCCATCAGTGACGGACAGCAAAGGGCATGGCTCTTTGCCATCTACCGACGGACGGCAAAGGGAATGGCTCTTTGCCATCTGCTGGCATACGGCAAAGGCTGTGGGCTCTTTGCCATCTGTTGGCAGATGGCAAAGAGACCAAATAGGAATTAATTCTGTTTATTCTTATATAAATTCATTTTCACAGAAAATCAAACACAGATATATATATCCAACACACATATATAGCATATCCAACACATATTACCAATAGTCATGAACACATATATATCCAACACATGTTACCAATAGTCATGAACACATATATATCCAACACATATCTATGAACACTTATCCAACACATATAACAAGGAATGACCTAAAACTAAATATCTATTTTCCTAAAAACTATCTTATTACTAAGATCTTCTCTAGATCTTCTTCTTTTCTTCCAACCTGCATAACAAAAACACTAAGAAAGAGAGAATGGGTTAGGAGTAGAAATGTAGCATTTCACCAGGTGAAATGCATTGTTGTAGGAGCAAGTACTTGAGATCAAGATAATCTTAGTTAAGATCTTGATTTTCAAAGTGATCTTAATTAGAAAACCAAATGGAGTAAACCAATACCAAAGAGCCAAAGGAGAGAACCAGCCAAGGACCCAATCAAGAAGCCACCACAATTAGTAGTAAGTTAATTGCCAACACAAAGACCACTACCAGTACTAGCTCCAGGAATTAAGCCAACTAAAAAATCATGATTAAAGCCAAGGATTAGACTTCATTCAGGCCACCCATGAGGACAGCACAAACACACACACACACACACACAGCTTAGTCACACCATTCAGGCCAGTATAAATAGGGTAGCCAACAGTAGAGTAGGGTCTGCTAGACACTTGGTGTCCAAAACATCAAACAGGACTGGGCCCAAAACCATATCTGTGAGATAGTGTGAAGCAGCTAGGAGGAGCAGGTTGTCCACAAGAAGCAGGTTTACCAGAATCCACAAGACCAAGCTACAGAAGACCTCAAGGTATACTTGAGGGATTATGTGCTCAGACAGCCTGGAAGTGCCAGGGCTAGTTCATCACAGCACAGCGATAGCCACATGTAAATTAAGCCTAAGAGAGGGGGGGCTCAGACCAGCATCACTGCCCAAATCAAATGTAGTATCTGTCTTATCAGTAGAAAACTAGGAAAGTAATAGCCAAAACCAAGTATAGCATCTGTTCATAGGCTATTAGAAAGAGACCAATAGGAATAGCCAAACCAAGTGGTATCTGTTCATATCAATATTAGAAGTAAAACAACTAAGAACAAGTGAGTATCTGTTGATGAGTAAAGTAACTATAGAATAGAAGAAATAGCAGGGTAGCACCCCAAATGATTATCTGCTTGTTTAGAACTTGAGTGGATGGGGAGCTTGCTTACCCACCCATCGGTTGAGAAGGAAGTTGATCTCCTGCACTCACACATGCAGCAACTAAAAGAGAAACCCCAGGTTCAGTTAAGCAGGCAGCTAGCGTCCCTAAGGCTGTCCCTCCTGCAGAATTACAAGACAAGAGAGGGAGCTTCACCTGTTACTACTTCTGACATCATATTGCATACTTCTAAAAAATACGACAACAAGTACATATTCAGTCTAGAGTACATATTTTTTACTGTGAGCAACCAATGTGAATATTAGGTGCAGAGTAATTTAGCTTAACAGATCTGATAAACATGGGAAGAATTTGTGAACTGCACACCACATATTTTCGGGGCTTGCAAATGAAATTTGCACAATGCTTTGGCTGCTCACACCGGTGGCAATGCATGGCTGCTCACACTGATGGCGAGGCATGGTTGCCCACACTGAGACATGTATGTGCCTTTTTGATTTGCAAACTTATGCTAAATGTGAGGCTTTTGTTCTCTGTATGCTCTCTGTACACAGTTAAATATGAGTTGAGGATGTCGTGGCTGTGGTGGGTTGCCGAACAGGCCCCAAGTAACTAGATCACTTTGATTTGCAAGAATTAAGTTCGGAGAAGTAAAACATTAGTATAAAAGCTAACGAAATAGATGTAAACTAATGTATTCTGTTTTAAAAATTCTAAAACATTACTAAGGTATGAAGTTTTGTAGCATTCTAAAAATCTCATCCTTGTGACAAAACATAGAAGCTTGATACAGAACTTTTTCAACTACAGAGAAAATAAAATCAACATCTATGAACTAACAAAATTGTAACATCAAATCAAGAAAAGATAAAAACACTGAATAAGGGACAAAGCAACGGATATGGCAGCTGACATGTATATTTACTAGAAACTTTTCAGACTTTTAGTGTGTATATATCTATAGCAATATTACTATGGCGAATTATAAATGATAAATTTTGACACTTCCAAGTACAATCTTTTTGCTGCTACACACTGGCATTAAAGACAACAGCCAAGAACTTAAAATGTCATCAAAGGCCACTAGCATGTGAGTGCCTATGGAGTTCACAACAATTAGAATCCACAATTTGATTCAGATTTATGAGGACGCACGTTTGATTCAGATTTATGCAAGGGGAAACATACAGAGAGAAGGGAGGACAGAAGGGGATGCTCACGGGGAGGTTGGCGGAGGGCTCCTGCGAGGATGGTGGCGTGTTGCTCAGCCTCGCCGCCGTCGGCCCCGAACGCTTCGGCCATGGCGACCTGCGCGAGCTCCTCCTGTAGCACGTACGCTATGACATCATCGTTCTCCACCACATCGACCCTGACCTTGGAGGCAGCGGGGGTGGCTGCGGCCATCTCGTAGCTGTCGAGAATGGCGCATGTGCGCTGGGGCTGTGGCGGCAGCTGCCATGGTGACCTACAGCAAAGGGACGGATCGGAAGGGAAGGCAAGGTGAGGAGGAGAGGGTGGACCCGAGCAAGGAAGGAGGGGAAGGGCCTGCCTGGGTAACGCCGGTGACGGGTTCAGCAAGCTCCGGTCTCGCCATCGCCGATTGTGGTGGATTCCGGCAAGAACACGGGAGGCGCCCAAAACCCTAGCCGCGGGCAAGGGTGCGGGCCTTGAGGCATGGATCTGGACGGAGGGGAGGGAGGGTCCGAGCTTGGGGGAGTTATGCGCGCGGCCGGTGCTCGCGGGAACCGGCCGGCATGGGTGGTGGCGACGCCGAGGAGATCATGGGGAGAGGAGACGGGGTGGGGGTGAGTTCGTGAGAGAGATTTTTAGGGACGAGAGAGAGACAGAGTGGTGGGGTGGGAGTGGATCGGGCCGGTGTGGTGGGGCTGGGGAGAGAGAGAGAGGGGGTGGCTACCATGGGGCACCTCTTTGCCGTCTGCTGGGCACATCTTTGCCGTCTGCCAGCGGACGGCAAAGATTCTTTGCTATCTGGTGGCAGACGGCAAAGAGCTGACTGATGGCAACCAAGTTCTTTGCCGTCTGTCAGTTCTTTACCGTCTGTTTTTTGCAAGCAGATGGCAAAGACCTTCTTTGTCGTCCGCTAGCAGACGGCAAAGAGCTGACTAATGGCAAATTCCCTGTTTCCAGTAGTGTTACCTTCCCTTCATTGGGAGAGAAGAATAGTGGCTGATGCGAGTGTTGCCTTTCTTGAAGACGGTGAGGGAGAAGGGGATTCAACGAAGAGTGAAATGATGGTTGCTTCATCCGTCAAACTTAGGCTGCGGGGGTTGGGGTTTTGTGATACGACGGCTCGTTACTGCCGCGTTACGACCGGGGTAACTCTCTGCCTGCATACTACCTTATAATTTGGTGGATGGCATTTGGGCCCGCGCGCTGCATGGCCTGCATGTCGGTGAACAAAAGTATAATGACATTCAGTAGAGGGAGACGTTTCAAAGACCTAGGAAGAGCCAGAAGCGTTAGAGTGTCTCCACTGTACTAGTAGTAATTGTTTTTCTGGGTAGCTGTAGAGTGTCTCCACTATACTAGTAGTAATTGTTTCTCTGGGCCCAAAACAAAACAGCCCATCCACACTAGTAAATAGTAAAATCAATTCAACAGCCCTATATTTACTGAATGAGAGGCGCTACCCACACCCAGCACACCGCCCCCCAAAAAAACCCGGGTGCTCTTCTTCCTCCTTGCTCCCACCCACCTCACGTCAGCTCACTCCACTCGTACCCCCAAATTCCTCACCTCACTCCTACAGAAAACCCCAGCTCCCATTCTTCCTCACTACTACAGAAAAAACCTCAGCTCCCCTTCTTCTTCACTCGCACTACAACTAGGCTCGTCATTCGTTACTTTGCTCAAATCCGTGAGCGCGACGCGACGCCCTCGAGGAAAATGGAGTCGCCTGACCCCAGCACCAAGAAGATGAGGCTCCCGCCAGCGGTGACGCCTGTTGTAGATCCCGCACCCGGCAGCGCGGGGAGAAGCGGCAACCCCACCCCCACCTGATCCCAGGAATCCGTAGAATCGCGGGTGGACCGCATCAGCGATCTCCCAGATGCCATCCTTGGGGAGATCATCTCGCTTCTCCCCCCCCCCCTCAAGGATTGCTGCCGCACCCAAGTCCTCTCAATTCGGTGGCGCCCTCTATGGCGCGCCGTGCCCCTTAATCTCGACTGTCGTCAGCTATCTCTCTTCAATGATTTTGAAATCCCCAGAGCCATCATCTCCTCCCACCAGGGCTCCGTTCAAAGCCTCTGCATCCCGTCATGCTACCTGAGCAAGCATACCATGCCCTGCATGGTAGACGCCTGGCTGAAATCCCCTGAATTCATAGAACTACAGCTGCTTGAGTTTTACTATTCCCCTGGAAATCACATACCACATACTGAACGCCATGAACTTGTGCCCTCAGCACCGATGTCCATCTCGTGGTTTTCCTCCTCTCTCCACACCGCCACCTTTGTGCTCTGCTACCTACCAGACAATCTGGTACTAAACCTTCGACTCCCATTTCTCAAGAAACTTTCACTTGTGCGGGTTCGTATATCGGAGGCCTCATTGCACAACATCATCCACTCCAGTTGCCCTACCCTGGAGTGCTTGGTGCTTGTTTTCACAGTTAGAATTGGTTGTCTCCAAATAAAGTCGCCTAACCTTATAAGAATTGGAATTTCTTTTGACGGAAGGCAGCTTATCATCCAAGATGCCCCTTCACTTCAAAGGTTGATCCTTGATTCTAGTTATTCTCCGTTGCAAATAACCGTCCTCTCTGCGCCTAAACTGGAGACCTTGGGTGTAATACATGATCTCTGTGCTCATTTCAATATGGTGTTTGGCTCCACAGTTCTTCAGGTACTTTATATTATCATCTACACTTGTAACCATAAGCTGCATTTTAAATTTCTGCCCATAAGTTATATATCATCATGGAGTACACATTTTGTACTAATATTATGTTCTATGCTCAATGAAGAGTTTCTCCATGGATGGCCTATCAATGGTGCTGGATTCTGTCAAGATCTTATATATCCAAATGATTAGTTTTGATCTGAACAAGATTATTGGCTTGCTGCAATGCTTTCCATGTCTGGAGAAGTTGTATATAAAGGTGACAATTTCACACGCACATTGGAAGCCCGCATATAGTGTACTAGAATTTACCGTTCAGCTGTTGCTCTTTGGACACTCTTTTTTTAGACTTTAACTGTTTTCAATCTTCATGTCTATTTAGGCAACAGGACGGGGTAAGAAAGTTATAACCAATCCGTGGATTCGTAAGCATCAGGATTTTCTCACTTCTCATGATATTCGATTGAGGACAATAACGCTAGAACGAATGTAGCCAACCGTGCAAACACTAGATTTTTCACATTCTTCCTGCTGAATGTGAGGTTACTATTGTCCATCAGGCTTAAGTTTATCAGCAACATGGTTTTGACGGATGGGTATGTCGAAGAGCAAAACAAGGAGTTTCAGGTGGGCAAAAGAGCATCTGAACCTGCCGGGCTTCTATTTACAACATATTGTGGTCATAATCCAGTAAATTTTACAACCCAAGATGTTCATTCTATGGACCTGACCGATCCATTTGACTGTGACTACCAAAAACAGTGTTGGAGTTAGATGTTGTTGCCCTTTTCAACCTGGGTTTTTCGTAAACCTGAAGAACAATTAACCCTCGTGCTTTTGTACAGTTTGTAAGCTGGAGTTAGATGTTCCTGCCCTTTTCAACTCGGTTGTGACTCTCATATTTTCTTTGAAACAAGGCATGGCTTGCCATTTGTTTAATTTAGAGTGAAATATTGTAACAAATCCCAACCAAGGGACATAACATCACTCTCGCCGGCTGCTTGAGCTCACTGTGCATTACAGAAGCCAAGTGATTAGCCCCCACCAGCACCCACAAACTTATTTCGAACTAGCACATCAAATGGGCTATAAATTTTCATAGGAAAGGCTGCATGACCGTGACATATTTGGATTCTGACATTTGGGACCGACGAGGAAATAGCCTAGCCAGTCAACAAACATTCTGCCTACCAGTCGTTGGATTGACATCCAACATCTGTCATGTATCTTCTATCACTTGTATTCTTCCTCCAGCCGCCCAAACCGAACCACCCGATCGGCTCCGCCATCTCCCGCATCCCATGGCTGGCTGCGCCTCTGCCACCCTACCATATGTACCCTCCAACATTGGCCAGTCCCTCCCTCTATTCCCCCACACGTCCTGTTATTCTCCGGCGATGTCAGCCCCAACACGCACCCGCACCCGAACCAGTCAACCCTCGTACTCCCCTCCACCTGCGACTGGATCGGCGCATCTTTCACGGCTCCTGTTCGTTCCGTCCGAGGCCTCGCCATCTTCCTCCGCCTTGCGGCCTCGGTTCGCTCGCCGTGTGCGGTGCGCCACCCTCTTGCGTTGTCAACGTCATCAACAACCGAGAGGAACAAGGAGATGACTGTATGTGGAGAGGATGACAGTAGGGACCCACCAGCATCATGGCAGTACGCAAGCAAGTGCCTCTGTATTACAAGCCCAAAAATATGGTTCCTCCTAATGGTTGGACATCTGGGGCTCACGCCATTGTCAACGTAGTCAATAAACGAGAGAATTACACTACGAGCGGCTGACACCAGGGACCCAGCAGGTCGCGCAGTTTTTTTAGGAACAAGCAGTTGTTATTTATACTAGTTTTAGCGATGGATCAGGGTAACAACGGGGCTGTGCGGGGGGCCGTGGCCCGTCTAGCCAGGGTTTTATTTATGTTTACCACATCATGAGCCCAGTTGTATTTTTTTTCTTGCTGAAAATGGCTAGCCCTGTTCTATTTTTTAAAAAGAAATACTCAAACAAGGCCTACTTGCTTTATCGGCCCTGCTGGGCTGCAAGTCTTTCAAGAGAGGAAGGTTTCATTCGGTTTGCCCGGAAATGGGATGTACATTTTTAAAACACATCAAACCGGGAATTAGTTTCAGTTTTTTTTTCATTACAAGATTTTAAATTCCATTGATTTTTATGCGTGGACAATTATTTGGATTTTATATTTATATAAATTATTTTTTAAAATAGTTTGAATGTGAATCGATATTTCTGGATTAAAAACAGTTGACCGCACCGAAATATGCAAAATTTCGTATACTTTTTAACCGTGGCCACAATATGGGGTATAATGCTAACAAAAAGAAGATGGGCTCCAAAAAAATCTTAAGAATTAGCAAATGGGTTGTATATTATTAGAAATAATGGCAGATGGGATGTCTGTTGTTTACCATAGATTTGAGGCTGACTTCTGCGCCTACTACAGGTTGACGCGTATGCTTTCATTAAAAAAGGTTGACACACACGCAATGCCCTGTCAACTTAGTCAACACACGAGAGCAGTGACTGTTGGATGTCCATCCAGCGGCCGTCGTGCTTCTTCAATCTCTGCTCTTCATGCTCCAGCCGCTCAAACAAGCGTCGGCGGGACTGCCTGCTCCCTCCTCCCCGTGGCCGGCTGTGCTGCCGCGCAGGCCTCACCGCCCCACCGTACTCTCGTCGCTGGCCTAGCCATCCCTCTACTCACCCACACATGCTGTTATTCTCCGGCAATGGCAGATGAACCAGTAAACCCTCGTACAGTCGTACTCCCCTCCACGTGGGAAACAACTGCCGAGTCTTCCCTGCCTCTGTGTCGTTCCCTTCCTAGGCCTCGCCGTCGTCCACCACCCTGGTGCTCTCGGCGCGGCCTAGTCAACGTGGTCAACGATCGACATGCATCTGAAGTTGACTGTACATGGAGAGGCCGACAGCTGGGTCCACGGCCGCACGCAAGGAAATGCCTCCTTATTACGCACAAAATAATGATTCCTCCACCTGACATTAGGGACCCACCGAAAGGGCCTCTGTATTTCACGAAAAAACGTTACCGCCGCTGATAGCTCGGACCCACCAGCTATATCTTCGCACGCAAGGAAGTGCCTTCTTATTACGCACAAAAAAATGAATACTCCCCCTGTTAGCTGGGACCCAGTATAGTGGCAGGCTGACTTGTGGGCCTACTAAGTTGACGGGGACGGAGGGCTTTGTCAACTTAGTGAATATGCACGATTCTAGCTCCAATGACTGTACGATGTCGATCCAACGGCCGTAGTGCTTCTTCAACCTCCGGTCTTCTTGCTTCAGCCGCCCAAACCAGCGCTGGTCGTGCCTCGTGCTCCTGCCTCCCGTGTCCGGCTGCGATGCGGCGGAGGCCTCACCGCCGCCTACTACTCCCACCACTGGCCAGGCGATCCCTCTACTCACCCACACCCCCTATTATTCTGCAGCGACGGCAGCCTCACACCGCAGCGAACCAGTGAACCCTCGTACTCCTCTACGCGTGGACATCCACTGCCGCGTCTTCCCTGGCTCCGCGTCGTCCCCTTCCTAGGCCTCGCCGTCGTCCACCGCCCTGGTGCTCTCGGCACGGCATGGTCAACGTGGTCAAGGAACGGCTTCCATCGGACGTGGACTGTACGTGGAGAGGAGGACAGCTGGGTCCACGGCCGCAGCAAGAAAGTGCCTCCTTATTACGCGTAAATAATTATTCCTCCACCTGACAGCGGGGACCCACCGAACGGGCCACCATATTTCACGAAAAAAATGTTTCCCCCCTGACTACTGGGACCCACCAGCCACACCTTCGCACGCAAGGAAGTGCGTCCGGGCAAAAAAACAAAACGATTCGCCCCCTGACTGCGGGGACACACCAGCTACACCTTCGCACGCAAAGAAGTGCGTCCGGGCAAAAGAAACAATTCGGCCCCCTGACTGTTGGGACCTACCAGCTACATCTTCACACACAAGGAAGTGCCTAACAGTCGGGACCCACCTGGTCGAAGCGTACGTAGCGTTGTCATTCTGGTCGCGAACGTGTATGTACATATATACTGGTGGATGTAGAGGCGCGCACGTGTCGTAGTAGAGGCGCGCACGTAGCATGTACACGTACGTACAGCGGCCAGTGCGCAAGAAAAAAAATACGGCCACGTATGTGTACATACGGGCGGGGTCTCGAACGCCTACTCGTGCATATGTACGGCCAGGGCTCGTGTACATGGCTGGGTCGGAACGGAGAAACAGCGTCGTCGTCGTGTTCATGGGGAGCCAACCGGCTGGGTTGGAACAGAATGCGTGGTCGTGTTCATCGGGAGGGCTTGGACGGAACAGGCGATGGAAACGAGGCCTGGCGTACCGCAGAACGGAGGAAACGGCCTTGTTTTCGACCGGCCACGTTCGAAACGGGATCCTGTTCATCGGGAGGGGTCTGGCGTACCGCAAAACGGAGGAAACGGACTCCTATGGTCGAAACGGGGGACCTGTTGATCGGGAGGGGTGTGGCGTACCGCAAAACGGATGAAACGGACTTGTGTTGGAGCGCTACGATCGAAACGGGGGTCCAGTTCATCGGGAGGGGTGTGGCGTACCGCAAAACGGGACTCCATGAGATACTGTTCATCTCCACCGTCGACCTCCTCCAGCCTCCACGGGCTACTGTTCATCCACCGTCGACCTCCTCCAGCCTCCACCTGCGACTGTTCATCCATGGGCTCCTGTTCATCCAGCCTCCACCGCGCGCTACTCCACCGGCTACTGTTCAACCACCCCCCTCCACGGGCTCCTGTTAAACCACCCCTCCACGGGCTATTGTTCATCCACCCCTCCACCGTCTACTGTTCATCCATCCCTCCACGGGGTCCTCATGTTCATCCAGCCCTCCAAACCACGGGGTGTTGTTCATCCAGAGGCAATGCCACCGCTCACTGTTCATCCAACCCCCCACACTCACTGTTCATCCAGAGAGGCAGCATCCATCGGCTTCAGTTAGCAGCATTAGCAAAGGAATCGCTCGATCGGGTTCAGTAACGCGTAGCCTGCAGTGCAATCGCTCTGGTTCAGTTAGAGCCCAACGCCTCGCTCGGGTTCAGTTAGAGCCAATGCCTCGCACACACACGCGTACGTGTACGAGAGAAACGCGCATCGCTCGGCCCCTGACCTCCCACCGTAACCGGGAACTCTCCGAAACTTTCCTCCTCCTCGCTTCTACCACGGTTTTTTCCGTCATGGACGGCCCAAAGAATGTCATGCAGCTGCGTCTCCGGCCCACCCAGGACGAAAAGCCCATTTTCTGTCATGATTTTTTGTCATAGAAGTAGGAGCCCACCACATCTATGATGATACCGGGTTTTGTCACAATTATAGTCATAGAAGTTTCATATGTATGACAGGAAAAAAAATCGTTCAGCCCAAAATGTCACGGATGTGTCTTTTTTTTGTAGTGTAACAAGTGACAATAAATTTTAGCACACTATATAAATGTTTCCTTAGTGAATTCCACCTACCAAAGGTGCTTCACTCCCCCGGCAACAGCGCCAGAAAATAGCCTTGATGACCCACAAGTATAGGGGATCAATTGTAGCTCTTTTTGATAAGTAAGAGTGTCGAACCCAACGAGGAGCAGAAGGAAATGACAAGTAGTTTTCAGTAAGGTAATGTCTGCAAGTGTTGAAACTATAAGTAGCGAGTAGTTTGATAGCAAGATAATTTGTAACGAGCGAGTAACGATAGTAAAAAATAGTATGCAGCAAGGTAGCCCAATCCTTTTTAGACAAAGGACAGGCCAAAACGGTCTGTTATAACAAGCAAAGCATTCTTGAGGGTGCACGGTAATTTCATCTAGTTACTTTCATCATGTCGGTTTGATTTGTGTCCGCTACTTTGATCATCCGGTGCTTAGGTGCCGTTCTTACTTGAACAAACCTCCTACTTATGATTAACCCTCCCGCAAGCATCCGCAACTACGAGAAAAGTATTAAGAATAAATTCGAATCATAGCATTAAACTCTAGGATCCAATCGGTCCCTTACGGAATAGTGCATAAACTGGGGTTTAAGTTTCTTTCAATCTCGCAACCCACCATCTATTTACTACTCCACAATGCATTCCCTTAGGCCCAAATATGGTGAAGTGTCATGTAGTCGACGTTCACATGACACCACTAAGGGAATCACAACATACATACTATCACAATATCGAACACATATCAAATTCACATGATTACTTGCAACATGATTTCTCCCGTGACCTCAAGAACAAAAGTAACTACTCACAAATTATCAACATGCTCATGATTAGAGGGGTATTAAATAGCATAATGGATCTGAACATATAATCTTCCACCAAATAAACCATATAGTAATCAACTACAAGATGGAATCAACACTACTAGTCACCCCCTAGCACCAATCTATAGTTTCGGTAACAAGATTGAATACAAGAGATGAACTAGGGTTTGAGATGAGATGGTGCTGGTGAAGATGTTGATGGAGATTGCCCTCCCCAAGATGAGAGAGTTGTTGGTGATGATGATGACGATGATTTCCCCCTCTGGGAGGGAAGTTCCCCTGACGGGATCGCTCCGCCGAAGGGCAAAAGTGCTCCTGCCCAAGTTCCGCCTCGAGACGGCGGCGCTTCGTCCCGAATGTCCTCCTCTTATTTTTTTCTAGGTCAAAATGACTTATATACCAAAACATGGGCACTGGAGATGGGCCGAGGAGGGCACAACCCACTAGGGCGCGCCTGGGCTCCCTGGCGTGCCCAGGTGGGTTGTGCCCACCTGGTGGGCCCCCTCTGGTAGTTCTTTGCTCCAATATTTCTTAAATATTCCATAAAAATTCTCCGTGAAGGCTCAGCTTGTTTGGAGTTGTGCAGAATAGGTAGCCTGACATAGCTTTTTCAGGTCCAGATTTCCAGCTGCCAGAATTCTCCCTCTTGGTTTGTACCTTGTAAGTTATGTGAGAAAAGGCATTAGAATTACTCCAGAAAGCATTATTATGGATAAAAACATTATAAATAACAGTAAGAAAACATGATGCAAAATGGACGTATCATGTTTCTTCACACCACAAGGCGATACAGATTAGGATATAGCATTGTGACAGTATCATGAGCACTTCAATGGTCATATATGGGAGATAAGTTCTAATTTGGATGGGCATGATCATGATAGTGCATACTATTTGTTTGTGAAACATTATGAATATCAACAATCGTAATCTATTTACTACAATTATAAATGTTTAATACATTCATAGGTTTTCCTCTTAGTTACTACTCCATTATAAATACATAATTATTTAGACTTGGACGCTCTCTCAAGGATGCAACATTGACCAATACTTTTATATACACATATTTTCTAAATTTTCATTAGTGCAAAACAGTGCTATGAAGAGACACCTAGCACAGCCATGAACTAGACTCTGTGCGGTGCAGGCATCACAAACGGTAGAACAATAAAACCCACTGCCAAAAAAAAAGAAACATGTGTGATGGCCGATCGAACATGCACGATTTAGAAAGAAAATGCATATGTGATATGGGGCGCACGATTCTGTATGAAAAATTATGTGCGATAATTTGAGATAACAAACACGATTCCGCCATCCTAGACATGTGCGTTACATGGCAACCTGTTGCTAGGAACCAATTGTCTGCTACGGTGATGGGGAGCATTGTAGGCATTGCGTAATCTGATCACCATGTGAGAATTTTTCGCACACAGTTTAGTAAGTAGAACATGTGTGCGATAAATCAGGACAACGCACATGATTATACAGTGAGAATGGTGTGCTCGATTAGGCACACGATTGAACTAAATGAGCTGCATGAACTGGTGGTAACCATTGCACACGTTTTATCGAGGTGAATCGTGTGTGATGTGACTTGCCCTGTTTGCAGAACAACAACATATACTTATAAAACATCATTGTGTAACTGAACTAAACGTCCATTACATAAGTAACTAAACATCCCATTGCGATCTTATTGCATAAGTACATAAACTAGGAAATAATCATCATTTCCCACTTCTTGACATTCTTGGCACTGCTGCGACCTTTGTTGCACGACCCCTCGGCGGCAAGCGGAAGGAGGCACGTCCTCATGTCAACCATCCGCATGTACATGTCATAGGTTATGTAGACGTCCTTGGCCACGTAGATGAGGTGGGGCCTGCGTCCAATCCCCCCCCCCCCCCACCTCCCCCCACCACCACCACCACCCGATCGAGTGTACTTGAGGTCAAAATCGACCACCTTGTATGTGTCCTCCCTCACGAACCACTCGTAGGTGATGATGCATCGGTCCACCCAGTGCAGCTGGTTGGTGTACACCACCATGAGGTCGGTCCTGCCATGGGACGGCACAGTGAACTCCTGGGTGAACTACTCGTAAGCTGTCGCCCCTGGGATCCCCATTTGTAGAAGCCTTGATCCTCTCTATATGGGCAGCGTTTACGTGGGCATAGTTCTTGGGGTTGTGGGGAGATCTAAATGTTGAATTGACCAGGGCCGTACCCGAGAAAATGGGGGCCCTGTTCAACATCCAAAATTAGGCCCTTAATAACCATTGGCAATTAGGAAAACAAAAATTTATACTCAACAATCAATTCTCAAAACTCAAAATTAGTACATTATTTAGCATAAACATGCATCCTTCTAGCAGTCCTTGATACAAAATCTTCGATTTGTTTTTCACAAAAGGCCATTTGATTATTTTGCTAAAAACTTATCAAGAGCATACTTTTTAGATCGAATGCTCAGTATATGATGTGTTAGAAATAGAACATGTAAACAAAAGGGAATTAAGCGAACTTTGGTTTAAGAGTTCTGGTAGTCTGAAGCAGCAACAAAATCTAAGAAGCAATGGAGACACGTGATAAATAGATGTTGGATTGAGGGTGGAGTGTACCTATACATTGGGTTTCTTTTAGAGAAACTGCGAAGGAATTAGGCTATGAGCATAGAAAGGGATTTGCATGGGTCGCTGGAAGTGAAAGGGAATAGGAAGGAGGAGAGGCGTACGTGAGATGGAGTGCCGGGAGTTATTACAGTGCATGTTCCCAAGGAATACTAGTAGTACTCCATATAATCAAAAATGCATTGGTTGGTCATTCATAATTGCCCAAAGTGTTCAAAAAAAATAGTGTACATGAAAAACTGGGGCCCCTGGTCACGGCCCCTGGTCACTTGGGGGCCCTGTGCAGTCGAACATGCTGCACATGTGTCCGTTACGGGCCTGGAATTGACACAGTTAATGTCAGGAATGGGGTTGGCCATCCGGGAATATCAACACGCACACATGGCGGTTTGTAGTACATATGTAACTGCATTGTGGCGCCACGTGCAATGCACCCTCATGCATGGTGCCCCAATTGCGAGTGTGCGCCAGTCCCAACCAGGAGCAGAGCACACTCAGGCCGCAAGCCGAGCACGTCGAGGCTGCCCCAACCAGGAGCATCCACATGCATATTGCACTTGGACGGCGGAATATAGTTATCAATTTATACAATCAAATGTCGGAATTACATTCATTAAAGGGCAAGTTATTTAGACCAAGGTATTTCAGTTTGCTGCATTTTATTGTTCAAATGTTACTAATTCTTCCAGCTTATTACTCGTTCATTTGTTGCACTCTTCACAAGTATCTTCTTTTATATGTTCCTTCTTCCCACTATAGCTGATTGGAAGTCATTGGTCACAAGCAGGATATTGGTATATGTTCGCTCTCAACACGCTTCCAATCTTCTGTAGTTTAAAGGAGTCTTTGTACCTTGTATAATTTGAGAACTTGGGGTTGATGTTTGCATTGTTGTTACTGTGTGCATGTATTCTCCGATGGATGTTTCCATTATGATGATGAAAGTTAGTATTGACTGGACACAAATCCCGCTGGCTAGTGAGATACAGTTTGTTTTTACTACTGAAAAGGGACATTACTGACTGGTCGCCACCTGGACGACGCTGAGGCCGGTGCCACCATGCGCTTGACCTCGTCGAGGTGGCTGCCGCGAGCCTGTTCAGTCATTACCGGCCTCATCGTGGGCGCCGGCCTCAGCGTCGGCCAGGTGGCTGCGGTCGCCCTGGCAAAGGATGGTTCCAACGTCACCGTGGAGCTTGCCGACGAGGCGCGCCCCCGCGTCAAGGCCTGCAGCGAGTGGATCCTGGACTCCGTGGCCAACGGCGGCGACATCTACGGCGTCACCACAGGCTTCCGCGGCACCTCCCACCGTCGCACCAAGGATGGGCAAGGCCTCCAAGTTGAGCTCGTCAGGTACAAGTCACCTCCTATAAAATTTTGCATCTCGACATCTCAACGTCGTGTGGATTGATTCCTCTGCCAAGGCGGGCAGGCTATGCATGCTATTATTTCTTTTTTTACGGCCTGTGCCTGCTAATTTAATTTAATTTAGTGGAGAAAATGAGGTTTATACTTCCACACACACAAAAGATAGAGCTCTGCCGTCCTAAATCAAAAAGAGTCGTTAGATTGTCTTTGTGTGATGGCTAATATTATTATTACCTCTCACTGAAATAAGATCATATGAGAGGTCATTAATGATTGTGTAGGGCTAATACGGGATTTTTACTTCCCCGTATAAGAAAGTAATTTATATTCAAATAAGCAAAAGGTCTACTAGTTCAAACTAATGTTATATATGTGTCTTTTAATCTTTGTTTGGCCCCAAGGAAGTGATTTCGTGTGTGTGTGTGTGTGTGTGTGTGTGTGTGTGTGTGTGTGTGTGTGTGTGTGTGTGTGTGTGTGTGTGTGTGTGTGTGTGTGTGTGTGTGTGTGTGTTCTAGCAGTAGAACAAATGATGTTACTTATTAGTTACATCACATGACCAAAAATCCATATATGCTACTATTAAGTATTTATGTGGGTTATGTGTACATCACATGGTATTTTTCTTCTGCATTCGCATAATGTGGTATGATGAATTAAGTAAAATCAGAAGTTGAGATGTAATATACACATGTATGAGATATTTTACTTTGAGTAGACATGCATAGCCACACTTTTTATTGCCATATGTACTTCTTTACTATCTCGCACTAGGTGATGTAGTTAAATAACAAGCAGAGGGTATGATTCAAACCGTGCATGGAGCTCATGTGTCTTCTATTCCCTATAAACCAATTCACTTTGTTTGTTGTTGTAGAAGATATAGTTTCGAGTAATATACCTCTGTTCTATAATATATAGTTCATACTAGATTTGTCACAAGCCGAATTATATAAAACTTGATCAAATTTGTAGAGAATAATGTGAACACTTTCAATACTAAATATATATGATATGAAATATATTCCATCATGAAAATAATGGCATTGATTTGTATTATATACGCTGGTATATATTTTTGTACAAACTGGTCAATAATTATAAAGTTTGACTTAAAACAAAACTAATATGTGTTACATCATAAACCAGATAGAGTATTATCATAGTTGGGCAACATGTAGTCACTAATATTAGTACAGTTAGAAGTATCTAATAAGGCAAAACAGTATGCCAGCACAGTCAAATTGATATTTCTGTTTAGCATAGTTGGACAACATGTAGCGGCAATCCATTACTGAGCCCAAGCTCATCTACTCCCGATGCACATTAAACTCATAAAAGTAGCAAAAAATGTTCTGACATCGAAGATGATGAAGAGCACTTGTTGCTAGTAAAATTTCACGGCCAAATGACATCCGGGGAGCTCTCTGCCAGAAAAAAAAAAACAGGTCTCAACATTGCCATTTTTCAAAGTTTCTTTGACAGCCAAAATTTGTTTCTTTTTTCTAGAGAGCTCCTAGATGTCATTTCACCACAAACGTTTGCATGCACCTAGAGCACTCGAACATCTTTGATGCCAAATTGTTTGATATGTTTTTTAGCTTGTTTGCTATTTTTTATGAATTTACTATTCACATGCAGGAGCAGATGTGGCTCTAAATCACCACGTATGGAAAATCACAGAATGATCCTAGGTCCATACGAACCCTAATTCGTATTTTTATGCTCCAGATTTACAGTTATATTGAAACTTATCCATGTAAACTTTTGTAAAAGAATATTATAATATACGAGCGGCACAAACTTTATAAAGCGGAACAATTTACGGATGTCATATACGCTTGTAGCAACTTTGGCCCGTACCTTTTTTATTATTTTTTTTGCACAGCTCGTATGAAACGTTCTTCCAAATTATGACAAGTAGGTCCATGTACACCAAAACTCCAGATTTATGTGTAACAAATAAAGTTGGAGGACTTAAACTAGTCTGTTGCCCGGCCGGCATTGACCATATTCTTCCTTGCAGGCATCTCATTGCTCGTATATTTGGCATTGGAAGCAACCACGAGCTGTCATCAGAGGTTACACGCGCGTCCATGCTCGTTCGCATCAACACCCTCCTCCAAAGCTATTCTGGCATACGTTTTGAGATTCTCGAGGCCATCACAAAGCTCATCAACAAAGGTGTACACCCGAGGATTCCCCTCCGGGGCAGCATCACCGCGAGCGGCGATGTTGTCCCGCTTTCTTACATCGCCAGTGTCCTTACCGGACGCCCCAACGCGCAGGCAGCACTAGTAGAAAACAGGGCTACCGTTCGGGTCTGGCCAGCCCATTAGTCCCGGTTCTTCAAAAACTAGGACCCATGGGGGTATTAGACCCGGTTCGTGAGCTCAGGGGGCCGGCCGGGGCCTCGTGGGCATTGGTCCCAGTTCGTGTGGAACCATTTGTCTTGGTTCAAGCCACGAACCGGGACCAAGGGTCCTCGCTCCTGGCCCACAAGCATTGGTCCCGGTTCGTGGCTTGAACCGGGACAGAAGGGGGTGCTTTAGTCCCGGTTCATGCCATGAACCGGGACAAATAACTTGCCTATATATACCCACCGCCGCGGCAGAGCACTCCAGTGCTCTGTTTTTTCAATCCGGCGAGGAGAGGGCATTTGGGTGCTCTAATTCACCTCCTATGCACATGAGGTGTTTGATGAAATGCCCGAGCCACACTAGTTAAGCTTTCTCCTCTCGAAGCTCGACCTCGGAGCTCCATTTTCTTCGAGATTTGTCTAGATTTAGCGGTCCATCATGCCCCGTCCCCGTTTTCACCGCCGTTGATCGCCCGCGCCGATCTCGTCGCCGGCACCACCGTGGTGAGCCTCTTGTTCTTATCTTCTTTCTTATACTTGTCTGATTTTCTTACTTTAGGTAGATATTTGTCAGATTTTCTTACTTTTGACACACATAATTATATATAATGCATGCAGATTAACCGACAATGGATGTATGGTGACAGACACACCTCCGAGTACATTAAGGGCGTGCATAATTTTCTTGAAGTGGCTGAGGCAAACAAGCAGAATGGTTTTATGTGTTGTCCATGCACTAAATGTGGGAATACGAAGTCTTACTCTGACCGGAAAATCCTTCACACCCACCTGCTTTACAAGGGTTTCATGCCACACTATAATGTTTGGACGAGGCATGGAGAAATAGGGGTTACGATGGAAGACGGCGAAGAAGAAGAGGACGATGACAACTATGTGCCCCCTGAATATGGTGATGCTACAACGGGGGGAGCTGCTGAAAATCAAGAGGAACCAGACGATGTGCCCGATGATGCTGCAACGGGGGAAGCTGCTGAAGATCAAGAGGAATCAGACGATGTGCCCGATGATGATCTCCGTCGGGTCATTGTCGATCCAAGGACGCAATGCGAAAGTCAAAAGGAGAAGCTGAAGTTTGATCGCATGTTAGAGGATCACAAAAAAGGGTTGTACCCCAATTGCAAAGATGGCAACACAAAGCTGGGTACGTACGCAGTAAAGAAGGTCGTATGCCCTCCAGGATTGGAGGTGCAGAAGATGTTGGAAATATGCCCTAGAGGCAATAATAAAAGGATTATTATTATATTTCCTTGTTCATGATAATTGTATTTTATTCATGCTATAATTGTATTATCCGGAAATCGTAATACACGTGTGAATACATAGACCATAATACGTCCCTAGTAAGCCTCTAGTTGACTAGCTTGTTGGTCAACAGATAGTCATGGTTTCCTGACTATGGACATTAGATGTCGTTAACAACGGGATCACATCATTAGGAGAATGATGTGATGGACAAGACCCAATCCTAAGCATAGCACAAGATCGTGTAGTTCATTTTGCTAGAGCTTTTCCAATGTCAAGTATCTCTTCCTTAGACCATGAGATCGTGTAACTCCCGGATACCGTAGGAGTGCTTTGGGTGTACCAAACGTCACAACGTAACTGGGTGACTATAAAGGTGCACTACAGGTATCTCCGAAAGTGTCTGTTGGGTTGACACGGATCGAGACTGGGATTTGTCACTCCGTATGACGGAGAGGTGTCACTGGGCCCACTCGGTAGTGCATCATCATAATGAGCTCAAAGTGACCAAGTGTCTGGTCACGGGATCATGCATTACGGTACGAGTAAAGTGACTTGCCGGTAACGAGACTGAACGAGGTATTGGGATACCGACGATCGAGTCTCGGGCAAGTAACATACCGTCTGACAAAGGGAATTGCATACGGGGTTGATTGAATCCTCGACATCGTGGTTCATCCGATGACATCATCGAGGAGCATGTGGGAGCCAACATGGGTATCCAGATCCCGCTGTTGGTTATTGACCGGAGAGCCGTCTCGGTCATGTCTGCGTGTCTCCCGAACCCGTAGGGTCTACACACTTAAGGTTCGGTGACGCTAGGGTTATAAGGAAGACTTGTATGTGATTACCGAATGTTGTTCGGAGTCCCGGATGAGATCCCGGACGTCACGAGGAGTTCCGGAAGGGTCCGGAGGTAAAGATTTATATATGGGAAGTTGTCATGCGGACACCGGAAAGTTTCGGGGGCATATCGGTATTGTACCGGGGCCACCGGAAGGGTTCCGGGGGTCCACCGGGAGGGGCCACCCCTCTTGGTGGGCCACATGGGCCGCGTGGGGCAGGGAACCAGCCCCTGGAGGGCTGGGCGCCCCCCCCTTGGGCCCATGCGCCTAGGGTTGGGGGGGAACCCTAAAGGGGGCGCACCCCCTTTGCTTGGGGGGCAAGCCCCCTCCCTGGCCGCCCCCCCCCCCTCTAGATCTCATCTAGAGGGGGCCGGCCCCCTTCCCCCTTCCCCTATAAATAGAGGGGCGAGGGGAGGGCTGAACACCTGATCCAAGGCGCAGCCCCTCCCCTCCCCAACACCTCTCCTCCTCCGTTGAGCGCTTGGCGAAGCCCTGTCGGAGTACTGCCTCTCCACCATCATCACGCCGTCGTGCTGCTGCTGGAGCCTTCTTCCTCAACCTCTCCTTCCCCCTTGCTGGATCAAGAAGGAGGAGACGTCGTCCGTACCGTACGTGTGTTGAACGCGGAGGTGCTGTCCGTTCAGCACTTGGTCATCGGTGATTTGAATCACGGCGAGTACGACTCCATCATCACCGTTCCCTTGAACGCTTCTGCACTCGATCTACAAGTGGTATGTAGATGCAATCTCTCTCCCATGACTCGTTGCTTAGATGAACTCATAGATGGATCTTGGTGAAACCGTAGGAAAATTTTAATTTTCTGCAACGTTCCCCAACAGTGGCATCATGAGCTAGGTCTATGCGTAGTTCTCTATTGCACGAGTAGAACACAATTTTGTTGTGGGCGTAGATCTTGTCAACTTGCTTGCCGCTACTAGTCTTTTCTTGCTTCAGCGGTATTGTGGGATGAAGCGGCCCGGACCGACCTTACACGTACGCTTACGTGAGACAGGTTCCACCGACTGACATGCACTAGTTGCATAAGGTGGCTAGCGGGTGTCTGTCTCTCCTACTTTAGTTGGAGCGGATTAGATGAAAAGGGTCCTTATGAAGGGTAAATAGAAGTTGACAAAATCACGTTGTGGTTATTCGTAGGTAAGAAAACGTTCTTGCTAGAACCCAATTGCAGCCACGTAAAAGATGCAACAACAATTAGAGGACGTCTAACTTGTTTTTGCAGCAATTGTCATGTGATGTGATATGGCCAGAAGTTGTGATGAATGATGAATGATATATTGTGATGTATGAGATCATGTTCTTGTAATAGGAATCACGACTTGCATGTCGATGAGTATGACAACCGGCAGGAGCCATAGGAGTTGTCTTTATTTTTTGTATGACCTGCGTGTCATTGAAGAACGCCATGTAAATTACTTTACTTTATTGCTAAACGCGTTAGCCATAGAAGTAGAAGTAGTCGTTGGCGTGACAACTTCATGAAGACACAATGATGGAGATCATGATGATGGAGATCATGGTGTCATGCCGGTGACGAAGATGATCATGGAGCCCCGAAGATGGAGATCGAAGGAGCTATATGATATTGGCCATATCATGTCACTACTATATAATTGCATGTGATGTTTATTATGTTGTATGCATCTTGTTTACTTAGAACGGCGGTAGTAAATAAGATGATCCCTTATAATAATTTCAAGAAAGTGTTCCCCCTAACTGTGCACCGTTGCTAAAGTTCGTCGTTTCGAAGCACCACGTGATGATCGGGTGTGATAGATCCTTACGTTCACATACAACGGGTGTAAGACAGATTTACACATGCAGAACACTTAGGGTTAACTTGACGAGCCTAGCATGTACAGACATGGCCTCGGAACACAGAGACCGAAAGGTCGAACATGAGTCGTATAGAAGATACGATCAACATGGAGATGTTCACCGATGATGACTAGTCCGTCTCACGTGATGATCGGACACGGCCTAGTCGACTCGGATCGTGTAACACTTAGATGACTAGAGGGATGTCTAATCTAAGTGGGAGTTCATTAAATAATTTGATTAGATGAACTTAATTATCATGAACTTAGTCTAAAACTTTTGCAAAATATGTCTTGTAGATCAAATGGCCAACGCTCATGTCAACATGAACTTCAACGCGTTCCTAGAGAAAACCAAGCTGAAAGATGATGGCAGCAACTATTCGGACTGGGTCCGGAACCTGAGGATCATCCTCATAGCAGCCAAGAAAGATTATGTCCTAGATGCACCGCTAGGTGAAGCACCCATCCCAGAGAACCAAGACGTTATGAACACTTGGCAATCACGTGCTGATGATTACTCCCTCGTTCAGTGCGGCATGCTTTACAGCTTAGAACCGGGGCTCCAAAAGCGTTTTGAGAAGCACGGAGCATATGAGATGTTCGAGGAGCTGAAAATGGTTTTCCAAGCTCATGCCCGGGTCGAGAGATATGAAGTCTCCGACAAGTTCTATAGTTGTAAGATGGAGGAAAACAGTTCTGTCAGTGAGCACATACTCAAAATGTCTGGGTTGCACAACCGCCTGTCCCAGTTGGAGATCAACCTCCCGGAAGAGGCGGTCATTGACAGAATCCTTCAGTCGCTCCCACCGAGCTACAAGAGCTTTGTGTTGAACTACAATATGCAGGGGATGGTGAAGACCATTCCTGAAGTATTCTCAATGCTGAAGTCAGCAGAGGTTGAAATCAAGAAAGAACATCAAGTGTTGATGGTCAATAAGACCACTAAGTTCAAGAAGGGCAAGGGTAAGAAGAACTTCAAGAAGGACGGCAAAGATGTTGCCGCGCCCGGTAAGCCAGTTGCCGGGAAGAAGTCAAAGAATGGACCCAAGCCTGAGACTGAGTGCTTTTATTGCAAGGGGAAGGGTCACTGGAAGCGGAACTGCCCCAAATACTTAGCGGACAAGAAGGCCGGCAACACTAAAGGTATATTTGATATACATGTAATTGATGTGTACCTTACCAGTACTCGTAGTAACTCCTGGGTATTTGATACCGGTGCCGTTGCTCACATTTGTAACTCACAGCAGGAGCTGCGGAATAAGCGGAGACTGGCGAAGGACGAGGTGACGATGCGCGTCGGGAATGGTTCCAAGGTCGATGTGATCGCCGTCGGCACGCTACCTCTACATTTACCTACGGGATTAGTTTTAAACCTCAATAATTGTTATTTAGTGCCAAGTTTGAGCATGAACATTGTATCTGGATCTCGTTTGATACGAGATGGCTACTCATTTAAATCCGAGAATAATGGTTGTTCTATTTATATGAGAGATATGTTTTATGGTCATGCCCCGATGGTCAATGGTTTATTCTTAATGAATCTCGAACGTAATGTTACACATATTCATAGCGTGAATACCAAAAGATGTAAAGTTGATAACGATAGTCCCACATACTTGTGGCACTGCCGCCTTGGTCACATTGGTGTCAAGCGCATGAAGAAGCTCCATGCTGATGGACTTTTAGAGTCTCTCGATTATGAATCATTTGACACATGCGAACCATGCCTCATGGGTAAAATGACCAAGACTCCGTTCTCCGGAACAATGGAGCGAGCAACCAACTTGTTGGAAATCATACATACTGATGTGTGCGGTCCAATGAGCGTTGAGGCTCGCGGAGGATATCGTTATGTTCTCACTCTCACTGATGACTTGAGTAGATATGGGTATGTCTACTTGATGAAACACAAGTCTGAGACCTTTAAAAAGTTCAAGGAATTTCAGAATGAAGTAGAGAATCAACGTGACCGAAAGATAAAATTCTTACGATCGGATCGTGGAGGAGAATATTTAAGTCACGAATTTGGTACACACTTAAGAAAATGTGGAATCGTTTCACAACTCACGCCGCCTAGAACACCTCAGCGTAACGGTGTGTCGAACATCGTAATCGCACTCTATTGGATATGGTGCGATCTATGATGTCTCTTACCGATTTACCGCTATCATTTTGGGGATACGCTCTAGAGACAGCTACATTCACTTTAAATAGGGCACCGTCTAAATCCGTTGAGACGACACCGTATGAATTATGGTTTGGGAAGAAACCTAAGCTGTCGTTTCTAAAAGTTTGGGGATGCGATGCTTATGTCAAGAAACTTCAACCTGAAAAGCTCGAACCCAAGTCGGAAAAATGCGTCTTCATAGGATACCCTAAGGAAACCATTGGGTATACCTTCTACTTAAGATCCGAGGGCAAGATCTTTGTTGCCAAGAACGGATCCTTTCTGGAAAAAGAGTTTCTCTCGAAAGGAGTAAGTGGGAGGAAAGTAGAACTCGATGAAGTACTACCTCTTGAACCGGAAAGTAGTGCAGCTCAGGAAAACGTTCCTGTGGTGCCTACACCAACTGGAGAGGAAATTAATGATGATGATCAAGGTACTTCTGATCAAGTTGCTACTGAACTTCGTAGGTCCACAAGGACACGTTCCACACCAGAGTGGTATGGCAACCCTGTCCTGGAAATCATGTTGTTAGACAACGGTGAACCTTCGAACTATGAAGAAGCGATGGCGGGCCCAGATTCCAACAAATGGCTAGAAGCCATGAAATCCGAGATAGAATCCATGTATGAAAACAAAGTATGGACTTTGACTGACTTGCCCGATGATCGGCGAGCGATAGAAAACAAATGGATCTTTAAGAAGAAGACGGACGCGGATGGTAATGTCACCATCTATAAAGCTCGACTTGTCGCTAAGGGTTATCGGCAAGTTCAAGGGATTGACTACGATGAGACTTTCTCTCCCGTAGCGAAGCTTAAGTCCGTCCGAATCATGTTAGCAATTGCCGCATACTATGATTATGAGATATGGCAGATGGACGTCAAAACGGCATTCCTTAACGGGCATCTTAAGGAAGAACTGTATATGATGCAGCCGGAGGGTTTTGTCGATCCTAAGAATGCTAACAAAGTATGCAAGCTCCAGCGATCCATTTATGGGCTGGTGCAAGCATCTCGGAGTTGGAACATTCGCTTTGATGAGATGATCAAAGCGTTTGGGTTTATGCAGACTTATGGAGAAGCCTGCGTTTACAAGAAAGTGAGTGGGAGCTCTGTAGCATTTCTCATATTATATGTAGATGACATACTTTTGATGGGAAATGATATAGAATTCTTGGACAGCATTAAGGCCTACTTGAATAAGTGTTTTTCAATGAAGGACCTTGGAGAAGCTGCTTACATATTAGGCATCAAGATCTATAGGGATAGATCGAGACGCCTCATAGGTCTTTCACAAAGCACATACCTTGATAAGATTTTGAAGAAGTTCAAAATGGATCAGTCCAAGAAAGGGTTCTTGCCTGTACTGCAAGGTGTGAGATTGAGCTCGGCTCAATGCCCGACCACGGCAAAAGATAAAGAAGAGATGAGCGTCATCCCCTATGCCTCAGCCATAGGATCTATTATGTATGCCATGCTGTGTACCAGACCTGATGTAAACCTTGCCGTAAGTTTGGTAGGAAGGTACCAAAGTAATCCCGGCAAGGAACACTGGACAGCGGTCAAGAATATCCTGAAGTACCTGAAAAGGACAAAGGACATGTTTCTCGTTTATGGAGGTGACGAAGAGCTCGTCGTAAAGGGTTACGTCGACGCTAGCTTCGACACAGATCTGGATGACTCTAAGTCACAAACCGGATACGTGTATATGTTGAATGGTGGAGCAGTAAGCTGGTGCAGCTGCAAGCAGAGCGTCGTGGCGGGATCTACATGTGAAGCGGAGTACATGGCAGCCTCGGAGGCAGCGCATGAAGCAATTTGGGTGAAGGAGTTCATCACCGACCTAGGAGTCATACCCAATGCGTCGGGGCCGATCAAACTCTTCTGTGACAACACTGGAGCTATTGCCCTTGCCAAGGAGCCCAGGTTTCACAAGAAGACCAGGCACATCAAGCGTCGCTTCAACTCCATCCGTGAAAATGTTCAAGATGGAGACATAGATATTTGCAAAGTACATACGGATCTGAATGTCGCAGATCCGTTGACTAAACCTCTCTCGCGAGCAAAACATGATCAACACCAGAACTCTATGGGTGTTCGATTCATCACAATGTAACTAGATTATTGACTCTAGTGCAAGTGGGAGACTGTTGGAAATATGCCCTAGAGGCAATAATAAAAGGATTATTATTATATTTCCTTGTTCATGATAATTGTCTTTTATTCATGCTATAATTGTATTATCCGGAAATCGTAATACACGTGTGAATACATAGACCACAATACGTCCCTAGTAAGCCTCTAGTTGACTAGCTCGTTGGTCAACAGATAGTCATGGTTTCCTGACTATGGACATTAGATGTCGTTGACAACGGGATCACATCATTAGGAGAATGATGTGATGGACAAGACCCAATCCTAAGCATAGCACAAGATCGTGTAGTTCGTTTTGCTAGAGCTTTTCCAATGTCAAGTATCTCTTCCTTAGACCATGAGATCGTGTAACTCCCGGATACCGTAGGAGTGCTTTGGGTGTACCAAACGTCACAACGTAACTGGGTGACTATAAAGGTGCACTACAGGTATCTCCGAAAGTGTCTGTTGGGTTGACACGGATCGAGACTGGGATTTGTCACTCCGTATGACGGAGAGGTATCACTGGGCCCACTCGGTAGTGCATCATCATAATGAGCTCAAAGTGACCAAGTGTCTGGTCACGGGATCATGCATTACGGTACGAGTAAAGTGACTTGCCGGTAACGAGACTGAACGAGGTATTGGGATACCGACGATCGAGTCTCGGGCAAGTAACATACCGTCTGACAAAGGGAATTGCATACGGGGTTGATTGAATCCTCGACATCGTGGTTCATCCGATGACATCATCGAGGAGCATGTGGGAGCCAACATGGGTATCCAGATCCCGCTGTTGGTTATTGACCGGAGAGCCGTCTCGGTCATGTCTGCGTGTCTCCCGAACCCGTAGGGTCTACACACTTAAGGTTCGGTGACGCTAGGGTTATTAGGAAGACTTGTATGTGATTACCGAATGTTGTTCGGAGTCCCGGATGAGATCCCGGACGTCACGAGGAGTTCCGGAAGGGTCCGGAGGTAAAGATTTATATATGGGAAGTTGTCATGCGGACACCGGAAAGTTTCGGGGGCATATCGGTATTGTACCGGGGCCACCGGAAGGGTTCCGGGGGTCCACCGGGAGGGGCCACCCCTCTCGGAGGGCCACATGGGCCGCATGGGGCAGGGAACCAGCCCCTGGAGGGCTGGGCGCCCCCCCCTTGGGCCCATGCGCCTAGGGTTGGGGGGGGAACCCTAAAGGGGGCGCACCCCCTTTGCTTGGGGGCAAGCCCCCTCCCTGGCCGCCGCCCCCCCCTCTAGATCTCATCTAGAGGGGGCCGGCCCCCTTCCCCTTCCCCTATAAATAGAGGGGCGAGGGGAGGGCTGAACACCTGATCCAAGGCGCAGCCCCTCCCCTCCCCAACACCTCTCCTCCTCCGTTGAGCGCTTGGCGAAGCCCTGTCGGAGTACTGCCTCTCCACCATCATCACGCTGTCGTGCTGCTGCTGGAGCCTTCTTCCTCAACCTCTCCTTCCCCCTTGCTTGATCAAGAAGGAGGAGACGTCGTCCATACCGTACGTGTGTTGAACACGAAGGTGTTGTCCGTTCAGCACTTGGTCATCGGTGATTTGAATCACGGCGAGTACGACTCCATCATCACCGTTCCCTTGAACGCTTCTGCACTCGATCTACAAGTGGTATGTAGATGCAATCTCTCTCCCATGACTCATTGCTTAGATGAACTCATAGATGGACCTTGGTGAAACCGTAGGAAAAATTTTAATTTTCTGCAATGTTCCCCAACAGAAGATACATGCATGCCCGGTATGCGGTGCATTGCGGTATAAGATCAGACGAGATGACCCTGGTGATGTTGACGGCGAGCCCTGCAGGAAGAGAGTTCCTGCAAAGTGATGTGGTATGCTCCTATAATACCACGGTTGAAACGACTGTTCAGAAACAAAGAGCATGCCAAGTTGATGCGATGGCACAGTGAGGACCGTAAGAAAGATGGGAAGTTGAGAGCACCCGCTGACGGGTCACAGTGGAGAAAAATCGAGAGAGAGTACTGGGCTGAGTTTGCACATGACCCAAGGAACGTATGGTTTGGTTTAAGCGCGGATGACATTAATACTTTAGGGGAGCAGAGCAGCAATCACAGCACCTGGCCCGTGACTCTATGTATGTATAACCTTCCTCCTTGGATGTGCATGAAGCGGAAGTTCATTATGATGCCAGTTCTCATCCAAGGCCCTAAGCAACCCAGTAACGACATTAATGTGTACCTAAGGCCATTAGTTGAAGAACTTTTACAGCTGTGGGATGGAAACGGTGTACGTGTGTGGGATGAGCACAGACAGGAGGAATTTAACATGCACGCGTTGCTGTTTGTAACCATCAACGATTGGCCCACTCTCAGTAACCTTTCGGGACAGACAAACAAGGGATACCACGCATGCACGCACTGTTTAGCTAACACCAAAAGTATATACTTGGGAAGCTGCAGGAAGAATGTGTACCTGGGCCATCGTCGATTTCTTCAGACCAACCATCAATGTCGAAAGAAAGGCAAGCATTTCAAAGGCGAGGCAGATCACCGGAAAAAAAAGAAGCCTGCCATGCGTACCAGTGATTACGTACTTGCTATGGTCAATGATTTACACGTAATCTTTGGAAAGGGTCCCGGCGGACTAGCTGTTCCGAGTGACACTGAGGGACACACACCCATGTGGAAGAAGAAATCTATATTTTGGGACCTACCCTACTGGAAAGACCTAGAGGTCCGCTCTTCAATCGACGTGATGCACGTGACGAAGAACCTTTGCGTGAACCTGCTAGGCTTCTTGGGCGTGTATGGGAAGACAAAAGATACAGCTGAGGCACGGGAGGACCTGCAACGTTTGCACGAAAAAGACGGCATGCCTCCAAAGCAGTATGAAGGTTCTGCCAGCTACGCTCTTACCAGAGAAGAGAAGGAAATCTTCTTTGAATGCATGCTTAGTATAAAGGTCCCGACTGGCTTCTCGTCGAATGTAAAGGGAATAATAAATATGGCAGAGAAAAAGTTTCAGAACTTAAAGTCTCATGACTGCCACGTGATTATGACGCAACTACTTCCGGTTGCATTGAGGGGGCTTCTACCGGAAAACGTCCGATTAGCCATTGTGAAGCTATGTGCATTCCTCAATGCAATCTCTCAGAAGGTGATCGATCCAGAAATCATACCAAGGCTAAGGAGTGATGTGGTGCAATGTCTTGTCAGTTTCGAGCTGGTGTTCCCACCATCCTTCTTCAATATCATGACGCACGTCCTGGTTCATCTAGTTGACGAGATTGTCATTCCGAGCCCCGTATTTCTACACAATATGTACCCCTTTGAGAGGTTCATGGGAGTCCTAAAGAAATATGTCTGTAACCGTGCTAGGCCAGAAGGAAGCATCTCCATGGGCCATCAAATAGAGGATGTCATTGGGTTTTGTGTTGACTTCATCCTTCTTCAATATCATGACGCACGTCCTGGTTCATCTAGTTGACGAGATTGTCATTCCGGGCCCCGTATTTCTACACAATATTTACCCCTTTGAGAGGTTCATGGGAGTCCTAAAGAAATATGTCTGTAACCGTGCTAGGCCAGAAGGAAGCATCTCCATGGGCCATCAAATAGAGGATGTCATTGGGTTTTGTGTTGACTTCATTCTTGGCTTAAGAAGATAGGTCTCCCTAAATCGTGATATGAGGGGAGACTGACTGGAAAAGGCACGCTTGGAGGGGAGACAATAATATGCAGGGACGGATATTCTTGGTCTCAAGCACACTACACAGTTCTATGGAACTCTACCTTGGTGACCCCTTATGTCGATGAACACAAGAACAGTCTGCGCTCCAAACACCCAGAGCAGTGCGACGACTGGATTACATGTGAACACAATAGGACTTTCAGTAGTTGGTTGGAAACACGTCTCAGAGGTGAAAACACTGTTTGTGAGGAGTTGTACTCGTTGTCCAGGGGACCATCTTCAGCTGTAATGATTTGGAAAGGATACGAGATAAATGGGAATACATTTTACATGATCGCCCAAGATCAAAAGAGCACCAACCAACAGCGGTGTCCGCTTTGATGCAGCCACCGAGAGAGGAAAGGACACATATTATGGTTACATAGTGGACATATGGGAACTTGACTACGGAGTAGATTTTAAGGTCCCTTTGTTTAAATGCAACAGGGTCAATCTATCAGGAGGCGGGGTACAGGTAGACCCACAGTACGAAATGACAACAGTGGATCTGAACAATCTTGGGTACACTAACGAACCATTCATCCTAGCCAATGATGTGGCACAGGTTATCTATGTGAAGGACATGTCTACCAAACCGAGAAAAAGAAAAAATAAGGAAACGAATACATCATACGATAAGCCAAAGTGCCACATAGTTATTTCGGGAAAAAGGGACATCGTGGGAGTGGAGGGCAAGACAGACATGTCCGAAGATTATGAAAGGTTTCATGAAATTCCTCCCTTCAAAGTCAAGGCTGACCCAAGCATCCTGATAAATGATGAAGATTATCCATAGTTACGGCGCAATAAGGAAAGGACACAAGCGAAGAAAAAGTGAAGACTTTCTCCACAACTATTATGATGATACCATGCCAACTTTCAACCTTTTCGTAGTTCATTTGAAATGCCTGTTGTAACAGACAAGTTTCCGTATGAAATACTGATACTTCGAAAGAGATTGTCCATTTTGTACATGAAGTGCATCCAGTTTTTGCCGTAACCCTCTCAACTTTCTTGCACATGCTATGTGGATGAAATGATGATACCATGCCAACTTCCAACCTTTTCAGAGTTCATTTGAAATGCTTTTCAATTTCAAGGTCTTATAACTCAAAAAAACCAGTAAATGCTTTTAGAAAACTCTAATAGCAAAAGGAATCAACTAAAAAGCTTTTATAAACCTCTAGTATTTTTTAAACTAAAATTATGTAAAATTTATGCAACTAAAATTATCAAAGTATTTTCTGTTCAAAACATTAAAAGCAGAAATAATAATCATAAAGAATTTTTTGTTAGAAACTTTAGTAGCAAAAAGAATTGTCATAAAGATTTTTTTGATATAAACTAAAATAACAAAATCTGTTTTTCAATATAATGATAAAACACAGTAATATTAAATATGAGTAAAAAGAATCACTCCAAATATATTTTTAGTTGCATAAAGATTATAATTATTCAAATTTGGAAACTAATGGAGTAACAGAAAGATTATAATTATTCTCATCTAAAAGAAAAAAGAATAAAAACAATAAAGCAAAAATCAAAAGAAAATAAATAATTCAAAGCAAAAAATAAAACAAAAAAAATAAAAAAAAAGTGCCATCTAAAGGGCCACCACGGCCTGAATACGACTAGAAACCCAACAATGGGCCAGGATTCAGGCCCGTAGTATGCCCAATAGGCCCACAGGCACATATAGTGCGTTTAGGCCCGTAAGCCTGCATTTGAGAGGAGCTCGAGAGGGAAGCGGGACTGGGGCTTATAAACCACTCTCGAGCTCCCTCAGCTATCGAGGTGGGACTAAACTTTCATGTCGCGACGCGGGCAGCACAAGGCCTTTATCCCGGTTGGTGGCACCAACCGGGACTAAAGGGGCGCATTGGTGTCGGTTGGTGGCACAAACCGGTACCAATGCCCCCCTTTAGTCCTGGTTGGTGCCACCAATCGGGACCAAAGGCCTCTGCTTCCCGCTCTTTGGGCTGCTGAAAAGAGGCCTTTGGTCCCGGTTGGTGGCACCAACCGGGACTAAAGGGTGGGCTGCTGAAAAGAGGCCTTTGGTCCCGGTTGGTGGCACCAACCGGGACTAAAGGGGGGCATTGGTCCCGATTGGTGCCACGAAGCGGGACCAATGCTCTGCCTATATAAGTAGCACTCGTGAAAATTTGGTTCAGTTCGTTCTTCCCCGCCCGACGCCGCCAAGCTGCCCGTCTCCACCTCGCCGTCGCCGTCGTCGCCCTGCACCGTCCCGCGCCACCCCGACGCCGTCCCGCGCTGCCACCTGCCCCGCGCCCCGTGCCCCGCGACACCGCCGGCCCCTGCCTGTCGCCGCCCCGCCCCGCGTCGCACCTCACTGTCGTCCGTCGCCGCGCCTCCCCTAAAGCACCGTCGCCGTCCCCGTCCCCAACCCGTCGCCCTCGCCGCGCCCCTCACTCCGTCGCCATCCCGTGAGCAATTTTTTTGCTAATTTAATTTGATGTAGTAGTTAATTTAGATGTGTAGTTAATTGAGTTAGATTTTGTTAGATTTTTTTGTAGTTCATAGATTTTTTTTGTTAGATGTGTAGTAATTTAGATGTGTAGTTCATAGATTTTTCTGTTAGATTTTTTTCATATTGTGTTAGATTTTTTTTCTATTAATAGTTTTTTTCTGGTGATTTTATTGTTGAATATGCATGTTTGTATGTTCATATATATGCAAAGATCGAATATGTCATTTTTTTATGGTTTTTTCTGTTCATAGAATTTTTACGATTTTTTTCTGTTGTAATTTGTTCATAGAATTTTAATGATTTTTTTGTTCATAGAATTTTCTTTGTCAATTTAAGTATATGTTCATGTTGTGTATGTATAGGAAAATTGTGCATGATCAAAGTCATTTATGAATATATTCATATTTAGAATAGAGGAAAAAGGGAAATAAGAAGAGAAAGTGTTTAATATAATAAGTTAGAAAAATAATAGAACTATAGTTAAACTAGTTTATTTTTAGTAAGTACTACTTTATTTTATTTATAATAAGTGCTTAATATATAGTTGAACTAGCTAGTTGATTTAATAAACTACTTTATTTTACTATATATAGAAGTAGTTTATTTTTAGTAAGTACTACTTTATTTATTTATAGTAAGTGCTTAGTAGTTGAACTAGTTGTTAATAAAACTACTTTATTTTACTATATATAGAAGTAGTTCCCGCATCGACGTCGACGATGCCTATCCCGCATCCTCGTCGTCGACTCGGCGGTGGAGGCCTGCTTGATCAGGGCCATGTCCGGGACTGGGCTCCGTCGGGCTGGTATTGGGAGGTGCTACCTTCCGGGGGACGTAGGTTGGTGAGGAGCCAGCCCGTTGTTGAGCCGATCCTTGTTTAGTGGCGGTCGCATGGGCCAATGACGGTGCCGAGGCTTTCGGACACCATGGAGGTGGTATGTCACCGTGTCAGCGAGGAGGACGAGCACGTCCATCGCTACATGGTTGCGTTGGAGGGCAGGTTCGACAATACCTGGCAGGTTCTTCAGGGATCTCACTGGAGCTATGATTCTGTGATGGTTCCTTATCTTTGGGTGTCCACCGCCCGCGACGATACCCGTCAGGCGCTATGATTCTAGCTGTATTGGCGATGCTATATGTATGATAGTATTCGAGGAGTATTAGTGATAATATTTGACGATGTACGGACACAAGAGATGATGTACTTTTGGTTATAATTGAATGCATGCTAATTTGAATACTACTTTATTTTACGATTTGGTTTTGCTTATTGAATGCTCATATTGAAAAAGTACTCCTACTTTGAATGCTAAAATTGAAGAGCACTCTATGCAGAAATCTAGGAGCCCCCTCCATCATCCACGCCGTCGTGGGGGTAGCTTCTCCTTCATTCCCGTGTGCTAGACAATTTGGTGTAATAATGCACTCGAGAATGAAAGGAGGAGCTATCATCACCAATAGTCAACCCGTGATTAATAATAATGATCTGATTTAGGTTTTTTAGTACATATATTTAATTGTACAAGTTTAATATTTGAATTATGAACATAGGCCGGAAATGTCGTACTCGGACGACGAAAACCGCCCGGGGGAGTGCGACTGGTGCCACGACAACCGAGGTATGTGCGACAGGTTCCTTGAGCTGGACGAAGATCGGAACTTCAGCATTAAGCTTGAGGAGACCTTTGATGTTCATATTGTACGCAACGACGACAATATTTTTTTGTAATTAAGCATGACTTCAACTATTTTAACGTGTATTTTTCATCTTTTCTAATTCGACTAGCTTATCCCATGCTATGCAAGACGCTATGTCTTGGAGATGATGGGTTTTGAAGACCATGAAAGTATGGAAACCAAAAAAATCACCTAAGGACCCATCATGGTGTGGATTTTGAAGTAAAGTTGTACAATACTGAGAGTGTAACCCATTTTGGTTGCAAAAATTGGGAAGCACTTTGCAAGATGTATGGTTTAGATGAGGGTATGCTTGTCACCATGGATCTTGGTGATCCTACAATCGAGCAAGACATTATAGACATTTGGGTCCTTGTGGATACACTTCCAATTCTTCCCCCATGTGAGCTTCTCAAACATAGTTATTAAGTAATTTATATCGTTTATTTAAAAATAGTTGACAGCTTATTTTCATTCTTCAAAGAATGTGCGGAAGATGGTAGACAAAACCCACTTTACCGATGGCTCAGAATTAACTTATAAGGAGAAAAATCATCTGATCGCATTTTGTACTGATCTTAAGAATTA